>NC_047058.1:11955143-12265304 GCF_000738735.6 Corvus cornix cornix | reverse complement strand
CACAGCCACCATTGGACTTCCTGAGGAAGAGCAGACTGTTTTACTACAGGATCACAGCTTCAGAAGACTGCAGCCACCATTTCTACCAGACTGCTACCACCACCCTGCTTAACAGGGTGTCAGGTTGTACCTTGACTCTGTCAGTTTGACAGTGTTTTCTTTTACCTTTTTTTTTCCCCTTTTCTTTAATTTCCATTAAATTGTTATTCTGACTTAGTGCCTCTCACTGGTTTGTTTTCAAACTAGCACAGCATGTTCCTCTCTGGCAGCAGCTTATCACTGCTTTAAACTGTGGTGTCATGTGCCTGAAATGGCTTTTTTTTGCAGAGAAAAAAAACCAGTACTAGATGATGGATAGGGGATACACATGTTCTGTGTTCAAGAGCTTTCTATCAGCAAGTAGAAAAAAAATGAGAACATAATATATAGGACAAACTCCATACCTAGAATGGTAAAGATATTTTTTCAAATAGAAATTAATTCTAATCTAATTTCTGGTCTTGAAAATGTAATCACATCATAATTAGAACAATATAGACAACACAGTAAATTCTAAAGTAATTTGTTACATATTCAAAAAAGGAAAAATGTTGAGCTTCTGCAAACTATTTGAATAAATGGTGGTGGAAGAGAAAGCAAATTTTGACAGGGACTTCCTTCCAAGAATTTTCCAAATTACCTGAAAAACAGAGTCCCAGAAACTGTATCCTAATGCTGCATAAGGAACAGAATCAAAACAGCCTAATAAAACACACAAGGGATGGGAGAAGGGAATGTAAGGCATTCTGCACAAAACAGAGACAGAGCAGTGCCAAGGGAAATAAGGATTTCTCAAGCAGCACCTTCCAGCATGCACCAGATTTCAGAGCCCCATGCTGTTAGTAGCCACACTGATTAATCAGTACAGAGATGAAGAGTGAAAATAGAGGCATTTCAAATCCATCCACTCCAGTAATCATTGTGCATTTGTCAACATTGGTATTTTGCAGAATAAATCGGCGGTCATGTGAAATCAAACTCTGGCCAGCACCAGAGGAGATGTTACAGGAAGACAAAAGAACATGCACTGGATGAAACATTCAAACCCACACTACTACAAACCTCCCTCACCCCAAAACCAGGCCTGTATTGCCCTTCTGTTTCAGTTTATCCTCCAGTGCAGCTCAGGACTCCACAGTCAGCACACCGAGCCAGGCACAGGACCCACTGCTACCCCAGGGAACCCCTGTGTGCCCTGTCCCAACCCCTTCTGTCCCTAGCTCCCAACACTGGGCACATTCCAGCCTTGCTGGTGCCCTGACCACATGTTCCTTGCCCCACTCAGGAAGAACAGATTTAAACATGACCCACACTATGCATGTGAGCACAACTCGAGCTCCATGGGTCTACTTACTCAAGTGCTTGCCTACCTTCAAGTTCAGCACTTTGCTGAATCTCAGCTCACAGTTCATAAAGATCTGAGTATGACCAACCAATCCATGACCCATGGTCTTAGAGCTGGCCATGATTTGTCAGCATGCATTGCAAACAATGCCAAGCCCAGTGCTGGCACACACATTCAAATAGTGTAGCTCACAAACATGCAACGCAAACATTCTACAGGCATGGCAGGAACTGGATGGGTTTGGAAGGGCTTTGGTACAAAGCATGCTCAAGACCACAGAAAGTGTTCTTACTGTGGTGACTGCCACATATTTGCAACATCAAGAGTTGGTGCACAGCAAGCCCATTCACTGAATGAAAGGGAAAAGGAATTTCCCTGAACAAACTTCATGAATAGAATGATGTGCATGCATGCACATGTACCCTTCTGTGCAGAGATGGAACAAGTTCATATCTTCATCAATCAGTCGTTTTAAACAAAGGCAACCAAACTCCCTTCAGAGACATATACCTAATTAACACAGTCTATCTGTCTAGTTGGACCTTCAGCATCTTGTGTACCTGCTTGTATATGCCAGAAATAACCTATGGGTACCATTCATGCAGGTTTTACCTGGGGGCCCAACAGGACCTGGAGGTCCTGGAGATCCAGGAGGTCCTTGACCACCAATGCCAGGGATGCCTGGTGGGCCTGGAAGTCCTGGTGGTCCACTTGGTCCAGGGTCACCTAAAAGAACACTCTTGTTTAGTTAAATACTGAACTCAGTTCAGAGACACTTGCTTTCAGAGCAGAGTGCCTGCACATTGTACTTGAAATCTCATTCTTGCATGCAAACAAACATTGATCTGACAGAAGAAAAAACCCACACTCCAGAGGCTATTTCTGAAAGCCAGGGATTTGTCCTCACTCATTGTGGACTGCATGAAGTTTGTGTTTCTAGGCTACACGCACATATGTAGCTACACCCACATCAAATTCAAAAGATGCTCTCCTGCAAAGCAGGCATGCTGGGCAGGTCAGTACAGAGCATGGTCAAGAGCAAGGGTAAATGAATTGCTAACTCTGAGCATGTGGAAGCACAGTGCATCTAAATGACAATTATTCTATTGATAAAGTTTTACCCCCATATAAACATTATTTGCCTTTAGAACACAGACCTTCAGATACTGACCCACAGACTGGGATTTACTCCTTTGCCTGCCTTTTGAGAACACAATATTCCATTTACACAGGTGTGTCTGCTTTGGAAAAATTGATCCTGAAGTAATTGCTCTAAATTCAGCACTGCTTGTATTTAACTGCCATATGCCTCCCAGCACAGCTACATTTTTAAAAGTTCAGAAGGGAACAAAACAGGGGAGAGTTCTCAATACCTTTGGGCCCTGGAGTTCCATCAAAGCCTGCCCGGCCTGGGAGACCAGGGCTTCCTGGGAAGCCAGGATCACCTTTAGGTCCTTGAACTCCTTTTATGCCTGGGGGTCCTGGGGGCCCGGGTGGTCCTGGAACGCCAAATCCACGATCTCCCTATAACAAAAAAAAAAAAAAATTAAAAGGGGATTTTACTAAGTTTAGCCTCGCCTAAAAATGTTAAAAGTAACAAATTAAAAATGCCCACCATCTTAAAGTTCAATTTCTATTTTACTACACTCACTCAAAATGTCAAGGAGAATATTTTACTTCCCCACCATCAAAAGCTAAGAACAAGAGGTGAAATCCTGCTCACCATCTTCCCAGTGACACAGAAAAACCTCTAAGAAAGGGAAGTTTTATAGTAAACACAAGCACAGACCTTCTGTCCTGGGAAACCAGGTGGTCCAGGAGGTCCATCCAGACCAGGGCGACCTGGAGTTCCTGGAGCTCCAGGTGGGCCTGGAGTCCCTGGAAAACCTACACACAACATAAAGATTAGGGCAGCAGAAAAGACACCAGAAAGCATTAGAACAACTCCTCCAGACATGCCTAAGGCCCATGAAAAGTAGTTCTGTGCTAGCTTAAGCATACTTGAGGGGTACCCATTCAGCTGAGAGAACTTCTGAGCAGTCAATCTTTGCCACAAAGGGTCTCTGGGACTCTGAGAGGGAGCACTCCCCATGCCATGAGCTTTTACAAAAATCACAAGCAGTTCACATCAGAAACATTAACATCTTGAGGCTTGGAGATCTTTTATTGATTCAAGCTCATTTCCCGAAGTTTTACCCACTTTTGTGTCGCTGGTTTACTGAAGAATGTAAACTACTGAGAAGGAGCAGGACAGTGAATAGAGTAATAAGAGCTCCTCAGTTTTTTCTTCTGATATTTCTGAAACTGTTTTAAAGATGTATAGATTTAAGACAAACATTTTTTAAAGGATTCTAGAGACAGAAATCAACTCACTAGTAAAAAGTGAAGAGACACCACCCCTTATGTCTCCTCTTCCAGCCAGTACAACACAGTAACATGGCAGTAAACATACCCTTTGGGCCTGGTGGACCTGGAAGTCCAATGCCAGGAATACCTGGCTCTCCCTTTGCACCTGGGATGCCGGGTAAACCACGCTGACCTGGCTGACCAGGATCTCCTATAAAAAGGAGAACATCAAATAGTTACCAGAATCAGAATAAAAAGCTCTTGGAATTCCCTGGGTATCTAGCTGCTGCCTTACCTGGAAGACCTGGATCACCATTTCTTCCTGGAGGACCAGGGGGACCAGGAACTCCTGGTTCTGTAATAGTCTGGCCAGGGTCACCTTTTGGACCTAAAACCAAAAAGTAGAAATATGAATCACTCGGTAGGAGTTGCTTTTCTGTTTTTCTTTCAGCAGAAAAAGTTGCCAGTCCCATCCCCAGCTTACAGAGAACTCAGACACCAGCAACACTTTATTCAACAGGTTCTCCAGTCCCAAGCCCCACACAGCACTGAGAGGCTCAGAAGCCCTGTTCAATGTTCAGACAGTTTTTCTGAACTGTTATTTTTTAATAGCTTCATCCTAGGTACCCTCATGTGAATAGGATTTTCCATAGCTGACACCAGCACAACTTGATTAGGATCTGTGTAGTTGACAAGAAAGTAACAAAAGCTAACTTGTTCAAAGCAACCCCTTTTTTCCCAAACCTGTTGTAGCGGCAGTATGGGCAAGCACACAATGGTAGTTACAGTGCATTTCCACTGGAGTCAGTGAGGAAGGAAAAGCTTCCCTGGAGGTCAGAGCAGAAGGTGAGGCACATGCCTAAAGTGACATGGTACAAATGCTGCTCTCCCTGTCGTTCTGCGAGGATGCTCAGTAAGGGAGCTCACAAATACCAGATTCCTCTAGGAAAAGCTTAAAAGCAGCATTGTGTTCTGAGAACTACCTGGGAGCAAAAGGGGCAAAGCTTGATTTTGCAGCATTTGCTCAATAGCACACAAAGACCAACTCACCTGGAACACCAGGAGGCCCTGGACGGCCGGATACACCTTGGATGCCCTTTTCACCAGGTGAGCCTTGTGGACCAAAACCAGGAGGTCCAGGAAGCCCTTTTTCTCCAGGAAGACCTGGTATTCCTGGATCACCTGGAATACCCATTTCTCCTTTGAATGCAACACTGCCCTGAAAATAGAAAGAGCAGGATGGGAAAGATCATGTATTTACTATCAAAAAAATAAACTGTTTCATTGCTTCTGCTTTGAAAGTCTGGCAGTTTCCATCCTGCCAGCTCTCATTAGCTGCCTACATCTTGCTAACATGGTAGAGAGCAGACCCAAACCTGGCTACTTTAGTTCCTCCCAGTACATAGGTGAAATGTAGACAATAGCAGAAAGAACCCTCTGACACTGCCCAAGAGAAGCCTCAGCTTATTTCTAGAACACTGACAGACTCAGGAGGTACCTCAGTGTATCATCACTAGATTGGCATCTACTGAAGAGAAATCCTGCCTTATCACATACAGAGAAAGTGTATTTGCCAGTTCTCTTATCTGCACTATGTCAAATGCATGCAGGACTTCCCAAAACATCCATCCAGTCAAAGACAGCCTAAAATGGAACTCACAGGTTCCCCCTTAGGGCCAGGCAAACCTGGCAGTCCATCTCGTCCAGGAGTGCCATCTATGCCAGGGAGACCTGGAGGTCCTGGGAAGCCAGGGTCTCCTTTGTCACCTTTCATTCTTGGAGAAGTCAGGACATCCCCTGGGTCTCCTTTAGGACCAGGTCTGCCAGGAGCACCTGGGGTGCCTGGGAAGCCCTGAGGGGTAAAAAAAAAAAAAGGAAAGAAAAAAGGTATTTTAGTTTTTCTTTCACTCCCTCTCTGAGTTTGGAACAATATAAGAATCATGCATTCAAGGTAGTTATGGACAAAAAATACATATTAGATGAAAAAACTAAAGCTATTGTTTACAGATCTACCAATCATGCAAGACAAATGAGATACTCTTTTCCCACCAGAACATAACACCACCACTTACTGGTGGCCCTACAAGGCCAGTTAATCCAGGAAGCCCCTTTTCACCTTTTGGTCCAGGAAAACCAGGAGAACCTGAGTAGTGCAGAAAAACATAAAAGAAGAAAAACATAAATCTGGAGAGGCTACAATATCGAGCATGCTGTTTCATTGATAACTCAGTTGTTTTGAAGCCATACAAAGTTTACTCTGGGTTTTTTTTTTTGAGAGCTTCATTTTATTTGAGCAGAAAAAAATTTGCAACTCTAAGTTGAACCAGTAGTGTCAAAAAACATCATGCTTTTAAAAAGCTCCTCCATTATTCCAGGAATAGCAGTAGTAGAAGTTAATTTTTCTCTCTTAGTTAAATCTACAGCAGACCCTAAAGCTTCAATATGCAGAATGCTTGCAAGGCTGTCTTTGAACAGAGAATTATTTTTCAAAGACTAGATTTTCAAAGAATGAGTGTTTGTTTTACACATGCCCAGCTTTTTTCTTTCCCACTGTGCAAAATACAACATGTACCAACTCTGCACTGGAGCTGACAACTGCACATTTGAACTTGTACACAATACACAGATATATTGTTACCATTGTACACAGTACCCCGACAGAAAAGTGACTTTATGGAATATATTAAGCAAACCAGTGAAGACTCCAGCCCTACCTGGACTACCCGGAGGTCCCGGTGGTCCTCTCTCCCCAGGAGGCCCAGTTACCCCAGTTCCTATGCAGTTGAAGCACGTGTCTCCTCGATCACCTAAAAAGATTTGCATTCAAAAGGCACACTTGAGCATCAGGTTTTAGAAAATATTAATAGAATTCAGCACAACAGCAACTGTTTTCTTGCTATTGATCTACAATACCAGGTCCAAAGTGACTACTTCAAGTAACTATTGCTTAAATATTAGAAGCGTCCCCCCTGCAAGTTAAACTGAAGCTTTTTGGTGGCTAGGAGTCAGACAACCAATATCAGATATGATTAGAATGTATTTATGACAGTGCAAAATAATTAAAACAAAAAAAAATGCTTTCAATAATAGAAAATAAAACCATGGACCTTTTTTTCCTCAGCAAAGTGTCCTCTTTTAAAGTAGGTACTTGACACTTCTAACTACAACTCTAAACCACAGATATCAAAATCCCAAACTTAATTAAACTCCCAGAGTGCAGAAAAAAACCTGGGAATGTTTCATTGATTTGACAATAGCCTAAATGTATTTCTTTAAAAAAAAAGATTGGTTTCAAGAAGCTTAGGAATTTCCTTCACATACAGACTTATCTGACATTCATCAGTGTGATATTTGAGCACTTTATTTAGGTTAATGAATTAATCCTTACAATCTCCATGAGGAAAAACATTTCTCTTTGAAGTGAATGCAAAATTAAGTGAGATGCCTAAAGTCATTTATGATGTCCATGGTTGAGCTAGGAAAAGATTCTCACTTACCCATATCAGCATCCTCATTGCGAGGTTGTCTTTTTGGAAACAAGGATATATATTAAATATAACTTTCTTTTGCTTAGCAAACAAACAAACTCACTGCAGATTGACCAACTCAAATTAGGAGTCTTGTATTTATAATTTCAATGCTGCTTTTGATAAAAAATGTCAAATTTATTAATGAACTGTAAAACATTTTCACAGACTTGGCCAGTGCTGTTACAAAGCACCCAGTTTCTATCTGTCTGGGAAATACTCATAAACCTCAAGTTCCATTTTACTTTATTCAAGATCCATGCTAGGCATTGGTTGTATCCTCAATCACTCAGACTCCTGTGCTTTAATATTACATGAAGGAGTATCCTACACCCAAAGAAAACAGCTTTTTTACTCAGAGACATAAAATATCTGCACTCAACCCTACTGGGAAGGGACACTGTTAATCCTTATTTAATGCAGGCTTTACATTTTTTAACAAGCTTCAAAAAAAAAGGAGAAAAATAGAAAATATAGCCATGACACTGTACCTTTTTGGCCTCGCTCCCCCGTAAAACCTTGTTGTCCTGGAATTCCTGGAGGACCTGGTGGCCCCTGCTCACATAACCCTTCCCCTAAGCAAAATCAGGAGAGGTTTAATGAGCTATTTGTGTTAGACTGACAGCAGCACCAAATACATGTATTCAGTGCAAAAATATATTTGTGTGGATATTCTAATACACTCGCATAATCACAGACCAAACGTTTTGGCAATTCAGACAGGACTGCTGGTGAAAACCCACACATGTAATTCAATCTCAAAAGGAAACAGTGATATTACACAACAATCATCAACTCTTCACAACCCCAACCATCTCCCACTGCTTCCCACAGCCTACACACTTCCATCTCCACATTACATTCTGATATTCAGCCTCATATCATAAAAACATGCCTATGAATCATCATCAGGGCAAGGGCACTTCAGATGCCAATGCCATCTAGACACTAAATTCCTCCCTGAACCATGTTAGCCCCTGTCCACTAGAACTCTCCATTCTTACATTCCATCTGCCATTCCCTACACTTCCCTTACACCAAAAAAGGAGCTAAGAGCTTTCATCCAAAGCGTCCACTCCCAAGATAACTTCATGTGGTCTACACACCAGAATACTTATGAAACTGGAATTCTGTGAAAAATTACACCTTTGACTCTCCTGCTATCACAACTCTTAGATGGAAACAGTCTTTCCAAGCATTTATTAGATCATATCATGAAAGCTGAATTTACTCAAGCCAGTGTCCAAGTGGTTACCTCCTGCTTTATGCCCAAATTTTAATATAACTGTCATTAGTTGAATTAAATAGGATGTAACATAAAATGGAAATACACTTAATTTTGTACATCCCCGCCAAATGTGCTAGACCCTGGAGAAATATCATTATTGTGTGAGTTAGCACAAAGGTCCCTCAGGTCTGAAAAGATTCTTGTCTTCTGGTCTAGCTGAATCTCACACAAGTTCACAGCAGGGCTCACTTGAAGTAGGAAAGAGGCATGATAAAGCCAGACTGCAACTCACACCACTGAATTCCCAAATTCTGTAACTGTCCTTAAGCCTTAAGTTCTCCTACAGATGTCTTGATTTGCAATGGGAGCAACTTGGAGAATGTATACAAACAGAATCGCATGGACTTCAGCTGCTGATAAACTACATCTTTGGAGGTGGAATTAAAAAAACCCAAACAAACAAACCACAGAAACCCAAACTGAAATAAATGTCAAAGCTGTTTAGTCTCTTCTACTTGCTGCCTATGTGATCATCACTTACCAGGAGCAACAGATGGTGCAGGTGGTCCTGGGGGACCTGGTGGTCCTGGAGGTCCTCGTGGTCCCTCAACTCCCGGTTGCCCAGGTATAGAAACCCCAGGTAAACCTGGATCTCCCTTCTGTCCTCTCTCACCAGGTAAGCCAGGTGGGCCAGGAGGTCCAACAGTAGTGATCCCTAAGATGGGAAGGACTTAGTTCCTTGCTAGCTTAAAGGTTTACATCACATTTTACATTTTTAGAGATGTTTGTTTGAAAAATTGACTCAATACTCAACAACTAAGTTTATGATGGAAAAAAAAAAACCCCACAGCACTAATGAAAGGAAGTATTGATGAGACAAAAGAACATATACAAGCTGTAACATTAGAATGATAATGTTCCTCTATGTGCATATATAAGGCACATACAGGTGTCACAGTTCACTCCCACTGTAGACTCAGATCAGCTCCCACCAGACTTGTCGTACACAAAACTTTCTCTGTGCAATGCAAAGGATAATGTATCTTATAGGTATGTGATATGAGATAAATTGCCCCCAGGGGCATTAAGAGAGTATCTGATTAGAATCCTCAGTTCACCACAGCAAGGGCAATGAATGTTCATAATTCCTCTCATTATCCCCAGAAGTTCAAGACCTCCCTTCAAGCTCAAAGGTGGCTCTAAATATTCTGCCTTCTGTTAGAAGGAGTGTGTAAAGACTGTGAAGCCAGTCAGACATTTGAGCATACGACTTAATTTAAAACTTGCACTCCTACCTGGAGATCCTGGCAAGCCAGGTGGGCCTGGCCTACCAGAGAATCCACGCTCCCCTTTGGCTCCTGGAAGTCCTGGCAATCCTTTGCTACCTTTTGGTCCCACTGTTGCATCAATGCCTGGTCTTGGAACAACCTGTAAATGTTTCATGCTCATGTGAAACTACTTGCCAAGAAAAGAGTCATTGGAACCATAAAGACATGTGAGGGAGGAGAAGTTCAACATACTTTGAACCTTATGCCAATGACAGGATGCTTTCCCCACTCCACTGAATTACCAGGGAAAATTCCAGTAAAGAGCACTCCCCAATAGGAAGCTGTTTTCCTGCCAAGCCAACACAGTTACAACAGGCTTCAGTGAGGCTGACTCAGTCTTGCTAGTCTGAGGTTATAGTCTAGCCTGTGTTTGTGACCTAGCAAATCCCAGAGCACAGAACTGATCTTGAAAGAAGGAAACCATTGTTTCTGTCAGTGTATATATAAAAATTTTACTGGTGCTGTTGGTGTTGTACCTGGAGATAGGACACTCAGTCGGCCAAGATCTACAATGAAACAACACCATAAACCAAATGCAGAAAAAAATAAAGGATCAGCAACTTACAATTCCAGGAGGACCAGGGGGACCCATGTCACCTTTTTCACCCTAACAATGAAATTAAGAGCATTTTTGATACTATGCAGCAGTACATAAACAAGTTATTGCAAATATTCCTCAACACTGTAATAGCAGAGGCAAAGCAATTACTACTCAGGCAGAACTGAACTCAGTAATGGCAAATTTTCAATCTATTACAGCAATAATGACAAAAATCCTGGCATACCTTTTCACCATCTCTTCCTGGAGCACCACTTATTCCAGGCCCACCAGGTAAACCCTTCAAGAAAAGGGAGATATAATCACACTCTCATCTTTTCCATATCAGAAGAAAAGCTTATAAAGAGCTTGCTTAGACTAAAAATGTATGAATTACTCACATCCCTACCAGGTTGACCAGGTTCTCCATCTTTGCCAGGCTTTCCCTTCAAAGACAAATATGCATTGAAATAAAATGCTTCAGTGGTAAAGAATTCTTATGGAAATTATGTTACTTGTTTCCCATATTTCAATAGGCCCAACTGTATCTAGAATGCAGTCCTTGGGACAAACACATCAAAGACATCAACCATAACCAATAGAATTACCTAAACTGAAGTTATCATTTTGAAAACCTGAGCACAAAACCATGACAAGTCTCAGAGAAATGCTGGGTGAATACAGCACAAGATGATCTCCAGTTAACTACTGCTGATTCATTATGTTTACTACTCCTATTTTTACATTAGAGAAATCCTTTATTTGGAAAACAGATCCTAACTCCCTAAATACTAGAACACTCTATTTAATTAGGAAATCAGTATGACTAGTGAAACTAAATAAAACTTCATGTTTGAATTTTAACTTTCCTTTAAATCAACAAAATTTTCTCCTTAGTATCAATGAAAATACAAGATGAAGTTCTGCTCAAAGAAGTCACTTCTAAAAAACGTATTATTGCCGAACAGATTTGTCGTTGCTGCAATGAAAGCAGGGCAAGCTCCACTTTGTTCCACTTTGACCATTCACTGGGCAGACAAATGGCACTTTATTGTCAGAGTTACAGAAGCTGTGTCTGGGGGTGCCTGCTGGAACAGAACTAGAGCAGGTGATTGAGCTTCACCTAGTGAATCTTCCTCAGTGCCAAGATCAGCTCTCAGTCACTGAGAAGTTGATAATAAGACCTCACAGATTTAGTGAATCAGAGTATAATGTGATTTGTGAAGTTTGTATTTACTAGTGATGAGTTCTAACTCTCAAAACTGAGGTTTTAAGATTTCCTGTGAACATGCAGAGCTATCTGTTTGAATACATACACTGACATTTTAAAAGAGTATATCTGAAATGGCTTTGAGCTGCACAGAATCCTATGGAGCACTAAAATGCAACTTTAAAGTAACTTAATAGCTAAACTGCACTTCCAAGTATGCAACATGCCCAGATTCAGAGTAATAAAACCAAACAAAAATATTAGTAAACAAACTTTTGGCAAAAGGCATCTGACATATCCCTTCAGGACTTTTCTCCTTTTAGATCTTTGCAAATTTATGTGGTTCCCATTTACTTTTGTAGAGAGAAGCAACAATTCAAAACCCACTCAAAATATAATGAGACTTTTGGCTTGGTAAATCTGCTTGTTATGTTCTTTAAAAGAGACAAATCAAAGCCCTTCTATAAATCTCAGCAACTAAGAAGGATTTTATCTTGAGTACCAAACATTTGTTTCCACTGTATTTATTTCCTATGGAAATTGGAAAACCTATCACCAGCATGTTTCTAAACAGTGTTTATATATTGTCCAATTAACCTGAGCAGGACTTGTGTCTTGATTTTCAAAGGGGTCCATTTTGTTGATGAAACTATGCATTCAGAAGCTGTGGAAGTGAAGATACAGAATGTTTTGAGCTGGTTACAGCTTCTCTTTTCTTTGCTGGTCCAGCCCATGTTATTTTTATCCTATTTCTTAGCACTTCTATGATCTTTCTCAGCTTTTCTGAGCTGTGATATCCAAGTATGTTTAAATTCCAGGATTGATTTGAGTCTGGTCAGGAACAGAGACTCCTGCTATCCCTCGATAAAGCTATCCCAACTTGTGCCCTCCCCAGATAGCACATAAAGGCAGTCTCTTGGGAGGTGACAAATGGACTTTCAGTTTTAACAGTGTTCAGAGACTTGGTTCTGTGACTCACCTCAGCAAACCCACTGAGAATGAATTTACATATACCAGGTTATATACACCAATTATTATATACACCGATCTCATGCTGCTTGGCAACCCAGTACATAGCAAACTGAATGAAGACCCTCTCTAAAAGGAAACAGAAAGCTGCTGCTTCAGACAAGCAGTCCATAAACTTTGAAGGTTTTCACATGTTAACCTGATAACATAATCCAAACTATTTTCTCCTGCCCCCCAAACAAAAATTTACATGTAGATAATTCTATGAGAAATCACTGAGAGAGCCACAGCTAGAAGCACAGTCATGACCCCTTGTGCATCATCTACGAGTTTGCCAGGTTACAAGGAGAAAAAAAAGCAGTCTCTTACCCAGAGGCTGATGGCCCCAACTGAATTCAACATTTGCTTAATTGTCAACAGTAACACTGAATGGAAAGATAAGTGTTTGGTTAAACAGACTACTTACTCTTTTGCCTGGTTCTCCTTGCTCACCTTTTTCACCTTTTATGCCACCGGGAAGACCCTGGACACACAAACGTCATCTTAAACTGGGCCCACAAGCCAAAGTAGAATGAAGTTACAGTTCTGATACAGATGCAACAAAATAGAACTAAGAGTTCTACTCACAGGAGGGCCTGGTGGCCCAGGAAGTCCTGGTGGGCCTGGATCACCTGGAATACCCTGTCATGCATGAGCAAAGAAAAAGAGGATTAAAGCCTCCATCACTCCCCAGAATCTCAGTTGATTTTTTTTTTCTTAAATAGAATTTTTTTTTTTTTGCTGTCATTTACATTCCAAGTTATAAACGACCATATTTATTCTTTCTTTGTGTGGAATTTCAAGTGCATCTATAAATTTTATTTACTGCTCATCCTGTTTATTTAGATGATTCATTCCACTAAAAACACAACTGCCTCCTGAGTGCACTGCAGCAGCTGGTTTGGTGGCCTGCAGCTGCTATCCAATAATAAAGAGAAGAAAGAAAAAAACGAAGAAAGAACAAACAAACGCCAGATCCTGCTGAAATTACAGGAGCAACAGTCATTAGGTTACTGGTAATTGCTGAAATTGAGAGGCCATCAGGATCAAAGTATTTGTCAGAAAACCGTCACAGGATTATTGTGTTAAAAAGTTCTTGTTTTATTTGGTCTTGTTACACCTTTGTACAAGTTATTACATCTTTTCACCATTAACATAAAGAAAAGTTACAGGCTACTGAATCTGCCAAAAGTTTCTGTGCAGTTGCCATTATTTTCTTGAAGTCACCCCAGACTTTTACAAGCCCATCTATATGCTTGATTTTAGTCAGAGATCATAGGTGGAGGCACACACCAGAACTCTATGTGCATTTCACCAAAAAGTAACTGTAACATTGACATTTTTTACCAATTGCATACTACCAAGTATAAACTTAACTGAAAATAAAAACAAATTTGCAAACTTAGAAATCATTATAAATGTTGGTCAAAGGCAATGCACTCAGAATGTTTATAATTCTTAGTGCTTTAAAAGGATTGTAGATAGAATGCTTTCACTTTGTACACTTACATAAATTAGTGCAAGTATAATTAGTCCTTCAGGAATCCCTGATGACAGAAGCAAATTACTCTGACCCCAATAAAATCAGATGAATTTTTGCTTCAGCGACAGTGTGGTCAAAATGTCACCTTGTATTTTCTCAGAATTATAAAGACACACAATGCTGCTCTTTACTTTCTGTCCTATTACCCAGTTACAGACAAAACCAGAGACCTTTCTAGGATGACTGTGCACTGCAAGTGTACACCAGCACATAGTTCTAGTTAATGCCTTAGTGGTGCAAGGGTAACAAATGGTTTTGATCAAGATGAAGGGCAGAATTGCCCTACACCCCACTAAAATAAAATACTGGTGTGTCCTAAAGCTTTCTTCTCTGACACGTTTCCCAAGATAAGACAATGGAAAGGAAGAAACTGATCCAAATATCGATGGAGGAAACAAATAGTTTAAAGTTCAGTTACTACAGTGATGTTTGCAAAATAATCAGAGCACAAAAACGATCACTCAACACTTTTTCCTCAAAATATCTACTTCAACTCTTGTATTACTCAGGGTGGTATTTGAGAATATCACAAAACCTTCAAGGAAAATGTGACATCCAGGCACCCATGATCCTGCTGGTTTTGCTCAGACTGTCTATGGCACCCAGAATTACACAGTACTGCAGAATGTTCCCCAGTGAAAAAGAAAGAGAAAAAAATGTAATAACTTTAAAAATGCTAACTCTCCCAATGACCTTCTGGCATTCATGTGTGGGGAGGGATCCATACAAATCAAACCAGTATTTTGAGCTTACTTGTAACAGTATGACTGATATTTACTTTTGAGATGCCAGAAACAGGGAAAGCATTTTATTCAGACCACAAGGAATAAA
The DNA here is from genome assembly GCF_000738735.6 of Corvus cornix cornix. Classification (NCBI taxonomy): domain Eukaryota; kingdom Metazoa; phylum Chordata; class Aves; order Passeriformes; family Corvidae; genus Corvus; species Corvus cornix. Next base: position 12,250,361 of record NC_047058.1, on the reverse strand, counting down.
GATCTTGGGGCATCACTAATAACAAAAAAAGAAGAAATTGAATTAAAATTTTTGAAAGACTTCTTCACAATAGATGACACAGATGGTTAATTAGTGGGAATCTGAAACCCCAGACTGCTTTGAAAATTGCAATTCTGGGTGTTCCAAGGAATGGGAGTATTTTAACCACTTTTGATGTTACTGTGAACTGCCTTTAAGAGAGTTTCTTTGGAATAGTTATTTTACTAAGGGAATCAACAACTAATGTGACTGGCATGCTTTCTATTAAATGAAAAGTACTCAGGCCTGGAATATTCAGTACTCTGAGAAAAAAAAAAAAATAGAACCTCTGCAGTAAGAAGGATGTGAGTATATATGAGCCAAACCAACCGAGGCTGCAGCTTGATCACATGCTCACTGCAGAGGAGTGTAGTGTCCCACTCACCTGATCTCCTTTCTGAAACTCAATGTCATTTGGTCTTTTCTGTTCTCCAATTTGTCCTGGTGGCCCTGGAGGTCCCTGAAGACCTTGTTCACCCTAATGTGTAGGAAGATGCAGTTTGTTACAGGAAATACAAACAAAAATGGCAAGCATAAGTATTTTGAAAGTAATAAGCAAAAATATCATTATGATCACCTACTCACTTTTTCACCTTTGGGTCCTTGGAAATTCAAACCCATATTACCCTGCAAAAAGCATAACTCATCAGCCCTTGGAAGTCATAAATAAACAGAAAGAGAAATAAAAGAGTCCACCACCACCATCAATATGAGAAAGACAATACCTTGGGTCCTGGCAGCCCTGGTGGACCAGGAGGTCCCTATTGAAAAAGGAAACCAAAAAACAAGTCACATAAAAGCACTTTACAAACCCCTGTAGAGAAAAACCCACACAACAATGTTGCAGCTTTAATTCCTGTGAATTATCTCCATGCTGACAAGGCACCTTCCTTTGAAAACTCATGCTATTTTACTTCACAAATATGTAAGAAACTAGTTCTTCCCTTAAGTGAGAGAGTAAAATGAAATTAAACAGTCAGGCATTAAACGTCCTACTCTAAATAAGCTAAATCTTACCCCATGTTTCACACAAGTGAGAAGCCTGCACAACGATTCAGCACCACTTAAAGCAAAAAGGTGTTGGGGAACAGGTTGTTTCAAAAGTATCTTATTTACACGTGCACAGTAACAGCTCCAAGGCTGAACTGAATGCATGGTTGCTGCTGTCTTCATACCAAGTGCTCACTACCATGATCTCTGCAATTCACTGACCTGCCTCTGAGAACACGAAACCAAGTAGTAACTGTCCCATTTAAGGCTTTATGAGCAACAGGTTAAAGAAACTTACCGTCAAACCTGGGGGCCCTGGGGGGCCAACTGGACCTGGTATTCCCACGGAGCCGGGTGGGCCCTGTTGAGGAAGGGGAGGAGGCCATGAGAGGCACCTTTTTATGAAAAAAAAAACCCAGTGAGAGCTGTAAGCTCAAATAACCCGAACAGCTGGCATCCCACACATGTCAAATCAATGTAGCTGACCAATAACCTACAATCTGTGCTTGTGGAAAGGCCTAAAGGGGTGTACATCATGTTAGGAGAGTTCTGCTCTTAACATCAGTGCATCTCTTTGGCTCAGATAAGGGAATGCTTTTTTGTTTGTTTTGAACTACTTTTGTGCTTTCTTTCTCTTCATGCACTGAGAGAGAACAACAAAACACTTTGTATTTGTGATTCTTCCCAGCCAGTAACAGACAATAGGAAAGCACAGATCAGAGGAGCAGAAATGCTAACAGGCTCAGTCTGGTCACAGAATAGCATGGGGCTTGCCTCTCTGTACCAGGAAATGGGAGTCTGGCTTCTGGCCAGTTCAGACTGATAGATTCATTTTCGGCTCCCCTTGTTCTTCCACTAAAGCAATGAATGGCTCAGTGGGGGAGCACAGGGCCTGGAGTCACTAGCTGTTTTCACAGAGCACTGCTGGGAGAGCAGAAACACTGTTCAGGAGGTGCAACATGAGGAGAACAGCTGAGGCATTGCCCTCTCCTTCCCACCATCCAAAACAGCAGCTACAGCCAGAAAGCCAGATGTGACTTTGACTCAGAGAGAAGAAGGGAAGGGAACTCCAGAACTGATACAAAGAATGTCTAGGAAGGGAAAAAGGCAGGGAAAGCAGAGAAGCAAGTCAGTAACTGTGAGTACTGCTGTCTGCTGGATAGCACCTTCCTGACCAGGGGACCTTTCTGCGTTCTGTGGGTCACCCTATTAAGAGCAATATGGAATCACGCACTTTCCCTCAAGCCATAAATCAGAAGTACATTAAATGTGAGCCCTGCATCTCCAAGAAAACATATGGATCCCCTAGCACCAAAGCTGCCAATTGTGCTGTAACAAAAATACTTTTCATGTTATCTTTTTGGCAGAACACAGCCTAATAGTACTTTATGCAACTTACAGGTATCCCTGGAAGACCTGGAAATCCTGGGTCACCCTTCTGTCCTGGCTGCAAGGATGTAATTATTTCACCTGCTTCACCCTAGAAGAAATACAGTTGACTTTAATTAACAACACGTCTTACAATACCTTATCATCATTTTGACTCCAAAGGGCACATAGTGGCTTCTAAGACTCTAAGAGACCCTGAACTATGCTACACCCTAGCAGTACACTTTAACATAAGCACGAGCTTCTCCAAGAATAGCTCTTTTCAGGAGAGATGAAGATTCTAAATGGCTAAACTAACAATCCTTAAAACATTTGTTTTATACAAAGATAAAATCAGCATTGATTTAAATTCCAAAAGATTAGGGGATTGAAACACAAACTCTTCACAAAATAAACATTCCAGCTTCATGTGAAAGCAGTGGATAGGACACAACAGAAAAAAGGCTCATTCAGCTTTTTCCAATGTCGCAGCTCATGAGATTAGTGCTGAGTGTGCTGTTACAACAGTTATGCTTCGTGCTCTATATTGAAGCAGTTTCTTATTGATTTCAGGGAATATCTTTGTTTTAAAAGTATATGCTCTGATGAGATTGTTCTTTAATATCTTCAAAACAACTGGGAAGAAAAGGAGCTAAGAAGAACAATTCAGCTTAACAGTCATAATTTTCCAGTACCAGTGTTATGCTGTCCTCTCAGGAGTAACTCTGTGGGTCAGGTTTCCTCTTAAATAGATTTGAATGAAAACTGATGTTTTGCGCCATGCTCAAATTGGTCAAAGGTACAACAAAACCCTTAAAAAATAAAAGGGCTTCTTAAGGTTCAACATTAGACCATGAGACTCTTTACAACATTTGGAGAAAAGGCCATCTATGTAATATAGCGTACAAAAAACATTTTCAAAAGGAACAAAAGATGTACTATTCTTGTCACTGGATATTTTAGGTCACTGTTGTTTAGTCTTTAGGAGTGCTTTGAGTATGCACAGGCAGACTAATGGTGCATTTGGGTGTTTGTAGACATTTTGTTAAACTGGATGCCTCAACACTGACCCTCACAGTCCCAAGGAAACAGCTTCAGAAAACACTCTGCTACCTCTCAAGCTACTAACCCAAACTAAGCTACAGCAGAATTTCCAGTTAGCTGCACTAGAAACACCAAGAATGTCACTCCAGATTCCAGTGGATGCACATGGTCTTGCATAAAACAAGCAGGTTACTCATGGCAGATCACACTGCACACCCATGTCTGGTAAGTACCTGGATGTGAGAGTACAGCACACTTACCTTCATACCTGGCAGACCAGGAGGTCCCTTTGTTTAAAAGAAACAAAAAAAGAAAGATCAATAGAAAGAAATCACTGGTATGTTATTTGCAAACCACTAATCAGATCTACACCATGAGGAAAACATTAAACTTATAAAATATATGGAACAGGGGAAAATAAAATTTTTATGAACTTCAGAATCAAATGGAAAAATTAGAGAAGAACTTTCACAGTGAATGTTGAGCATTAGAAGGTTTATATTTCCTTTTCTTAGCAATTTGTTTCTATATTGCCTCCTATTATCCATCCTGTCTACTACGCCTCTGTTTGTACTTTGGTTCTGACAGTCACTTTGCAGTACTGACAGTCCATCCTTGTGTTTTGTACTGAAAACACCCTACACTGTCTCTTTTTTCTGACCCATTAATCACCAGTAAGACTCTTTAGAGGTACTAAATGTCAGTAACAAGATCTTACTTCTCTGACACATATGCATGTATTTGTATTTTTCTGCAGGTAGTAAAGCATCTCAGCATGTGAAAATTCAAAGGGGTTTTTGAGATTTACCACAGCATACAGCAGAAACCTCATGTTCGTTGGACATCTAAAATGTTCTGATTAAACATTAAAAAAATTTCCTATTTATTAAATGAAAAAATGCAAAAAGAGGCTGATATTTATCTCATTTTTCACACTAGAAGTCTTTCTGTGGATTACAGGTAGTTGATTGGGAAATCTTTTACTTACAGGAGGCCCTTGTAAACCAGGAAAACCTGGACTGCCTGGGAATCCACGTTCTCCCTTAGGGATGAAGAAAATTATTAGCCAAAACCAAATCAAAACATAACAAAACCAGAAAAACAAGTTTTCACTCAAAGTCTAGTGTCATTGTTAGCTTATGACTCCAGAATAGCAAATTGTATTGGAACAAGCTATAGAAAAATCTTAGTTAATTTATACAACTGATTAAAACAGAAATTTCCACAGTCACATGTTTCTGCATACTTCCAGGCAAAGTACTACACTACAGAGATGGAAAACCCATGGAATGTTATAGAAGATCAACTTTTCTTCTGGGAAAATCATAATGTGAAGCTAAGTAGCATGTCAGAATAAAGTGACTCCCTCCAACAAAGACACTGAATCAGTATTTTCAATATAATATTAAAAAATTAAGAATTAAAAAGTCTCACTGCTAAGTAATGAGATTTTCTTGGTAGCAAGAGTACTACAATGACAAGACACAGCATCTGAGCTCATTATCAGACACACCTCTCAGTTGTAAGCTACACACTTAAGGATTCGAACACAGTTTAACTATATCGGCTACAGAGTACACAACGTTGTGTCTTGGTGCTGGCAATTTCTGGCAGAACTTGTGCTTTAAGTACCAGACAATGACCCCTTCTCTCAAACAGGTGTGTAAGTCTGAATTATCTTGGAATTACCTGCACAACTCAGTAACAGCAAGTACTGTGGCACTCAACAGACTAAACCTATTGGCTTACAGTCAGGAGAACAAGAACTCTTTACCATACTATTGCTGCATTAAGATTCTTAAAGGAATTCCACCTTTGTTCCATTGCATCCTGGGATACCCTGAGGTCCTGGTGGCCCATCTTGTCCTGGCAATCCCTTTAAAGTGGAAAAGAGGAAAGAAGAGTTAGATTGCAGGATGCTCTTCTGGGCTTGAAAGACAAAAGGGAACAGATTTCTATCTATACAGCCCATTCCTACTCACAGGAAGTCCTGGTGTTCCTGGAAACCCGGGAAGCCCTGGAGGTCCCTGGAAGGAAATTAACCACGTTAACCACGTGTTTGAAACAGTATGGTAGGAATGGGTGTGCAAAAGGATTTACCTAGATTTCACTAAATGTAACTTATTTGTGCAAATTTAAGTGAAGACAGAAAGAGACATCTGAATCACCTGTAAAAAAAAAGAACGCCATGCTGACATGGCATTCAAGGTTCTTACCAATCTTTCAGGGAAATAGTCCCAAAAACATAGAAAAGACAATGCAGGGCTACTGAAGTAATAGATTATAGATATATAGAGAAAATAAATAAACACACATGGAAAATGCATGTGGCCAGTGAAGTCAAAGATGTATCAATTATCACCAGCTGAGGTGTTCGACAGAAAAAGCACAGGCACAACCTAAAGGACTTCCAGACAAGCCCACCTCTCCTGTATGGACCTTAGACATACTGCCTCTACTTCAGAATACATTGAAACAAAGGTACTAGCACTTGTTTAGGTCCTGTACTGCAAAACAAATCAAGTAAGTATTGGGGCTGCTCTCCCTAATGAGTTTATGAAATACAAACAATATGTAAGATTGTATTAATTATAAAAAGTAGTACAATCTCTTCTAGCTGGTAGGTAGACTGCTCTTCAGATTTGAGTCAGGTTTTTTTCTTGTCAGTCACCACTTCTGTTAGGACCCACTCAATGCCTGTCAGTCTTTATTCATTATTCCAACATATCACCCTAAAACTGCATCAATACTTACTCTGATTCCTTTGGGTCCAATAGGCCCTGGAAGACCATCATCACCCTAAAAAACAACAAAACAAACAAGAACTCACACTCAAGCTGCAGTCTTTCTTTCTATCAAATTAAACAGTAAGCATAAACTGTTCTACATGTTAACAGTAAGTGGACTAAAAGTTATAGTAGTTGTTACTTCCTGCATTATAGGGTTCAAAATTACTTTAACTTTTGGCGTTGGACTCTGAGCTGAAAAGCATTTTTTCCAGCTGATTAACCATGATTTAGAGGAAAATTTTCCTAAAGGTCACGGTGCTCTCAGGTCGCTGACAATCACAGGGTCAGGCCTCCCATGCAACATCCTCCAGCGGCCTCTTGTGGGCAGAGCAGGGGAGCCACGATTCAACACGGATCAGACTGTACCAGGGTTACTTTGCATTATGATCACCATAGAATCACAATGCAGAACTTTCTATCAAAATCTTCAGAAAATGCATTCATAGAATAAAAGTGTAACAAGAGTTTCTAGTCTAAAACTCCTGTGCTGTTTCACTCTTGTTATATACAATTAATCTTCTCTTTTAGTGCAGAATTCCTTTATGTTTTTCTTATCACCTGCCTATTTTTTTTCTTTGCCTCTTTTTGATGTGCTTCTGTTAGGTTTATACTGTGAGCATTTATAAAAGAAATGGCTGATCCTGAATATCCTTATGTATGTTAAAGGCAAATACATTCAGAGGAATTTTACTGCTGAATTACACCATCTGAGTGTAATGATGCAATTCAGTAGTGAATAGAAATAAATGGAACCACTCCAGGGAAAGCCAGAAGCATTCCTCAGCTCTCTGCACATAGATTCAATGAGGCCCTCATTTGCATCACCCCACCCAAACCCAGCCCAGGAATCCCATCCCAGGAATGCCACCAGGTGCAAACAACAGTTTACCTACCCGGTGGGAGTCCTCAGGGCAGCTGAGAGCAGAACTCTGCTCTTATCAGTGAACTAGGCTAAGCTAGGATCTCCTTAGTGCAAGGACTAACAAAGCTACATCACAGCACCTTGCCAAACCTGTTCTTTGATCCTAATGTGCAGCACCTAGTGAAAGGATACAAGTGCACAGATAGTGCTGGCAAGTGTTTGTGTAGACAGAAGAACTGGATAGGAAACTCAGAGCAATATTTTTCCACTGGCTGACTAGTCAAACTAATCAACCAAAAAAACCTGTGTTATACCCCAACAACTGAAGATTTTTACTATGAAACGAATGATAATCAGGAGTTCCGGAATTGCTTAGGATCAGCACCACAATTAAGCAAATGCTGCCCAGAACTTTCACGCCATTCAAGTGAATTGGACATACCTTTGAGCCTCTTGGACCAGGTGGTCCTTCTGGTCCTGGGAATCCAGGCAAACCTGGCTGTCCTTCCAAGCCTGGGAATCCCCTTTCCCCCTACAAAAAGAATAGGTAGTAGTGGAGGTGAAATATGACAGAAGCAAAATATGTGATAAAACATATTTTATCTTTCTGCTTTTCTGTAGGAAGTCATCACACCAACAAACTAACACTGTGACTAAACATCTCACCTGCTTAACTACAGAAATTCCTGAACACAGACATGCATTACCTTTAATTACAGCACTTAAACCGATTTCATAGGGTGTTTATCCCATGCAAGCCCAATACAAGTACTTCTGCATGGAGCTATACAGTTGGTCTGCTACATCATCTGAAAAGCAAGACTGTGGAGGAGTGTTACTATCTCAGGCCAGGATATGAAAGGGTTAGTGTGTCCCTGAAGGAGAGAGAATGAGGAATTCGGGAGTGCCAGATAAGGAAAACATTAGGCAAAACCAGATTTTGGAGCAAGCTCTGGCATGAATTGTGTTTGCACACTAAAAAAACACACCTCTGTACAAGAGGCATATCAGATGTGTGAGGGGCTAGCCAGGCTACACAGTGCCTAGTAATCTCAACCTGGTCACTCTTCACATTTTTGTTAGAGAAAGTAGCATCTACAAATGGTTGCTAGAACAGATTTTTAGCAGAGGGTTGACCTTGTGTGTCATCTAAGGCTGAAGAACTGTTCTCTAAAATGCAACTATGCCAAGGTCTCCACTCTAAACAATCATGGAATGGGGAAGCCAAGGCCTTGAAAGAAAGAGGAACATGAAGCCAAACAGCTAAGAGAAACAGAAGAGGCACCAACAGATGCTAGTGAACTGTATGTAGTATTGAAACTGAAATGAGTATTTTCCAAGCCCACTTCGAAAGTGAGCAGCAACAATGAGAGCCTTGCATGAGGAAACTGTTGCTGGGGCAACTCCTGTGGAGTTTACCAGCAAATTACCCCCAAAAGCAAACAGATTGTTTGAAGGACGGTGCTTGGGGACAGCTGAGGGAGTACATCAGACATGTCCTATGGGAACTTACATCAAAGTTCAAAATAATTACAGTGGAAATAGCTGCACTACAATACCTATTTTTGATAAAAATTGGTTAAAGAAATGTGGCAAATTGGGTGGGAAGAGAAACCATGCTGATCCAGTTCTGAGTGGGTTTTTTTTTTTATTGTTTTCTATTTAAACAGCCCATAGATGATTCCATAAGTGACAACAGTTTTCAGATGTTGCTTCTGCCCCCAGATTTTTCTTATTGCCCACACCATACTGATTTTCATGAAGATTTGTATGCTACAAATTTGGCAGAAAAAACTGCCTGCTCACTGCAGAAACATACTGAAACTGAAAAGAAACATACCAAGTCTTCCAAAAAAAGTCAAAGCCAAAAAAGACATTATATCGTTGGAGATACAATGAGATTGAAGTTCCTGGTTAGTGTGCAATGAATTTTCTTATAAATGCAAAAACTCACTAGCCAGTTCTGCTTACACAGAAAGAACTGAGGAAGTTTGGATACTTCTTGTTTCAGACTGGAAGCTACTAAACTAAAATATAAATAGCAAAGGTTTAGGTCAACTCAGATCTCCTCTTCCAATCCTGAAAATACAAGATTGTTTCCATAGCAAAATAAAGATGCACCAGCTATAGAACCACCATTCACTTGGGGAATGGGTGAGGAGTCAAGATTCTGATCTTAATTGCCCTCAATCAGCTACACCAATACAGCAAAACTGCCAGCTCACAAGCTTGAACATGACTGTTGCTTGGGGGATAGAAAGAAAAAAATATAGTTGGGAAACACCCTAAAATTATGCTTTGCCGCAGCAAGATATAGCCAATTAAACAGGGATACAGAAAAATTTGGCAGAGTTCCATTTACTCTAATAATAGGACACAAGCAGGGATAGATGCAGTTTTAAAGCATGCACAAGTCATTCACATTTCTAGAATTTATTCTCCAAAATTATGTATTTATAAATAGACAGTATGGGGAGAGAAACCAGAAAAATTACTTACATTGATGTGGTATACTTATGGCAAAAAAAAAAAAAATTAAAAATTGGAGCAAAAAAAAAAAAAAAGAAAAAGAAATCAGAAAAGCAGTAGTTGAACAGCCCATTTTAATGCCTAAACACATGCAAGAACAGGGCTGTACCATTTCACAAGAGAGGCACATACTGGCTTCCTGTCCTTGCTATGAAAATAGTGAACATTAGAGTCTATAACACTTAACTATGGGTGGCTGCTCAAAACTAAATTAATGTACAAATGTCCACAGTAATATTAAGATACACAGCATGGAAGAAGTCATGCCATAGCCACCCATATTGTTCTCCACCTTTCTAAACAATAGGGTGAAAATAACAGCTGTCTCAGATTATAATGCTAGCCAACAAATTCTTCTCAATTTGAAGAGCACTAATTTAACACATTTAAAACTACAGTATCTAATGAAGACATATGCAAAACAAACACAGTGTTAGAAGTGACAGCTTAATGCAGCAAAGAAATCCCCTCTGACAGGACTTGCATGCTTCAAAACATATCAAATTTCTTCAGGATGTCATCTGTGGCTTCTTTTGTAAGATGAAACAGTTGAGGATTAATGCTCAGTGGTCACTTATCAGGATTGTAAACATTTCAGTTTGCAGGGCCACATTCGTACAGTTCAGGTCAACAGTTACGAAGCACAGACACCTACCATGGAATTATTCTTGACGAAGTGATTAACTCCTTCTTAGGAATTTGTATACAACAGTGAAAAGAAAAGCTGAGCTTGGATCACAACTGGACTAAATTTTATCATGATAAAGGCAGAAGGAAATAGGCATCTTGAGGACAAATATGGATAATTTTCTTCTGAGACTCAGAATTTCCAGGAATACACATCCAATGAGACCAATAGTATGATACCACAGAATATGTGGCTTCAGCTTGAGGTGATCAAATCAGATAACTGTCCCCCATATTTGTCAAAAATAGCATAATTAGCAGCTATTTTGAGGGGAAACTGCATCTTAGGTTCTGTGAAAAACAAGAGTCCCACCTTACGCTAGGCGTTTCTATCACAGCCACAGCATTGTGCTGCAACATAAACTGTGTGAAGGAATTGATTAGGCTGGAAACTGGTAAAATTTACAAGGAAACTTCTTTTCAGTGAGATCAGCTCACCAACTGCTCTGAGCAGGGCCTCCCAAGCCCCAGAGGAAATTAGGAATACCTGGCTAGGGGAAGGTATGAAAACCATTTCAGCAGCAGCACTTACGCAAAACCCAAAGTAGTCCTGGGCTAAGTGCCCCCAGCCCTGGGCTTTCGGGCTTTATCAGCTGGAGCAGCTAAGACTCAGTACCACCCCCTCCTCTTCTACCCCAGTCTTTAGCAAGCTGATCTTATCAGCAGCTTTGGATCTTCTTTTCCCAAGAGGTAAAAGCAGCCCAATAATCTACAAGTCTTACTGGTTTGTTTTAGAAATTGCTCTGTGTGCAGCATCTGCCCTGTTTATTTCTTTAGCTAGCTACTCAGGAACAAGCTTTTAAGCATTAAAGCAGGTTCATCTCAAAAGTGCAGAGCAATATTTAAAACCCAGTTGCCTCAGTGAAAAGTATACACTTCCTATAGTTGAAGAGTAAGAGCAATTCCTATAATCACCTGTATGTAACATTTTAATCATTCATTTCAACTTTAATACCTTTGCCAAATCCAGTTCATTTTTGAGCTGCTTACTTTGAGTAAAAGCAAACTGGCTCCCAGCTGCAATCGATTTTTATTGAGTTCTCTTTTCTTCATTATTTCATTTTAGGCATGCTTGGACTTTACTCATTTTACATTCAGGTTTAGTAAGGTGGGTTTGAGAAGACAAAGAAAACATAAGTGCACTGATTTTTGTCAGCTGTTGTACTGTGGGTTTCAAAAAAAGCTCACTGTGCTCTGATTCTTCTAGAGATAATGTGCTACTTATGCTACACGGGCACATGGCAGAGGCTGAGTTAAAGAAGAATCATTGGCAGCATGGGAGCAATTAAATTAGAGCTGTGGCTCCCCTAAGCAAGACAAGAAAATAGTCTTCCTATTTGTTACAGTTCAATTTGTATTCCTGTACCTGACCTGTTAAAATTGGGATACCCTAAAGGGAATGCTATGATGCTTAGGAAGAAGACTACTTGTGAGTCTCAGAAGGAATGCACTAGGCTCTGCTAAGCTGAACAAAGCAGCACTTCTTAGCTGACAATGCAAGTGAGCAGCGACTTGGATGCAGATGCCGGTTTAGGGCCAGAAGCAAAGCCCAGTGGAAAAAAAGGCAGGGCTCAGCAGAGTGCATTAAACAAGGCTCCTCCTCTCTTCCCAGTAAAGAACCAGGTTCCATATGCCTGACTTCCAGAACATCTTCAAATACATTGTCACACTCCTAGTGGGAGAATCAAAGAGGGGAGATTATATAAACAGCTCTTTGTCTAGTGCTCTTCCCACACCCATTAGGCAAGGAGCTGTAGGGTGTGACTCCTGGTTCAGAGGTCACTGCAGAAGGAAGCAGTATTGGATTTGGAAACTTAGATCAAATGTAGAGATCACAGTGATACACTGTGAGGGTTCAAGCTAATTATCTTAAGACAGCCATTGATGTCTTGTAGTAATGTAAGAATCTAGGAAGATTCAAACAAACAATTCAAAACCTAAACAAACCAAAACAAAGAATTTATAAGATAGAGCATTAGGATTTCAGGGACAGATCTTGGGGTTCCCCAGAGCTGAACTGCTGACTCCAGCAATGTAACAAATACTGAGGGCTTTGTAATTACAGGGCAACTAACATGAGGTGTGTGCATGTATGCTCAAACAAGTTCCACTTGCAACACATCATACCTAGGAATATGGGCTTTCTTTTCATCCTTCCTTTACATAAGGTACATGATGGGTCTGCAAGCTTCAGAAGGGCTGTTTAAAAACCCTCTGGCATGCTTCAGGATTATGCTGTGTTTACCTTGGCTGCAGTGGAAATGAATCACAGTTTCCGAATTTCATGTCCATTCTAAGGACAGATTGCATTATATCCACACTAACCAGACAACAGCTGCTTGCTCAGTAAATTCACAAAATAGCTGTGACAAGCCCAGAAAAAAGCCAGCTTAGACTTATAGAAAGGTTCTCCAAAGCTGTACCTGCAACAATACCTTCTATGCATTGGGCATAGAAGTCTGATGGTTAAGTGCCTTCAAACGGAACCAGAAATAACTTGTGACCAGTGTTATGATGCATCTGGTTTGGGCACCTCCATCTGAAGATCCCCTAGGAACATTAACCAGGTTCATGTTTGGCTAACCAAATCTAACTTGGAAATCTTGCCATCAAGGGAATACTGTTCTTCACTAGGTACGTAAATTGGGAATATACTCAATGAACTAAAAGCAAGCAAATGCCAAGGAATGACCTCATCTGTCTGGAGCTATCTGGATGGCAGGTGTGGCATCAAGCATTACCTGGAGTTTTGGACAGCTGCCTTGTTTAACCCGAGCCAATAGTAAAACTCTGCACCAGCACATTATAGTGTCAGTGCAGTGACTGATTGTTTTGCATTACTTTTGTTCATTTAAGGTTACATTTGTTTACGCAACTCAAAAACCACCCTTGAAATGTGTCAGAAATTAATCTAGAGCACTGAAGCCCTCCTAGAACCTTGCTAAGATAGGGTAAGTGGTTTGATAAGACATGCTTATGAAACTGTTATCAGTTCACATCTTTAAGATGACTCCACTGTATCTCAAGCAAACTGTTTACAAGACTGAGAGTGGAAGCATTTCTGGCAGCCTCTGCCCCTTGCAGTGATCACATCCCATTCATTCCCTGTGACAACAGCAGTGACATGGGAACTATTTAACCACAATTCACTTATAACCAGGCTCCTCACACTTGAGAAAAGGCTTGATTCAGGCAAGTACTGAGCTGTGTATCTACAGTGCACTGTAACTAAAAGAAATGCTGAACACCTGCTGTATCCTCGAAGAAAAATATTGTAAAACAATAAGAAATAATGGTGACAAACGTGAAGTACTGTACAGATACACTGAGAACAGGCAGTGAGACTGGAAGTCAAAGCTGCAAGGAAGCAGGAAAGCTCCAAGATGTCAACATGCATCTCTTGGCCTTAGGACACCATCTGGGCAGACCAAAACAACTTGTTGCACCTGAATGAGGGACACAGAGATGCTTTTTGGAGTGGGGATGGTTTTTACTCTGCTTGATCCAAGAATACATGTTTGGCCATTAACTAGCTGCTTACTTGGGTGGCAGCTAACTGTGTTGGGAAAGCTGTATCTGAATTTTGTCACTTCCACGGTCCAGCTCACATCTAGTAATAGCAACCATCATCTTTGCATCCAACTGTGCAAATTACAAGGTGAAAAGCAGTACAAGTTCAGAACACCTTAGTGAGCATCAACTACTTATGAACTGGCAGTGCAAGAAAAGAGGGAAAACAACCCACACTCAATTTTAAAATCCCACTGAAGCATTACTAGCATAACTATTATTATACATTCCACACCTTAGCTTGTTAACACTAAGTAGTTAGTGTAGGCAGGCCTTGGCTGTAATTAGGAATTCTTTTTATTTTACTAGGATTTGTCTCTTCTCTGCTTTTTTGCATTTTTTAAAATTGTCAGATAGATGGAAAAAATCTGTGCATTAATTCCCCACATTCTTGAGAAAATAATGATATGAAAATCTTACACTGTCAGATGGACCAGTCAGTCTGACTCAATATCTGAAACTGTTAATACAGCTCTGATGCCCACACTACCATCAAAGAAAAAAGATATGAGCAAGAAGCAAAGAACTATCATCCATAAGCTTCAGTTATCTTTAGCTGACATATGACTCAGTGGTTTGTGCACTGGTCTGACAGGTAAAAAAAAAAAAAAAAAAGGATTATTTACCTTTTCACCTTTTACTCCACTGCAATCACATTTGGATAAAGATGTACATCCATGGCAAGCCTTTAAAGACATAAGGGAAAAATAAATGTTTTTAATTGGCAGAAGACTATATGAAAGCTTTAACATTGTCACAAAAAGTTAAAAAATTAGTCTACAATATAAACCTACAAAGTTCGTCCTCGAGCCATTATACAAGTGTTCAAAGCAGACACAATTAACTGGAAGTTCAATCAGCTTTGATAGTACTTATGTTTGTTTGTAAGTATTTTACAGTTAGTTTTAGACTTCCAAATTTATGCTTAAGGAGTACAATGCAACATCTATAGCCAAAAGCACCAGCACTTTATCAAACAGGCTCTTCAGCACATCTCCCGCTGAGAACAGCCCAGTTATGCTTCCCACCAGTAGATGTCAGGTTTTGTACAAGAGTTTAAACAAGCCTGAAGCTTCTGGGCATATTTGTGATAGTTATTAGACAAATACTACATGATTAATTCTTCCCCCCACAGCTCAGTTACTGAGAAAACCATTTTAAAAACTCTAGATTTCATGTAGCTGCATCCACACACCAGTGCAAAGCACGACAAACCAGCTATAACAGCCTCTAGCATAAGGTAACAGTCAGGTAACTGAGTGACAGTTGGATTTCAAGGGGTTCAGAGGAGAGGGATATAGAAGGTTGGTTTACAGAGAAGATCCAAGTTAAGTAACCCTTCCATACCACATTTGCTTAGTTTGTATTCTTCCACCCCCATTCTAACACAGGATATTCATTACAGCCCTGTGTTGATCTCAGGGTTACAGAAGTGAGATTTCTAGAAGAAATATTTTTTGGTAGAAGGTTTCTACATAATACATCTTTCAGACCTCTTTATAGTTAAAAACTATGAGCCATATTAGAAGATACACTACCTGAAATACTTCAGGGTTCAACTTGCTCTGAGAACAGGTGCGGCATTGTATTAAAAACACAAAGCATACGCTTTAAAAGTTTGAAAAGCTGAGCATCTGAGGTACTCCCCTTCAGTAATTGTCAGAGAACATTATGTACAAAGTTTCAATCAAGCAAGAAACCAGTCGGTATGTCAGATCTGAAATACACCCACACTTGAATTCTAGTCTTCATTACCACAGAAGCATTTAGAGACATGACCCATCCCCTACCTGGCTTTAGGAATGTCCTGGCTCTTAGCCTAAACATACTACCAAGCATCAGACTGAAAACACAGAAGTGGCTTAATTCACCTGGAGCTACAAAATCCCAGGATCAATTAAAGCATCTTGCAGCAAAAGGCAGAGCTTTGAGATTTAAGTCCAGCAGTAGTATTACATGACATGACTAGGGTGTCTCTCCCGATCTTCCATGTGGCTTTTGTAACCAGTTTCTTGATTTTATGTATATAAAAACTCAAAATTCTTAGTTAAGAGGGATTTACTGAACCATTTCCTAAAATGAAATGGAACCTTCCTAGCCAGGCTTTCAAAGATCAGGCTAGACAAAGGCCTGAATAACCTGCCCTGACCTCATGGCTGTCCTTGTTTGGAACAGGGTGCTTGGCTAGATGTCCTTCTGATGTCCCCCTTCAATCCCAGTTATCCTAGGAATTTGGTATCTGATCTCTTTCACTTTTAAAAACGAGTTTTAAAAAAGCAAATTCCTTGTGAAGCAGTTTCAAGATTAATCTCTTTAACAAAGCTTCATTTAAAAGGGATTAACCATAGTTACATGCAATA
The DNA here is from genome assembly GCF_000738735.6 of Corvus cornix cornix. Classification (NCBI taxonomy): domain Eukaryota; kingdom Metazoa; phylum Chordata; class Aves; order Passeriformes; family Corvidae; genus Corvus; species Corvus cornix. The sequence goes on along the minus strand of NC_047058.1, from coordinate 12,234,123 downwards.
TTCCCTTCCCTCACAGTACAAACCTGGCTCATTGTGCCACAGTGCTGATTCTGTATTACAAGGATAGAACAGTGAGAGCAACGTGGAAAACCTCTGCTGCCTCCAAGAGGTGGGGGAAAAAAATAAACTACATCAGTACTCATCAAAACCCACCAAAAACTGTGGTAGAACATACACGGGCTAAAATAACACACACACATGAAAAGCATGATCAAGATCCTACACAGAGGAGGATTTATTCAGCCCATGGAACAGAAGAGACTCATTTAGTCTTCCTTACAGCTTCCAAAGAATGTTTCTAATAGAAATTTTCTCATTTTTCAGGTACAAGGGAACTGTTGGGGTGAACAGGGAGCAAGTGAAGTTGGGAGGGAAAAAGATGGTACGAGATTACACTGCTCCTTCACAAGACAAGTTAGAGGTGCACAATATTGTGAAGGTGAGTTTTCAGACAGTTAAGCTCAGGAGTCTCTGCCCTTTGCTACTGTATCTACACAGGAAAAATGCAGAAGACTACTTTGTTAGCACTTACACATCTTTAACAGTGGGTCAGCATCAAGACCACATGAAATAGATCTGATTCATAAAACAAATGAAATCATGAAATAATTTGGTATGGAAGGAACCACTCATAGCAGGGCAACTTAGGCAGTTTGCACAGGTCCTTGTCCAGTTGCACGTTGAATAACTACAGTGGTGGAGATCCCACAGCTGCTTTAGGCCCTGGATTTGGCGTCTGCTTGCCTTCACATTGAAGCTGTTCCTCCACAAAATCACTCACCAGAATTCCTTATGTTGCAGCTTGTATCCACTAAAAGTTTCATGTGTAAAGTTTCTGAAAAATGTGCTTCTCTTCCTTATTCTGTTTGAACCAAAGTACTTTCATTTAATCAATGTAGGGGTTCTTTTTAAACCTGTGACTATCTTCCAAAGCGATTTATATATTCAGACTGGATTTCTTATGCTTTGAGTAGCCTCTTAACCTGCATAATTAGCCTGTCTTGGAGAGTCAGGAGTACTTGCTGAACGCTTTTTGACAAATGGTTTTGGATATCCAGTTCAGATGCATTACTTGCAGGAAGGAAACATGGTTTTTCCCAGACAGCAGTGAAGGGAAGCTAAAGGTCTGTAATCAGAAAACTCTTCAAATACCCACTGTAATCAAATGGTAATAAGTTTTTGGCATAAATCCTGGGAAGACCTATTCACCCACAAGCTTATCAAGAAGTATTCCCCCGGCAGAGTCACTTATCTTCCTGTACAAAAGCTGTATTTGGCAGATTGTGTTTCTTATTTGCATTAACTTGTATCCGCACCAAATTATAAGTATTCTTAATTAAATAGTTTGAAGAAAAAAAAGCCCTGAGAATCTGTATTATATCAAGATCAATTCATGCTACTTAGAGATCTTATTGCTGTATAGCTTAAAAAAACCCCCTAAAGTAAAATATGATGGCACAGAGAAAAAACCAAAAAAAGCGTAATGACCTACTCTGAGTGAAAGCTTTCTTCTTGTTTAGGCTTTTCAGTAATCTCAAGGCCTTTTTTTTTTTTTTTTTTAACTTGGCAAAGCAGGCACAAAAATTGCACTACAGGAGACTGCATACTGCATAACAAGTTAGCACAAGTTTGAAAGCCACTCCGCAGCCAGAGGCTAGAGTTTTTTGATGTCACTGAATCAGTTGTGCATCTCACGTGATTGCCATGAAAATCTAGGCTCCATACTATGCATAGAATATTTGGAATTTCTCCTGCATATGAACAGTAAGTAATCTACACTTCAATCAAAGAACGAAAATGGATGCGATGACATTCCAAATGTAGAAAAATCTACATTAAGAGCAAGATTTAGATGGCTACCATCAGTAGTTTACCCTTAGTAACAGGTTAACCATCACTAGGTTCTGAAAATTATGTGACCTTCTGGGTTTCCAGATATGGAAAACTGAATGACTCCAAACCTCAGGGGAATTCCAAGTTACACTCAGTACACAATGCAGTTGGAAAACCAAACAAGACTCCTGCCTTGTATTATTATTTTGCAGCTAGATGCCTTCAGTAGCAGTTCAGTTCCTGGCCCTGGCCAGTAGGACACATTGTCTTAGGTGACAGAAGATGGTAAAAAATATTTGATATAAGAGCAAGCTGTAGCTTGATCATAAGAGCTGGTCACAATCTCCATATCTATCAAAACCTTTCTGTTTTCAAATACACAAAGATGAATAAGCAATCAAAGCAGCTTTTAAGAACTCAAGACAAACTGCTTAGATTTGCTTCTCACTGTATTCCTGTTGCCTCCCCCCTCACGTACCTGTAAAGATGAACACACTATCACTGCTATTTCCTATGCTGTGACTTTTCCATAGCAAGACACAATCAAAAGGCTCTAATTAATCTATTCAAGTTTAGCTAATCCTTTCACTGGATTTTCCTGACAGCTTCTACCCCATTGAATCTGTGTGTGGAGAGCAAGTTCTTTTCATTAGTATATAAAAGGAGGGATGGTATTGGTTTACTGGTCAAAGGATAATTCTTCCAGAACAAGCTTGGTCTTTTGTGTCTTACATGGACTGAGGAAAACTGCTTTATGCCACCAACAGAATGCAGTTTTGTTTGTTTGTTGTTTTTCAGTTTGAAGAAAAAAAGTACACATTCCTACTCTTGGACATAGGTTTGTTACAGTCAGCTCAGTGAAATGAATAGCCTAAGTCATCCTCAAAACGTGTTGTGTTAGAAGCCTGCCTTATGCAGGGCACATTCCACTCCTTTCTCATCAGGCCCAAAGACGTTTGTTACAAGGCAGTTTCAGCATATTCCATTCCTACCCCACCTCCCAGCTGCCACAAACAACAGTATTGGACAAAATATTTGTAAAAACTACCAGCAGATGAATGCTGTTACTGGAGAGAAAACAGCAGCTTGGGACTTTGCAAAACTTTGAAATGAAAAAGAAGTGATTTACCACTACATATACACAGCTGCAGGGAAACTTAACAGCTGACAGTGTGCATATAGGGAAGGGTATAAGGGAGCACCTAAACCCGTACACTAGAGTACTTCAATAATGTATTAGTGTTAAAACATATAGGAGTTTAACAGTATTTTAATACTCTTTCCAAGGGCAAGATTTCAGAGGGAAGCCGATCATTTACAAGCTTGACATGTACAAATTACCAATCAAGAGGAGGAGGTGAGGCTTCTTACAGAAGCACAGTAGGTGACTCAATGAGAGTTCTGACATGATCCGAGTTGCTTACAAATGAATTCTCAATTCAGGTATCAGACAACTGGATAAGAAAAAGAAAAAAGAAATAGTTTGAACACAGCACAATTTCTTTATTCTGACATCCTCCTTATGTATCATTTTATCACAAATCCAGAATTTCCTGTTTGATAACTCCTCTCATTTCTAGAGGAGCAAAGTGACATTACCGAACCCAGTGATGCAGTTTGTACTAACAGACCACAAGGTTTTCTTGACAGCTCCATTCTGATGGCAGCAGGAGGTCAAGAAAGAATCAAAAACCTGATTGTGGACAGCCACTGATTTTAAATGCTGGTGTCGCCTGTAATGCATTAAGACCTCCTCAGAGATTTAAATGATGAATCTTCCATGAGGTTTAACTTGCACACACTAGCTTCATAAACAGATATTGTCCTGAAGGGAACCAGACAGTTACGTGACACCACAACATTGTCAGCTGCCTCACCAGGTGAGGATGGTTCCCTCCGGCAGGAAAAAGATGCACAGAAATCACTGAAAAAGTCTGCCCAAGCAAAGTTTGCCAGACTTTTAAAACAAATTGAAAACTGCAACAGACACTGATGACAGGAGCTTAACTGAACTGTGGAACAATGTGAGTGATAAGCAGAGAGCAAGCAGTAAAGGCCAGAAAAAAAAAATTAATATACACTCAAGTCACACTGTGTAGCAATTGCTGTTTGTGTATTTTCCCATAACTTTTTCCTAATGATTTCCTTAGGATTTATTTGCATACATATAATGAAGCCCCTTGATCATTTGGTTTTACTAAGCTTTCCATTCACTAGAACAGTCAAAGGAAGAACCATCCATAAAACCCATTCAAAAGCAATTAATCTCTGAGGGCTTCCATACAGCACAGTCTGTCTCCCCTAACAGCTCTTAAACCTGAGACTTGCAACTCAGGTTTTTCACAGATAAAAGTAACAGAAGGACTTCTGCAACGCTGATGTGGTTATGAGTCCTTTCACTACCTGCAGCAGGTCTGACTGCACTGCCACTCAGGAAATGAACTGCTGTGATTCAAAGATACAGTCTCAACTTGAAAATGGACACATAGAAGTTTTATATTATCCTTTCCTTCCCAGTGTTTTAAAAAGCTAATAGAAAGAGCACTTGCTCCTATTAGTTATAGATCATCAAGCACCTCGGGTCTCTCCCTTGTGTATTTATGAGCAACATATGACCAGATATTCTTCTTAGCTAGTTAATCAGGTAATGAAGTTACCTGAGTACTAAAAAGAAAGCTGAATGAAACACAGAGTTGTACATTCAGATAGAATCACATCAAGCCACAAAGCAATGTCAAAAGAACTGCAGGTACATCGAACCCTTCTTCTAGCACAGCATGCATCAGCCCCGGCAGGTTTGTACTGCCAAAGGAGAAGGGTGAGAGGGGTTAGAAATAATGGAAGTGTTAATTAGGCTAAAATCCATAGTTTTGAAGTCTTCTAGTCCAGAAAACAATGAAACAGGACTTCCCAATTCACCAAGTCTGACTCTAGACCACATATTTCATAAAATAAACTTATATCTTGGAATTCTTACAGTATCTAAATTAACTCAAATACACACAACTTTACTGCTGAGAAACAGTTTAACAGTGTTTTGTAGCTCATGAAAGCTCACTGTGGAAATTGCAGATTTTCAAGCTGCTCTTGTTCATGATTTAAGGTTGGCAGAAGAGAATTTTCACAGTAGGGACTGCAATTACCTGTTAGACAACTGTGAAAGATATTCCTAGAATAGTTTATACACAGTGAACAAATCCTGCACCTCTCATAGTTATCCTGATGTTACAGGAGTTCCCTAAAGGCTACTAACATCACCCTCTGCATTCATATATGACAGCTTACCAGTTGTCAGCATAAATTCAACAGCAGATAAAAAAGGAGCATAAATATTGGACAATTCTATCAATTATAAAGACTGACTCTGTTGTTAGAAATTCACTCTGATTAAAATCAACAAATTCAACATAGAGCAAAGCACCAGTTACAAATGCCTTTGCTCTAGGAGGATGGCTTAAGTAATCTTTCTGCTGCAACCATGCAAAAGTCAAACTCAATTATTCATACCTCTATTTATAATGCAAATAAATTCAGCCTTTCAGTTCCAAGCAGACAAAGACTAAGCTTTATTTTGGTGGTAGTCCTGAAGAGTATCCTCATATTCATTAGCTTGCCAAGATCTGTGTAACAAAACACCTGTGCAGTTTTCTAGCTAAGGATTTACTACTCATCCAGGTCAAAGATTTCATCATTTATCTTCAGCAAGCTGAGTTTCCCTTCACTTGCCTGGACAGAAATATAACCAACAAACAAAAGGTTTTGTGGGGATTTACAAGCAGAGTTAAAGCTGCTATTATGAGTTCTAATTATGATTTCACATCCACGCACTTTAGGCTTAAGCAGGAGTACAAATTTGCAGATAACAATTTATTTCTCATATACTTGTGTGAAGTCAACTATGGCAGCAAAGTCATCACAGGTCTATAATCCAAATGGCCATTCTTTTCTCACTAAAGTACTGTATTTATGACCAGTAACATTGCTAAAGCAGAATCTGAATTAAAAGACTATTGCATGCCCTTCTAAGGAATTATTTCCCTCAATCTGCCTAAAGATATGAAAAGAACAAATTTCACAGTGTAAAAGGTTAGAGTCAAAATATGTTTGCAGAAGCTCTTGACCATTTTTTTTTAAAGTAAGGGAACTTCTGACATTTAATTTGATCTGTTGCACCTCGAGGCACTATCTTTCTTTGAAATCTGTACAATACGAGACCTGTTCAGACTTGCAGAGGAAGGTCTTAGCTGTAATAGCTACAGTTCTGGCCACAGTGAATGAGAACACAAGAGGTGGGTTAAAAACCATTCTCAAGCATCTGATGGATAAAAAACCCCGTCTTTTTCCTCTTAAGGGGCAGCACTATGTGTTTGTTATTTAGATACATGAATAGCTAGTAATAATAACAACATGGAACAACTGTAAGAGATCTGCTAAGTCTAGTTATCACATCCCAAATGAATGTTCTGATTAAATGGAAAGTTTAAGAATTAATAAATTCTCTTGGAATACATTTACTACAAATTGGTTGGAATTAAAGGTGTACTTTAAAAATGTCTAAAATTAAAAGCAATAAAACCTTGACATAACTATCTTCAGAATATGCAAAAATTGAAATAAGTTTGTCTATGTTAAAAGTATTTTGTGCCACAAGAAATGGACAGGAGCTCATATCTAAAGAGGACTGAATTTTTCTGCCTGTACCTTGTACTAGAACAACATGGAATTTATTGCTTTAAACGGAACTAATTATGGATCTTTAACATACAGTTTTTTATGAAGGGTATCTTTCACAGAAGCTTCTAGTTAAAATAAAGGCAATACTTGCAGCAACAGATCTTCCCATAGAGTAGTTGACAGTCTAACTACAGGCGACTTTTGGAGTCAAAGACTCTTTACTGAATGAACACCCCAAAACTTGAACAACTTTGATTCATCCCCAAACTGCAACTATTCACCCATTACGAACGGGAGGTATCACAACCTGACAATTTCTCTGTATCTGATTCCTGAGCCAGAAAAGAAGACAAAAAGTAAAAGAGCCCAGCTGGGCATCTAACTCTCCCAAATCCCAGACTTTACTCCCTTTCTGAATACTTGGTTGTAAGAGGGGTAGGGCTGACAACTCTCCAGGACATGAAGAAACATTAAGCAGAAACTTTAGGTGCAGAGTTTAAGGAACAGCTAGTCCTTGCAACTCACAGTAGTTCACTCTTTCTACAAAAGCTTACCTCTTCAAAAATGATTGTTGCCCCTCTGCTTCAAGGGCCACTGTCAGCCTCGCACTCAAGTGTAGGCGAGGAAAAGGACAGTTCTCACCAATTCCGAAAACTCTTAGATTTCTGTGGTCTATTAGTCTTACACACAGAGAATGGGCTTCAGTGCAGTATATTTTACTGGGTGAGACACACAAAGTAAAATAATCAGCTCACGCTTCGCTGACCTTCTCGCAAGCATTTCAAAGCTACAGTTGAAGAGACCTGAGAAGCCAAGTACTTCTGGCCTAATGAACACGAAGTTCCAAACAATTCCATATTAGGCTGTATGAATTGGCAAAAATTTCCCTTAACAGCAACTCAGAAGTATTACCTTTATGCTGCCATCCAGAGGCAGCATCTTACAAAGCATCTATGTTTAGATTTGGCAAGTACACCTGGTAAACAGTGCAAGCAATGAGCACTAACCCAGAATGTAAACTACCAGGTGGCCTTCTAAACCCACTCCATCTCCACATTAATGAACTGGCAGATGCCAAACACCGCATTCATTTCCTTCTTCAGCAAGCACTGCACCTGCATGAACCTCTAAATATACAGCACATCTAGAGAAACATCCTAAACTAAGTAACTCTAGTTGGCTTTGCAGTTTGGGACTGGATAAATTTCATACCACCTCTGTAGGCAGTCTACACCTCACTACTGCTCATTTCAGTTCTAATGCTGAACTCTGAATGCAAGCCATCTTCTAACTTTTATACAGACCATAATTGAACTCCTTAAACAAGTACACAGCAAATTAGAGGAATGGTAAATTTTAAGCATGCCTCCATCTTTGCCTGTCCAGCTACACATCTCTGCAACTCACACCAGCACAGAGCACCTGGCAGCTAGTCAGTGGCAGGATACAGTAAGCCACTTGACTTTTCAGGAAGTCTCAGTTTTACTTTTATTTTACACACAAGTCTCTAATCACCAGCCTCTTGGGACTTCCTGATTTTTTCCAGCTGCAAATAAGAAGTGCCATATGGAACTCATTACACGTTAAGATTTACTAGTCATTTAGGACCTTTCCCATGTGACAGGTGTTAGATGTTGCCACTTTCTATAACCATGTCCAAATGTAACACAAACCTAGACCAAACGGTCAGTCAGGCTTCTAAGTCTCAGATATGCTTGCAAGCCAAGTATTATACACTCATAACACCAGTCATTCTGGTACTCTTTTTTAACTCCTTTCCTGGTTAAGGAAATGGAATAAAGACAGACTAATTCCCCAGAAAATGTCCTGCTCCTCACCCTTATCCATGTAACATGCCATAGAAGAAGCTTCAATTCCAGAGTCTTGTTAATGGACGTCAGACATTTGTCACTGACAACTGCACTTTCAAGTGTCAAGAGCATGAAGCAGACCACACAAGAACAGAAACCCACTTCTTCCTTGGAGAAAGGAGAGGCGAAATAGAATAGCATTTCAGACTAATCCAACCCCACTCTGGTCTATTTTGAAACTACTGAGAGCACTAAATTAATACCGAAGATGAAGCAAGTATACATAGTAAAAAGAATAGAGGCTGTGCAGAGTGATGCTGTATTGAGATGTTATCTGAAGAAGTCCACACCCTCTTAACTGCCAGAACAAGACCTAACTCACTTTAAGGCTTGGTGGGTGTCTGGGGGATTTTTTTTTTTTTTTTTTTTTGTGGTGGAGGTGATTATCAGCTCTATTCTCCTTCAGTTCTTGGACCAAGTATCATAGCTTCAAGGTTCCTCTAGTCAGAGCTGTTTTATCATTTGTTTATGCCCGTGGCAGCAGCACAGTCTGTGTGTGCACTTTAACACCTAAAGAGAGCACTACAGGCAGCACTTTCTCTGTATTGCTCAATGCTAACAAAGAGCTACTCTCCAGCCTCAGGTAATCAAAGTTGAAAAAGTAAGTGGCACTGAAGAGGGCCAAGTTAAACAAGGAAGCAATGGAGACCAAGCAATTGTCCTAACCCTGTAAGTCAGAGGCACTTGTAAAAGAACGGAACATCAGGATCTGATGAGATGGGAGGCCCCTTTATCCACATGGGTTCAGAAATCCCTAAAGCCGATAAAAGTTGAATATTTAGTGAGAGCTCTCAGATGCCTGTTCAGGAACTCACATGTTGAACTTCAGCAGATATGGACTCCCTCAGTGTCAGCCTCTTAAGTTCATTTGCTTAAGCACTGGTTATGTGCTATAGCAATAGCTCAGGGCTCCTTAGAGCACCTGCCACTTTTCAAGCAAGGTGCTTCCATGCAAAATGCACTTTCCTATGAAAAAGTGACCTTATACTGCTATGGACAATCACAACAGTAATTTCCCAGACTATCTCACAGGAAAAAAAGCAAAGGGGGCCTGAATGTATTTTATTGCCTTTAAAATGCTCTAAGACAGCTCCAGGCTAGTGCTAATAGAACATTGTATCTAGCACATGCGATCTTGGAATTTGATACTCAACCTTGATTAGAGGAAAAAGAATCCACTCCCTTACACCAGAGAAATTACATCTAGAGGCTATAAATTACATTATCCTGAGAATCATTACACTTGGATTGCACTGATCATCACTAAATAGAAAGCAAGTCTCAGGAATTAAGTCACACTTCTCAGAGACTTCCTACATTAAAAAATTTGAACCCATGCAAGGAAGTAGTTGAACAGGCCATAGATTAGATCTTTACACAGAACATTAAAAAGCAAAAAAAATTTTCAAGTATTAACATTGTATCAGTGACAGGACAGGCAAAATAAATCTGATCAGTGCTAGAGAAAGGGGGTTCAGAGGGACAGGAAAGACACTTCATATTTTTGTTTCTAAGGGAAACAAAAGGGGAGGGAGGGATGAAATCTTCAGTAGCAGCACCAAGCTTCTCCTTACTTTGACACTTGTAAATTTATGTTATTGCTTTCATCAGCAATTTATTTTATTCCCAGTCACTTTCTGGAGGCTCCCCAGTAGCAAGTTGACAACATGCAACCTGAAGTATCTCCTTGCAGTGATTCCCTGACCAGGTCCAAGGATGGCAGTGAGTTGTCTTCCTTTCAACATCACACTCAAATACCATCAGTTTAAAAAGGGGGGTAGGCAAGGAGAGAGCATACGTAGTTCCAACACTCCAGCACAGTAAGTAAAATGAGGAGACCCATTAATAAGAAATAGCCCTCAAGTATTATTAAAACTTGAGATGCAGTTCAGTCTGAAGCTTGGCAGGATTAAGAAACAGCCCCTGGCATTTGTACTCATTCCAAAACAAAGTCATCTTCTCTAAGGGAAAGTATTCCCTGAGGCACCCTATTTTAGGGAGTATACCAACTCCCACAAGTGCTATTTGGAGCCCAACAGGTGCCAAGAAAATAACCTGCTTCAAGTTTGTGACATGTGCTCTGCATCCTGCAGTAACCAGTACGTTAACTGCAAGTATTGAATAAGGAGCTTTTCCACCAAGTTTTAACATTATTCCTATAGCAAGCAAGGTTTGGAATAGAAGATACTGTTTCAATGTCCTTTTAGACTGCAACTATCTGAACAACAAACAGAAATTCCAAGTCAGCTCTACTTTGAGCAAGAGGTCACCAAGTCCAGACTCCAGGACAGGATGATTATGCTTTCCAGCCTAAGTTTTACTATGATCCGACAATAAATTACTAGCTTGGAACATCACTACTTTTTAATTTTGTTATCTATATCTAAGTAAAATTATTCAGAATGTTAAATCCAACAATACTTTTATGGTGGGTGCCAGGTGCCCACCAAGCTCCACTATTACTCCTCAACTGGACAGGAAAGAGAAAATATAACAAAAGGTTCCTGGGCCAAGACAAGGACATGGAGAGATCATTCAGCAATTAGCATCACAAGCAAAACAGACTCAGGGAAATAAATTTTATTGCCAATCAAAAGTCAATGTAGGGTAATGAGAAATAAAAAAAAAAAAGACCGTCCAACACATTGCTTCTGCCTTACTTCCCAGGCTTAACTTCACTCCCAGTTTCTCCACTCCTACCCCCCAGAAGCACAGGAGGATTAGGAATGAGGGCTCTGGTCAGTTTGTTTACACACTGTCTCTTCATTATCAGTTTCTAACGATTGCATTCAGAAAATTCATCTCTAAACACCCACCTTCTGTATTGATTCTTTTAGCAACTGATGATTACGCTCCTGAACACCAGCAAAAAGCTTAAGGGTGTTCTTACGGTTTTGAGTAATTTTCTACCAAAATGATCAGCATACTCAGAGTCACAGAATAAGCTGAGTTGGAAGGGACCCTCAAGGATCATAGAGTCCAACTCCTGGCCCTGCTTAGCACTATCCCCAAGAGTCACACCATGTGCCCTCTCTTTCTCACTCCTTTCCGCTATCAAGACAAAAGTAGTTACTGAAAATCTTACACTAAAATTTAGATTACATCTCAGATTCATCTGCTTATGATGTTGAGCACATCTGCTTAGTTCAACTGTTTAAAAAGAAGGCAGAAAAAAAAGCAATACTATTTCCATTACTATTTCCATGACAGGCTGTGCTCTTCCTCCACAATTACCTCTGCAGCATATCAAAAATTCAAGGTTCTTTAAAAAGGCCTGGTTAATTATTCTCATTTTTGGGTACAATATGCCAGTGTCCTGAAAATACACATTTCCTGAGCATGACTAGACCTGTCAACAAGCATTTTCTCATTCAAGCATAAAGTTAAGAAGTTTTCTAGGTTCGCTTAGGATACAAAAATTCATACATTAGAGAGAGATGTTTTAACACTTTGTTACTAACACTACTTTAAGAGTTTGAAAGCTTTTAGAACAGAAAAGCCACTTTCTGCAGATACAGGAATGTCATCCATTCTATTGCCAAGCAGTTTCCATTAGCATTCTGGCTCAGAAACTAAATCATATTATGTATGTACCCTCCCTTCAATCAAAATTACAAAAAACTCCTCCACCCAGGCAAATACCAACTTTTGCATGGATGTTTTCACTGTGTGTCTGGGCAGACTCTGGGCACAGCCTTCTAGCAATTTTCATGGCACTACCTTCCCTATTAAGAAGGCACCAAATGAATATGGGAAGTTAAACTACCAAAACAAAACACATTCAAGCCTTGCAACTTCTCATCCTCTCCAGATTTTCTCCTTGTTATTTTAAATATTTTTAAATTCTTAAGTCATTAAATAAGTAATGGTTTTGCAGAAATCTCAAGGTTTTTTCCTCATGTCTAACTATATAGTGAATGGATGAAAGAGATAGCAAAGTCAAATATAAATTCTCATTTCTCAGTGCAGTGCAGAAGCTTCCTTTTCCTTCTGCATAGCTTTGGCCTTTAAGGTTGAACATACAAGAGAAGTGTTCTAATTCAGAATAAGTATTTTCTACTATTAAGCCAGTCCATATTGTCTGAACGACAGCTAGAAATTACCTTTCAGAAACAATGGCTTCTGCTGTCTTTCTGTGTGACAGGTTAGTTCAAAGTAAGGTGATTCAAGAAAAACCACTGCCTCATAAAAAGGATTATTTTTAAAAGATTTCTAAACCGAGTTCATAAGCTCCTTCACCCAAACATTGTTTTCAGTGGCACTTCTTGTCAAGAAATCACAATTCTGGGAGCTGGAGGCTTGTCCAGCCTTGCCTGAAAGTCACGTTAGTTTTTATTGCTTTAAGTAAAGCGATTTAATTGTGGGTTTTAGTAATTGCTACTTTAATTCAAGGTGTAGAAAGAATGCAGTTCATGGTTCAGGGTGGTCATTTGCTTTCCTTCTATCAGATTCCAAGGGGATTTAAGTGCATAAAGAGAAAGGTTTGTTTTTGAAGAATTGATGCTGTATTTAACAGACATGGACTGATGCTAGATAGAAATATATTTATGACTCATGAAAAAAAAGACTTTCCTAAGGAAGGAAGACGAGCCTTCATTGCTAACACGGTGAAGTACAGAAAAATCAAATATTATTGTGGAATTAATGGTTGCTTAAGCTTGACAGCTTTATGTAGCTAATAACTAATGCCTGTTATATTTTCACACAGAATGCAGGAGTTGGAGTGGATAGGAACCAGAATAGACAGAAATAAAACTAACTACTCTGAATACACTGTAAACTTTTGACATTTGCAGAGTACTGGAGAAATACAGGTAAGTCCAGTATACATAATTACTCTTTATTTTCCTAACTACTTTTAAGTAGTCCTCAATTCCAAGTCAGAAGTTTTGCATCACACTGCTTATACTATAATACAAATTAAGTTACTACCTTATATAAATTAAGACTCATAAGTCATATCTTTCTAGATTAAGATAGAAAAGTAGAAAACTCCTACTATAAGAACAGCACAAAGGAGTTGACAGGGGAGAAAAAGCCTGCCAGCCTACAGCACCACAGGCAAGCAAAAAAATACAGCACCCATTGGTAACTGATTACTCCAAACATCTTGCAAATGACTTGAAACATCATTCAAAACTCATCACTATTACAAGGGCTCAGTACAATTTCTCTCAGCACAAATGTTGTAGGTTACTTCACTTTAGCACTATGGTTGCGAGACAAAGCCAAAACTTTATATTTTGCATAATAAAGTTCTGTATTTTTGTCCAGCCCAGTAACCATACAAAAAGACAGACAAACTGAAAATTAAGCTAGAAAGGAACATCTGCATATTTCTGCTTCATTTTCTATATAAAAGGACCAAGACACTGTAAATTCTGTCACTTAACAGCAGTAGTTCCTAAAACAAGCCGAGTTGAAGGGTCTCTATGAAGCTTTATCTTTCTTGTGAATGGCTCTGAATCTCTGAAATGAAGCCATTCCACCGCAGCTTTGGTTATTTGCCATGGCTCTCAGGTGCGTCTGTGCAGCAAACAGCACCAAATGGACCAGCCAAACCTCTGTTTCTTCTACCAGAGCCAATAAGGTGATCTTGTCTATCTGAACTACATCTCCAAACACAACAGCAAGAGGTGAGAGATACAACTACTGCAGTAGAGAAAGAGATGTCAAGAGATGAAAGTCTTGGCTTCATATCAGTGAAGCACATCAACAGAAACCAAGGATTTCCTCCATCCTAACTGTTCCTCCTGGAGAAATGGTGTCTACGACATCCATACACCTCAGCAGCAAACCAAGGCTGTGTAAGTCTGGTTTCTAAAAGCATCTAAATTCTCTAGGAAGCAGTACAGCATAAATATCTTTCTCTAAATTAATGGTGTGGTTTAAAATTAAGATTCACCTTGCTAACAACTAAACCCAGTCCTAGAATAAAAACACTTTCCAACATGTTTAATGCATTTCTGCAAAGCAGAAAGTCCTGACAGACACAGTCACTGGCAAAAAGACTTACTAACCTGTGTTCAGGCAGTGAAGTGAATAAACCTCAGCTTATCTTGAGGAAAGAGGTGGGAAAAGCAGGATTTCAGCAGAGCTGCAGCAGCAAAGCTTATCTAGTATACACTGGAGTCATGTTAGACTAGAGTAGGACAGCTCTGCACATCTAGCTATACCTCAATAAAAGGAATCCTCCCTTAGATAATAAACTAGAACCAAAAGTAAAACAGCCAAGTGTGTTGCATGCAGATACCTTTTACAGTGCTAGGAGGGAGAAGAGATTGAAATTCAACCCTGACATTTTAATTCTCTGTAGAGATTAGGTAAAAGAAACAAAATACAGATGAGAGACTAAACTATTTTCCTTCCCCTCCAAATGGAGGGGACAAAAAAATCCAACAACAGAGCTGCAATAACCAAGAGCCTTCAAGTGAGCTGAAATCCATAGTTTTAAAGCTCCTTTCTTTCCAACTCCTAACATACACTCTACAAGTTAAAAAAAAAAAAAACAAAACCAAAACCACCAAACATTGTCTATATTGCCATTACAATTTCTTTCTCTTTTGTTCCATTATAGCAGAATAATACACATACAAACACACACTTCATAAGACACATCCACAAAAGGGGAATACAAAATTAAAATTCCGAATGCTATGGGCTGACAGTTTAAGAGATGATTTCTTGACTAGGTGAAACTAAATTTAAAAAAAAAAAAAAAAGGCATTTAATCTGATACCTTCTAACCTGCAATTTAATTTAATGAATCATGATTAACTTTTGATTACAGGATATGTAAATCGTCTTAACAGAAAGTACACCTAGGAGCACAACTGTACGTCCACGTAATTTTAGACTTCTAGGATAATTCAGGCTGGAAGGAACCTTCAGGTTATTTAGTCCAGTCTCCTACTCAAAACATGGAAGAAGAGAGGCGAGGTTTCATAACTATGATTCACACAATATCAGTCTTTTTGAAACAGACTAAAGGTATGTCTACTAATACATTAGTTTCAGCATCATGCCTTCTGGAAGAAGAGAGACTAAAGGATTAACAGGCTTAAGCTAAAATGTAAAACTTGTAATATAGCTTTGCAATTATCTAATTGCCCTTTGTTCAGCTTTGCAATTATCTAATTGCCCTTTGTTCAGCTCTCTTAAAATTAAGATCACATCCCCCAGTCTTTGCTTCTTGCAGCTCCTCACAAGAAGTTCTCCAAGAAAGACTTAAGCTCTGCAAGAAAGACTCAGTCAACTACAAAGCAATTTTCTTAAAATAAGCAATAGATTTCTTTTTATAAATAGGACCCTTTCCTCTTCAGCTCAGCTACGTTTATTCTGATGCCAATTTCACATTACATTGAAGCTTTTCCTCCCCACACTTAGCAATTACATACCCAGGATGCTCAGCACATTGCCTTTTTTCAGACACTGCACTGTACCAATGATATTTAATAAGGTTTAACTGCACTGCAAATCTCTCACAGGAGGGTAAAGAATGCTGCTTAATGATCCTTAAAACTTCATCAGCATTCTATCATTCCAACGAGTTTTATTTCAGGTACTCTTGAGACAGATGGTTTACACCACTGCAGTCAACACCAGATTGCCAAACACTGCATCGAGCAGGAACTTCAAAGCACCCCAATGGTTTTTAATGTTACTGAGTCCACACAGCCTTATAAAGCAGACAAGCAAAAAGTGTCTTAATTCAAAGCAATTTTGTCTAGTATCATCACCATTGGTAGAGGCTGCTTTCCATTCAGTGCACTTGTGCAATACCATTCCTAGAACATGTAAGTGAGTATTGCCTGGGTATCTTGTTCTGGGGTGATCAGTGGAAAGGGAAGCATTTTAATCTCAGTGAATGAAAGGTAAAAATGCACAATGCATCTTTGCTGCATGTGCAGAGCACATTCCTCCCTGTACTTTGCCCCAGACTGAAAATATGCACATTAGATCTGCTGGGATGCCCTTAATGACTTCAGTCGCTCTGTAATATAGGAAAGTTTCCACATGTTCTGGTAAACCAAACAACAGCTAACTGCATTACAGTAAGCATCATTGCTTATTCATAGTAGAAAAAAAATCACTACACAAATTTACATTTGCTGTTAAAAAAATTAACTAACTTTGTCCTAGGAAAATTTCCCTTTCTACTTTAAGAAAGGTAAATAATAATTGCTTCCACTGAGTAGAATATTCATTCATGACCAGGAAAATGAAAGCCTAGTAAGTTCCACTGAAATATCACTCTATTTCCATCATGTGGAAAAACTGAAAAAAATACATAATGATTTTGTAAAAGATTCTGTTATGGTCTAAATTGGTCTTACATTCTGTTTCATTCAGGATTCCATGGATTTGTTAGTATTTCAGTACATGCTAGAACACAACTCGAGATGTAACTTTTACTATGTATCTTCAACTAAAACTAATGAAGGGTCAAAATCAAAACACATGACAAATGAGAAGTTGCAAGCAGGAGGGCTTGAGCCTTGGTGTTACGAAACCAAGTCTTGTGCATGACTAATCAAGACACATCTACGGAATTTCAGGATGAAATACCTTCTCAATCCTAAAAGCCAGCATCCACTTCTTTCTGCTTTTACAGACCTAGCTTTTGTAACTAGAAAGAGCCACTGCCAGTTATGAAATGGAAAATAATAACAACCACCACCACTAACATGATGAAATAGGACAGACGAGAGAAACACAGATGATCATCAAATTAACTATATTAATCATGTACATTGTAATTACTGACACGGTACCATGTATTTATATACATGGTAACTTCTGAAAGGAAAAAAAGAAATTTCAACTAAACTTAGAGAACTTTCACAAATAATACATTATTTTCTTAAACACAATTATATCCATATTGCCAGCCTGTCTTACTATACTTGAACAACTGTTTTCAACCCTATACTTTTAGTCAAACTGGAATTATAATGGAAGGCAAAGAAAAAAGACATTGCAAACACTATTCAGTTTTTACTAACTTTTGGGCTGACAAAGTCTATTTACACTTTACAACCTTGGCCTTAACTATGAGGGAAATTTTTCCAATATAAGCCAATAGTCAGTCACTGACTCCTAGTGAGTTTCACAGACAGCACAACTGAATCTGAAGAATCTAGTCCATCTATGTTCTTTAATTAAACAGATTTCCCAGTCACAACTTGCAATCACTTTTCTACAATACAGTGCAAGTGTAAACCTGCTGGAAGAGGAAAATAATTCTGATTATAAAAGATGGGTTTATATATATGTATGTAGATTTATATTGAAACTAGCAAGGCACTTAAGCAATAATACTGTCCATTGAAATAAGCCCTCATACTTTCTGCTGAAAGCATGTAAGTAAGCACTTTTTTTTAATATTCTGTCTTAGGTTACAATGTAAGATGTAACCAAAAGTATGTATTCTATCACCATCTGTTAAAATGTGATGGGGCAGTGTTCTTTATCTCTTCCATGATACATCCCTGATAACTCCCTCCGGGAAATATCTTCTGTTAATGGGCTATCAAGCCTCACTGCATGACTGGTAGAATTACATCATCCCATTGTGAGATGCTCCGCCCAGGGGGAGGAACCAAGCATTCCCACCTGGGTATAATCTGAGGTTTGGAACACCACACTCAGCCCTACCTACTGGATTCCCAGAGGATAACTGGACCTTCAGGTGAAGATCAGACACTTCTACAGGATCACTGCTTCAACAGGACCACTTCATCTGGACTGCTACCACCACCCTGACTAACAGGGTGTCAGGTTATATCCCAACTCTGTCAATGTTCTTGTACTATTGCATTTATTTTAATTTTCCTATTAAATTGTAATTCTGACTTGTAATCTCCCACTGGTTTGTTTTCAAACTAGTACATATTTTGGTGCCCAGTGTGGGGCTCAACCTGAGAGAAAGTCAGAATTACAATTTTGTATTAATAGAAACCTATTCACCATGGTGCTCGGCTTGTCTATACGAGTACTGTACCTTGCTCTCTGTATTTTTCCTCACATGGGGAACTACCTGCCTGTTGTACTGCTCCTGTTGAGACCAAGGAATGGTATGAGAATTGTTTTATTGGTTTATTATGACTATTGCATGATAACCTCAGGTAATGAATGCTATTTGGAATATATACTCAATTTTGTTTGCCTGTCCTAGTCTGGGCTGCTACGTCTGGGACCTCATCAACAATTGCACCCAGCCCCTGGTGGGGAGAGTAGAGAGTGGTTTCTTCCAGCCTTTCAGGCCAGGCATAGCAGTTTCCAAAAATATTGAGTTCCCTCTGGATGTCAAAGATGGCATAAACTTGCTGTCAGTTCTGCTTTGTCTTCTCTGTACAGCCTGCACCATGTACACCATGCTTAGAATCAGAGCAGTACTCAGCATGGCACTGCATCCTCCAGATGAGGAGAAGAAATACAGCAAAGCAACAGGCACCATGTCTACACAAACTGTCACAGAGAGAAAAGGAACCAAAAGAGCAGTCAACACTTCCACACAAACCATTGCCAAGTCAAAACAGCCTAAACTGGTAGCAGCTGCCCCTGTTCAGAAGAAGAAATCAAAGAGCAAATCAGTCCACACAGAGACTGACGAGGAGGTGGCCAGACCTTCACACCCCACAGAAGAGACAGAGCCGGAGATCATCACTTGGTCGCTATCCCTGGGCAGCTACATGACCTGAGGAGGGAGTTTACCTGCCAGACGATTGAGTCCATCCTGACCTGGCTGCTCCGCATCTGGGACGCTGCAGCCAATGACACCATTCTGGACGGAAGTGAGGCCAGGCAACTGGGATCCCTCTCCCGGGATGTGGTCATTGACCAGGGGATCAGGAGAACCCAAGAAACTCAGCTTCTGGTGGCAACTGCTGGCAAGTGTAAGGGACAGGTACCTTTGTAAAGAAGACCTCCAGGTGCACCAAGGAAAATGGAGCACAATGGAACAAGGTATCCGGTGCCTGAGGGAATTGGCTGTGCTGGAGATCATTTTCTCAGAAGACGAGAGATTTCCTAAGAGCCCAGATGGTGTCCAGTGCACGTCAAGATGTGGTTGAGGTTCGCACGCCTTGGACCAGAGATGTACTCCCGTTACCTGGCAACGCTGCAATGGAGGGAAGGCGAGGACAGGGGCGTCTTGGTGAACAAACTGAGGATTTACGAGGACACCGTCACAGCCCCGTTTCGCACGCACATGTCTCATCCGTGGAAACAAGTCTGGCTGAGCAAGTCCAGCTTGAGAGAGAAGAGGCCATCAGAAATGAGAAAGGAACTTAAGGAAGAGAATTTACCAATCTCACCAGAACCAACAAGAGTCTCTGCCAGGAGTAGAGCCCCCAACCAGGGAGAGAGGATACACCCACGAGGTAACCTCTGGTTTTTCCTTCAGGAACATGGAGAAGACATGAGTAAGTGGGATGGAAAACCCACCTCCTCCTTAGCAGCTCGGGTACGTGAATAAAAGAGGAAACTCTACCACAAGAAGCTCATCTAGAGTCAGCGTTGCTCCGGTCTCTGCACAGAACTCCAGACGGTAGGAATGATAATATGACCGATCCTCTTGAAGGGACCTCAGGAACGTATTCACCGGAAGGAGCAAAAATGTGACCATGACCAGGAATAGAGGGGCCCTGCCTCTAGCCAGGTAGAGGAAAGGGAGAATCGGGTCTTTTGGACTGTGTGGGTCCGATGGCCTGGCACATCTGACCCACAAAATACACGGCTTTGGTTGACACCGGTGCTCAATGTACTCTGATGCCATCAAGGTATGTGGGAGCAGAACCCATTTCTATTTCTGGGGTGACAGGAGGATCCCAGCAGCTGACTGTACTGGAAGCTGAAGTGAGTTTAACTGGGAACGAGTGGCAGAAACACCCCATCGTGACTGGCCCGGAGGCCCCGTGCATTCTCGGCATAGACTATCTCAGAAATGGATATTTCAAGGACCCAAAAGGACATCGTTGGGCTTTTGGGATAGCTGCTGTGGAGACAGAAGATATCAGACAACTGAGTACACCGCTGGCCTCTCAGATGACCCCTCTGCCGTGGGACTGCTAAGAGTTGAGAACAACAGGTGCCAATCGCCACAGCAACAGTGCACCGCGGCAATACCACCGACAGAGACTCTGTGGTTCCCATCCATGAGATGATTCGCAAACTGGAGAGCCAAGGGGTGGTCAGCAAGGCCCATTCACCTTTCAACAGCCCTATATGGCCAGTGCGTAAGTCCAGTGGAGAATGGAGGCTGACGGTGGACTACTGGCCTGAATGAGGTCACGCCACCATGAGCGCCGCTGTGCCGGACATGTTGGAACTTCAGTACGAGCTGGAGTCCAAAGCAGCGAAGTGGTACGCCACTATTGACATTGCCAATGCCTTCTTCTCCATTCCTTTGGCAGCAGAATGCAGGCCCCAGTTTGCTTTTACCTGGAAGGGTGTGCAATACACCTGGAACCGACTGCCCCAGGGGTGGAAGCACAGTCCCACCATTTGCCATGGGCTGATCCAGACTGCACTGGCAAAGGGTGAGGCTCCAGAACATCTGCAATACATCGATGACATCATCGTGTGGGGGAACACAGCAGGGGAAGTCTTCGAGAAAGGAGAGAAGATTATCTGGATTCTTTTGAAAGCTGGCTTTGCCATAAAGCGAAATAAGGTTAAGGGTTAGTTGTACTGGTTTGTTTTCAAACTAGTACATATTCTAACTTAATGAATTGATGACACCATCTTCCATCTCATTCATTCTCCAATTTTAAAGTAAAACCTTTTTCAAACTCCCAGTTACTTTTACACTGTTCATCAGTAGTTACACACTTCACTTTACATCAACAATGAGTCTGCACAAGAGTGCATAGCATGATCCATATACTACACACCAAGTTTGGACTATGGGCTGTGAAAACCCAGCAATAAAATGTGAACAATGAAATCCATCCCCACTTGAGTATGAAATGTTGGTTTGGGGTTTTTTTTATAAGTCATGGGGATTTCTCTGTGATGGGCACACTGGCAGATGATTCTCAACTATATTCTATCACTTTGTAACTGATCCTATAGCAATATACACCATTGCAACAATCTGGAGCAAAGAATATACAACTTTTCTATAGAAATGTGCATTCAGATGTTGAATAACAATTTCAGGTATTACTTGAGTAAGGGCACCAGAATGACTTGAAGTCATTCGACCAAATTAACCCTTTTTTTCCTGACACAGGGGCCCAAAACAAAATTTATAGAAGAGACTGTGTGTGTTAAACATGCTGCTACAGCGTTTAGGCAACCCTTTCTGACAATGGGTAGAATAAACTGCTCATCCTCCTTAATAAGGATCAGCAACATTTAGTGTTATCACAGGAAATTCAAAAACATCAGAACACCAAAGTATTGAGAAATCATTAGAGAAAACCAGATTACAAAAGACCAGTAGGATTTATGTACTTTGGAACAGAGGCATCTCTCTCTTTCCCCCACCCCCACTTAGCCCTTGGGTCTTCAGTTAATCTTATCTCACTGCAAATCCTAAAAGAGAGGCTGCAGCACAAGGTGGTATTAAGAACCAGAAATTCTACCATTGGTTTTGCTCCTTTCTTCGTTTCTCCCAAGGCAGGGGACTGCCTACAGGGTCACCACAAACCCCTTCCCACACCCCACAGATTCTCAGTAATTGCACACACAGATCTCTGCTTGGATGCTTTCCTGAAGAAAGAAAAGGTCCACATTTATGCACACAAAACTCCCCATCTTCCACCCCTACCTGCTAAAACAGTGAAGTCCTGTAGGTGGGACTACCTCGGTCCTTCTTTGGGGTGAGGGTTACGGCAGGCAGGCTGGGGTGGGGCATTACTGAACAGAGCACCAGAACCAGTGTTACAATGTGGAGCCGAGCAGTTCTCCGTATCAGTGAGCACTGCTGGCACACTAGTATGACTTACACTTGGGTTCCCACCTGGGCACGGTAAGGAGGGGAGGAAAAGGAAGGAAGTATATTATGGCTGGTCTTTGCTTTTTCAGAGGGCAGATCAAAGGTCTACAAAGTTTTACTGTAAAGGAATGCACTTCAAAGGAGAGTTCAAGACAAATAAGATTTTGTCAGCACTAACTACAAAATTGAAGAGGGGGAGTAGCAGAATTATACTCTGCACCTATTACTGTAACATATTATGACATTTCAACTAGAAAGTAGTCCTAAAACCAGAAATCTGGATTTGTTTTCCTTTCCAAGTAAACTTTAAAAAAAAGTTTAAAAAGATATAGGGGTCGTAAAAGCTGAAATTAATGCAGGTTAAAGTGGAAGCCTTTTTAGTTCGTTTCACCACTTATTAACAGCTGGAGGTCTTAGTCAAATAGCTTGAAACCTGAAGCTAGCGATCACCTCTCCCACCCCTCAGAGTTCCAAGGCCCTGCCACCCCAGGGAAGCTGGGATAACATCCCTTTTCCAAAGGCAGAGACCCAAAGTCTCCTCCAGGCCGCCTGCCGTGCGCTCTTTACTACCCTGAACACATTTACCATCTCTGCTAGCACCTCCACTTGGGTTTTAAGAAAGCAGAAATACAACCCTCGAGAAAACCAAGTCCCAGTGTGAGGCACAGTCCTCCAACAAACCATGCCCACATGCCTCCATCTCCCTGCCACGTCCAGGTGTGACTCACGGCTGCAGGTGATGGCTGAGCGGCAAGAGCTCAGACACCTCTTCACGAAGTCCTTTGGGGGGAAATCTTTCCTCCTTTGTCCTGGAGGAACAGTGGGTTCAGAGCCCACACAAAGCTCACCCGGGCTTTCCCCACGCCGCACTCCCTCCCTCCCCGGAGCCACCGGCGAACCCAGACGGGCGGGCGGTTCGCGGGTCCCGCGGCTCGCGGTCCGGTCCGACCGGGCAGCATCGCGGGGCTCTGCGCAGGGAAGGGTGGCCCGGGAACCCAGACACCTGCAGGCAGCTAGAGGGACCCTCCCGCGGCCCGGCCTCACCGCCGACCCCGCCCGCCCAAGGAGCAGCCGGGTTCCTGTCAGGGAAAGCGCACCCTCAGCCACACCAGCCCCGAAGGGGCTCCGAAGCTCCCCCCAAGGCTCCACACCGCGGCCGCGCCCGGCAGGGACCGCGGCGCCCGAGAACAAGGAGGGAGCCCCGCACTCACCGCCGCCGCCGCCTCCTGCGGCCCCCAGCACCCCAGCAGCAGCACCAGGCAGCCAGCGACCAGGCTGCAGCTCCGCCGCCGCAGCTCCATCCCGCCCGCTCAGGAGCTCCGGGGCCGGCCCTGCGGCGCGGGCATAGCCCGGCGGGGCAGCGCAGCTCCCAACAGGCGGCTCCCGCCAGCTGCCCCGACGCCAGCGCCCGCCCCTCTGCCGCGCTCGCCCGCTTCTCCTGGCTCAAGTCCTCCGGGACTACAGTATTCCTCCGCTCCGGGGGCGGGCGAGGCGAACAGTAACAGGACACGCTGCTGCTGCCGCCCCCCTCAGAGGGGACCACAATTCCCCCCGCCCTTCCCCCGGGCGCCGCGGTTTTGTCGGCTCGATGCGCGGGCACCGCCTCTCCCCGCCCCGCACCTCCACCGGGCGGGCTGCTGGACCCCGGACTACTTTCTGCAGCGGAAGCCGCCGGGGTGTGTGGGTGGGTGGAGCAGTTGTCGCCAGTGCCGGGTCGCCCCTCCGGAGGGGCGGGCGGCGGGCGCGGGGCTCGCCCGGCTCAGTTCCGGCCCATACGGCCCCGCTCAGGTGCGACGCCCCGGCAGGGACCGCGCAAACTTCCTGCCTGGGCACGCTACAAGTGCCTGGAGGGGCTGCGGCACCGCGACAAGCGAGCAGTGACCGACCCCGAGCGGACAGCGCCGGCGGTTCCAGCCCAGCCGCTCCCCCGGGGCTTGGCGCCCTCGGTGCTTCGTCGTGCCGGGGAAGGAGCCCGCGAAGCGGCCGCACCGTGCCCTGCCCGCCCCGAGTGACGGCGGGCCCTCCTCTTCCTCCGGCGGGCGCAGCGGCGCGTACCCGGCTGCGCCGTGCCGGTCCCCGCGGGCTGCCCGGGCCATGGGGCGCGCAGGGTGAGTGCCGAGCGCGGCCGCCCCCTCCCCGCGCTGCCCCCGCCCCGTCGTGACTCTGTTCCTTTGCCTCCCGCAGGGCGCTGGTGCTGCTGCTCCTCTGGCTGGGCGCGGAGCTGGCGAGTGCGGTAAGTGTGGGCAGGTCACGGCTGCAACAGTGCTCGCTGGAGGTGAAGGTGCCTGGTCAAACCTGTCGGGGTTTGGGCATCCTTCGGCCAGAAAACAGACGCATCCCCGCCCCCCTCTGAAAGACGGGCGGATTTTTTTTTTTTAATTGCTGTATACTTCTGCTCCGAAGTTCCTTTGTGCCTTTCGTCTGCTCTACTTTGACTAGCTTCTGAAAAGTACACTGTGGTGGAAGACCATCCGTGCGCGGTGTAACAGCTTTTAGTGTCTGAGAGCGTGATCAGTGTCTCTCTTTGCAACTGACTGCCTTTAGTTCTTCTTTAGCATCTTCTCAAGCCTTGCTTTAAAAGTGGACCCTCTAGGTCCTTGTTCACAAGGGATCCAGCCCAGAACACGTCATAACTAAGTAAAAGCGATGTGAGAAATTAAAGGATTAAGCTGTTAAGTGTTGTATCAAGGTTCATGACTATGGATTAGTAAATGTGTTTTAAATTCCAAGTTGGTATACAGAAACAATGATTTTATGATCTCAATCTGACAACTTTATGACATAAACATGGATTTTCTCTTGCTGTTCCTAATTAATGTTTAAACAGAGTAGTAGGGGACTGCAGGCTTTTTAAATGTTCATAATTTTCTCTTTTTTGGTGTTGCAATAGATTTTCTGCAACTGGAATCTGCAATTGTTAGCCCACTTAACTAGTGAATAGATCTATAGCTTAAATTAAGTGTCCAACTGATGTACAGTCAGCAGTTCAAAAAACACCTCTGTTATAGTGTAATGTAAATTAAGATTGGACAATAATGTTTGTGGTGTGGATTTTATAGTGCATATACAGTAATGAATTAATGGAAGCTGTTAGTATAATATGTTTTAAGCATGTTTATTTTGACTGAGTTTCTGACATATTTCTGACAAAACCAGTTGAATTATGGGTTCTTGTTAGCCAATGTTTTTCTACTGCTTTTGCTACACTTTTGATTAAAATTTTAAGGATTTAGAACCTTCCTGTGCAACTGAGAAGAAATCTTTTGAAAAGGCTTTAACAGCAGAGGGGTTTATACTTTTTATAAATAGGAAAGGCTTGATTATGTTTTGCATTTTTCATAATCAATTGCACTAGTAGAATTTCATCATCCTGATCAGGTGGTAGTTACCAGCTCTAATCTTCTCAAAGATTAAAAGATTAGAGAGTTTTATTCAACAAACCCAAGAACTGTTCTACTAAGAGTTCTTGCTGCAGTGGAATCTTATGTAGAAATGACTTCTATAAAGCAAGTGCTTTAAAGGCAAATATTGAAATTATTTTGAGACAAATGTGCCACATTTTGAAATCATTTATATAAATTTATGTGATATGGGAATGAAATTATTGCTGATTGATGCAGCTGTAGCTGACAGCAGATTTTTAATTGTTTGCTGCAATTTCGCTCCATACCTGTTAGAAAACACATCTCTTAAGCAGTCAGATTTCTGTTAGTTCTTTAACATCTTTCATTGCCCATAAAGGGATTCCTGTCAATTTAAGTCTATTGCAATGATTAAAATGAGTATCTACATGATATTTCTAAGTCTTCCTGAGAGCTTTCTTCAGGGTTAGAAAATAATGAAAATCTTAGTTGCTGTGTAATCAGTCTAAAAATATGAAGAAGAATCAGAAATAGGCATAAAATACTTAGTGCTTTATATGTCTAAGCAGATAATGGATTTAATGATTTTAATTAAAATGCTGTCAAACATGCCCAGCAGGAAAGAGTAAAACTATATTTTTGTCAACTAGGTTAATGACTGACTTTCTGGTATCACTGATTTAAAAACACATCCTAACACCTTCCAGCATGAGGTAAGCTGCTAAGAAAAAGTACTAAATTGAACTTGCACTAAACAGAGCTTTTTTAGGAAAACCTGGATCTCTGAAACACTTCTTAGTAGTGTATGATTTGAAGTGCTGGAGCATAGGGAAGTACAATGTCAATAAACTGAGGTTAAAGCTCGTTTTAGGTTAAGGAGTAACAACTTCTAGAAGACTATTCACAGAGACAGTCAACTTGTTGCTGAGGATGGTGTAATTTATAACTTTGTTCGTATCTTTTTTCTTTTAAATAATCTCATTTCAATAACTTAACGTGTTGTAAAAGAAACATCACTGAAATATTGTTCCAAGTTCTTGAGCACTCTTCAGGAATGGTACTGTGGACATGAGTAGTGTAGGTAGTGGCTGGCACATCAGGCCAGCATCTTCAATAAAGTTATATCAAAGCTGGCTTTCTTTCAGAGGTCTCAGTTATGAGGTGTAGTCTCCCTTTTGGTAAGAATAGGATTTTAATGTGTATCTGAATTAATATCTCAGTTTATAATTCTTGGGTATAAATTATGATCTATTTTGAATGGCAGTGCAAAATTAGTCTTGTAATGTGATCTGTTTTTTCTTG
This sequence comes from Corvus cornix cornix, assembly GCF_000738735.6. Taxonomy (NCBI): domain Eukaryota; kingdom Metazoa; phylum Chordata; class Aves; order Passeriformes; family Corvidae; genus Corvus; species Corvus cornix. Next base: position 12,207,136 of record NC_047058.1, on the reverse strand, counting down.
AAGCTAATGCTGAAAACATGGATGACTTGGTATTACACATGGGGTTACTTGGCAGAGAGATTGTCACCCTGTAGACCAGCTGCCGGGAGTGACCTAAGAGTTTCCCCCTAACAGTTTCACCTGGAGTCCCTCCAGAAGCTATGCTTCATTCATGGTTTCAGTCTTTTATTGTCAATAATTTTCATTAATAATGAACCAGGAGCATCAGTACAAGATGCTGTGCAAACACAAAACAGCAACATAGTGCTATCTTTGAGACCTTCATTGCACTAAGACAAGTGACAAAAGTTGGTCCAAAGGTAGGGGAGATAAGACAAAATGTTGGAACAGTGCAAGAGAGGCAGGGATTTGCCTTGGCTAATCACTGGCCTCCCCTGAGGCTTTTGCAGGCTACAGTGCAAAGCAGAGTTTTTAGGAGAGGGACTTTTAAAAGCATAATCAGAGTTTTGCTGATGATTCTGTTATGTCCTGTCATAAATGTAAGGTGGAGCATGCACTGAGAATGGTCACTGAACTGAGAGACAGCCTCTTGTATTGAAATTTGAGATTCGTGTCCCTTCACAAAGCTCTCAGCTGAGCTGAATCATAGTCCTGTGCAGTCATTCTGTGCCCCCTTGAGAGCATACCTGGCATACAGGTGAGATGATAACTTCTCATTTATTCCCTTTCTGTTGTTGTTGAGCTAGTTGAGCACCTGGAATACATCCTAGTTTTGATGTGATAGCCTAAAGAACTGCTTTTAGGACTTAGTGTGCAGACTTCATATCAGGCATGTTCTGTTCGAACAACTGAGCTTTCAGGTGGAGTTCATTAAGGTTTCTTTTATGAGTGAACTTCATGTATTATTGCAACTCTTTCAAATCTGGGTGGGGTTTTTTGTTTTGTGGTCTTTTTGTTTGGTTTTGTTTCTTTCTTTTTGGTTTTTTAGCTAATAAACATGCAGATTAACTACAGCCACTTTCTTTTTCTAGCACTTGGTATCTTGTTCAGCAGAACATCTTCAGTATCCAAGTAAGGCAAACAAAAACAGTGTGAAAACCAGTTCTGGGCAGTCTGCTCTATTTTGAGTAACTGAAGCTCTGCTGGTTTATGCCAAGCTAGCCCAAGTGATCTTATTTATCTATGTCTCAATATATCCTAGGTTTTCTATTTGTTTTCTATTGTTTTTATATCTATGATACAAATGCTTCATAGTGTCTTTTCCTTTAGTATGTATTGGACCAGCTTAATTGAACTGAGTTCCATGTCTTCCATGGCCAAAAATAAATTTTGTCCCAGAGCCTTTGACAGAGGGGAAAAATTAGCTGTTTAATTATGGATATTTAAAACCAAAATTGCAGCTCTTACCGTAACACTTTCCAATTCAGTTTCTGCAAATATGATGTTATCCATTAAGAGGTATTTAGAAAGTTTTGATTTCCTTTTCTTTGCCATTTTAATCAGTATTTATAAGTATGCAACTCTTCTGTTGCATTACAGCTGTATCTTTATGTAGCAGTAAACTTTATTGGGAGAAAACTAATATCTACAGTAAAGTTACTTTTATAAGGAAGGAGTCTACAGAATTCAAGAAATAATATAAAATACCAACTGTCGCGGTTTGACGCTGGTCAATCGAAAGACGATTCATTTATTTTCCTCTGCTATAGCCAAGCGGAGGAGGGGGAACTAAAAACTTCTTTTTCATGAGTTGAGATAAGGATTATTGAAAAAAAACCTTTAAGATAAAGCAGGTTCAAAACTTAAACGGTATAAAGAAGATTTATTACTAACAGAATTAAAAGTAAAAAAGGGTAATGAGAACCAAAGCAAATCTTCAGAACACCTTTCTTTCCCAGCCGCTCCCTCTTTCCACTGACCGCGCAAGGAAACAAAACATGGGATTTTAGTCAGTATTTCACTTAAAAATCTCTTCAGTATGCTTAGGGAAAAGAGTTTCTTCTGATGTGCTGTGGGATCCTTCCCACGGGAGATAGTTCTCTGTGAACTTTTCTAGCATGGTTTTAACTTCCACAAGCTGCAGTCCCTCCCAAACCTGCTGTAACGTGAGTCCCTCCCACTGGCCAAGCAGTCTTCCCTCAACTGCCTAGCGTGGGTCGTTTTAGTTCATAGAATTTAGTATTTTAAGGTTGAGCTGCTCCAGTTTGGAAGCGAAGGCTTTCTTCCTCTATCTCTAAAAGCAAGGCTTGTCTCTCTCTGTTTGAGTTCCTCACTAGATTACAGCTTTTCAGTATCCACGTGCTCCAGCGTGAGTACTCTTCTTCACGGGCTGTGCATGGATCTCTGTGCCCTCCTATGCACTTATGAGTTATACGGAAACAATTTGTTGTATTATAGTCCTCACCACGGCTTGCAGGAGAATCTCAGCTCCAGTGCTTGGAGCACCTCTTCCCTCTCCTTTTTTTCACTGACCTTGGTGCCGCCATGTTGGTTTTCCTCACGTGTCCTCAGTTTTCCTTCTGACTTGGAAGAAAGTTGGTGTCTGGAGGTTGCAGTTGAGAGGTTGATCTTGTCTGGGTTCTGCATTGGGGAACTGCTGGCCATGTCTCTCGCTGCTGGCCACGTGGTCCCTGCTGGCACCGTGCAGCCGGCCCTGGCCATGTGGTCCTCACCAGCACCTGAGGGCCCCGGCCGTGCAGTCCTGGCCTCGGGATGGCCTTGGCCACGCGGCCCCCTGCCAGGATGGCATCGGCTGCGTGGCCCTCCGCAAGGATGGGCCCTGGCAGCCGCCTCACCACCCTCTGGAGGAGAAAAAGAGAGCTGCCTGCGCTTTTTTCTTTCTTAAATATGTCCTCACAGAGGCGTTACCAACTTATCTAATTGGGCTAGTAACCTGCCCGTCGCCAGAGCCTTCAGCGATTGGCTCTGTGCCGGACATAGAAGTTTCAAGCAGCTTTTCTCCCACCCCCGCTAAAAGCATGCTGTGTTAAACCAACACACCAACCTAATCCTATAAATCTCAGAATTTGTCTGCTAGCTAAGGCAGCTTCTAATCTGTAAGAATGCATGCCTGTGGAGACACTTGTTGGTGAAGATTCACATACAGCACTGAGAATGGTCCTTCTACAAAGGTCAAGCCTGAATGGAAATAATAAGAATTATACTCTGGTTCTGTAGCAAAATAAGGAGAATTACTAAAAAAATTAGCACTGTTATCAACAATTAGTTTATTTTCTAGCTTTTGCTAAGGTGTTGAGTTTTAGGGGAAATTTTCACTTAAAGCTGAATATACTTTTCCATTTGAACAAATAATTGCTTATTTGCTGAATATTTTCTGTGTTTTGAAGACAATTAAGCAAGTGGCATTTTATTTGGCACTCAGATACTGTGTCAGGTTACAGCAGCTATGAAATGAAGTAAGGCATGTGATTGTGTTCAGAAGAGCTTTTTTGATATCATTATCCATTTAAGGCTGTGGCTGCTTTTTGTATAGGTATGAAAAGCACTGTGTGACCTGAAGAAGCATTTTATTTCCTCTTGTGGACAAGCTTTGACACCAGCCACTGTGTTCCCTTGGTTTAAGAACTGCTATTGTTTTGCTGGTGTCCCTAAAGGAGGCAGAGCATTTCATGGTGGGGCTTCTCCCCGCTTTGTCTGTCCTTGCTGTAGAGAATCTCTACATGAGTAGTGTTTGGTAATGCCTGTATCTCAGCTTAAATTTTATGATGATGACAAAGAACTAAAAATAAGAATTTTTTTAAGCTCTCATTGATAGATTATTTTCAAGCTCTCTGAAAATCAAATCTCAAAATAAGGACTATTATTGTGGAAAAAAATAAAATGAAAGCTTTTCTGTTGTTATATGTGGAAGGAATTGTTCTCGCAAGGTCAGTCTGTGTTTCAAAAGGGATTGGAAGGAGGCTGAATTGCTTGTTAGAGGGTACCTGCAAAATGCAGTCTTGATAGTGACTGCAATGTTGACTATTATTGGAGGAAGATCAGTGGGGAGATCAGGCACTGACATTATGAACTTAATTTCCTTAGGTGGTTGGGGTTTTGTTTTGGTTTTTTGTTATTTTTTTTTTTCTAGATATCCATATAACCGAAAAAGCTCTCAGTCTCCTGGAAAAGCTATAAACCCTAACTGAGCTTTACATACTTATTTCCATTTACATGTCTGAACAGAAAGAGCATTTAGAGCGGAATTGTGCAGTTCTTGTTACCTGTACCCTGCAAAAAAGAGAATCTGGAGGTGTAAGCGATTGAATGACGAACCCAGACCGGCAGGGAATCTGAATCGTTTATTCAAAGGAGTGAGTTGGTTTTATACACTTTTCTAAAGCACAGTATTTCTTTATATGGTGTGACCTATCCCGTGTTGCCACATCAGCAACACACTTTCTCAATGTCCTTTTTGGGATGATCACTCGCTGTTCACTCGTCTGTCAGCTCCCGGCAGGCTCCTCTCTCTAGGGGTCTGCCGTGTGACACCTCCTCTCCCCAGGGTCCGGTGGAGACAAGCCTCTGTGTGCCCCCATGTGCTCCTTTGTGCTGCCATGTGCCTCTGCAGGCAGGTGTTACAGCTCACAACCCAATTCTCTCTTATAATTCCCCATAATTCCCCCTTTTCTGTTTTATACAAATAAGAATTATGACAGTGATTAAACAGATAGAAGTTTGAGAAACAATGTAAAGTTGTCTAAAACTTTTACTGTTACTTAGAGTCTGCAACTGCTGGAAGGTCTTGTTTCATAGTGAGGACTTAGAAAGTTTTTTTTAGGCAACACTTTTAAGTTTACTTTGAAAGAGGATCCAGCTTTTTAAAGGTAAAATTAGCAAGTCAAAATGACTTGATTACACCAGGCAGAAGCACCTGGGTTTGATGGTATAATCGCATCAGCCAGGGCTAGGGCTTGGCCAGAGCTTCAAGCTTTGACTGAGAGGGTTTCTTTAAAATACTTACATAATTGCTTAAAAACTTTATTAATATCATTCTGAATGTGATTGAAAAATTAAGAACATATGAACTTCTTTACAGTCCTTTTGCAGGGGGCACACCCCATCTCTGCACTTCCCCTTTTCTGTTCTAATAATATGTAACACGAACATCTTTCAATTTACCAAGTTTAGGAAAATGTGGAACATAACATGCAGTTTTTTTACTATGAACAGTAAAATAATACATTTAATACAACAACAAGTGCACACTAAGTAAAAATAAGCAAGGTAATATCATTAACTACTTAAATACTTCTTAGTTTCACAGAATGTATATAAAGCTAGGTCTTGGAAAATTACAATTGTAATAACATTAACTCTCTAAGTGGTTTCAAAAGGTTTCAAAAGGTAACAAGTCTAATTTCTGCTTTAAAAAAATAGCTTTCAAATTATAATTATTATCTATCACAAAAAGCAAGCAGAAAAATGCAGGGCGGTGTGGTGAAAAAGCAGTCTTTGAGATAGGGTCTAGGATTATGGCAATATTTTAAATAATGAAAACAGAAGAGTTCTATGGACCAGCTGCAGGAACAACATACTTAGCTTGCAGCTGTTCCCGCACAAGCTGGTGCAAATGCTGAATGCTGCAGCCCTCCCCCACCCCTGAGGAAGGGGTATGGGTCCACTTAGTCCTTTTTTCCAGCACATGATCAGCTCCCAAGAGTCCACAAGGAACGGGAGCCTTGGCTGTAACAGCGCAGTCCCTCTGGCTCGCGCAGGCCCCGCCGGCTCGCCTCTTCACCTCTCATGAGCCACTTGCAGCCTTTGCCATGAGCTGAGCGGATCTGCGTCCCTGCCAGCTCTCTGTGCCGCTGATCCCGCCCATCCGTGGTGTCGGGGCGGCTTTTCTGTGGTGCCGTCCAGCTTCCCTCCAGGGTCAAATAGGTTGGGGGACGAGGGATCATCTTCTGGTTCTCCTCCCACAGCCCCGACAGACTTACGGTCGCTCGCTGGTGGCACAGAAGGGCTCGGCACGGCTGCTGCGGTGGCACAAGAGGCTTTGTTTGTCCGGTCTCTGGGTGCCGCCTGTGCTGTGAGCGCCTTGCACACTGTTCTCTGCGGACACAAAAGCTTTGTCAGCGCCGCGTCACTGCGTGAAACTCGGTTCCACAACGCATCTGAAGTGTCCCATGTCTGAGGATCAAACATCTTGGTCCTATCTAAAGTTGAATCACAGTTCTTTGCCCAGAACAAGAGTCTGTTTAAATCTGTAGACTCAACTTTCCTGCCATGTTTCTTTAAAATCTGTTTTAATGTCTCTGGGATGTTCTGTTCTTGGGATACCCCATCTCCTACGTCCCCCATGGCTCACCTACAACTTGTAGGGATTACCGCTGGCCAGCGTTCCTGCTTCTTGCAGCAGCGCTTCAAGTCCCATGGGGCTCACAGACGGACGCACAGGTAGGCGTACAATAAATTCCTCACACGGGGACACCATTTGTCGGCGATTGAATCTCGGACCCAGACCGGCAGGGAATCTGAGTCGTTTATTCAAAGGAGTGAGTTGGTTTTATACACTTTTCTAAAGCACAGTATTTCTTTATATGGTGTGACCTACCCCATGTTGCCACATCAGCAACACACTTTCTCAATGTCCTTTTATGGGATGATCACTCGCTGTTCACTCGTCTGTCAGGTCCCGGCAGGCTCCTCTCTCTAGGGGTCTGCCGTGTGACACCTCCTCCTCCCAGGGTCCGGTGGAGACAAGCCTCTGTGTGCCCCCATGTGCTCCTTTGTGCTGCCATGTGCCTCTGCAGGCAGGTGTTACAGCTCACAACCCAATTCTATTTTATAATTCCCCATAATCTGAAAATACATGGGGAAAGCAAATAATTTATTGCTGTGCTTTTTGCATAGACTTCCTGCAGTTCAGCCTGCCTTGAGTCCTTCCATGTGACTTCCCCTTCTCTGATGGTGCGATTTATATGGAAGTTGTGCTGCTGCAGTTTCCAGGAGCTGTGTTTAAATCTCTACTTTCAAAAGTTGTTGACAATAATCCTACTACTTATAATGAAATTTATCTTTTCAGAATGGTTTCCTCTTCTCTCAGGTTTGAGGAAACACAAAGAGGAAAAGTAAATACCAGGGCAAAAGAATTGCTCCATGGCTCTGCTTCTTCTCTGGCTTCTTTGCCATGTTTTTTAACAATTCTTGCTGGTCAGAGGAACTTTGCTGGCCCTCTGATTCTGCCCGTACCCAAATGCATACAAAGCTGTAGACACCCCTCTGGTCTGTGCTTTCCTTCTAGTTTCTTCAGAGTTTTGATCAGCTTTGGTTGTGTCAACCTCTTGGGGCCACTAAACCAGCACCATCCAGTTTCCATAGTCTCCGCTCACTTGGTTACCTTAGCACTGAGAGAATCAACCCTGTGAACCAAATTGGTCTGATTTGCTTCAGTCCACTGAGATGTCAATAGCTACTGTATTCTGAGCTTGCCTTATTCATTCACTGCTCTATTTTCTCCTGTTTGGCTGGAATCTACTGTACTTTAGACAGCCTCCAGCCCTTGCCTCAACGTGCTCTTAAGCTCCTCTGCCTTTCTGTCTCTCCTTTGTGCTTTAATAGCTAGGGAGGCTGCCAGTATCATTGCTGTTAATCCTGCAGTGCTTTCTCTGGTGCCTCACTCCCAGCAGCAGTGAGGACATGTCAGTGCCTGTTAGCCAGGAATCTCTGTTGCACAAATCTCTTTAAGAGAGTTGCACCTAATGTTCGCTGCTTTCCCCATTAGTAGTAGAAACAAACGATTCCATGCTTGACACAAGCATTTGCAAGACCCCAGTGTGATGCATAACACAGGTCAAATCTAATCGTCATCTAGGGCTTGTAGCTGGACTAATTGGGAACTAGTTAGAAAAGGCAATACATCAAAGTTTTTGTAAGATACGAAACTACGAAACTATTTCATTTTCCTTCAGTTTTGCATATTTGTCATTTTTCTATTTCCATTGAAAGAGAGGGGTTGGAAACAAGGTAGCAACAGCAACATTAACTGTTTCCTTAGCATATTTTTTTTGGCTGGTAGATAGACCAAACCTGCAGCTTTCTAGTGATTAGGGTAAAGTGTTTGTACAGAGTAAGCCAAAAGCCAACTGCATAAATGAATTTCTAGCACTGTTTGGAGGGATTGGTGTTGACCTAAAAATCAGAGGAGAGGAAAATGAAAGTGCAGTTAAGCAAGAAATGGACTTATGAATGCTCCTGTGCTTCTTCAAATCTCCACAAATTAAATGTCACCAACTCTATTTTTTGGTAGCAGCATCACTTTAAAGCTGTAATTAGTAATTAGCTTTGTCTTTTTCCAACTTTTTAAAACTACTGCATGTACTTTACGTGTTCACTTTGCATTAGAGTGTTTTCAAATAGGCTTCTTGCGTTCTTTATCCATTTGTTTCAATCATTGAAGTTATTGTTTTTTATTAAGGTCATGCCCTTGCAAGTAGTAAGGTATCTCTCTGTGGACATGAAATAATGCTTAGTTCTTAAAAGAATATTTAAACCAAAAAAGTTTCCACAGAAAATTATACAATTGTAAAAGAAGTGATGAAATTATTACTCTTAATACTTTAACTTAAAGTCTGTTTAGAATTCATAAGCTGGCAAGTTGGTTTTTTAGAAATGTGTATGTAAATGCATATCATTACTAACATTAGTAACAAAGTTAAATAGATTAATTGATGCACTGAATAATGGCTTGACTTTCCCAAAGAGGAGCAGGACCATTTTAAAGTTGTAATAGTTCTCCTTATACTGAACTTTTGCTGTGAAGGATTGTGCAGATACCACTTGCTCTGTATAATATATATATATTTTAAATTTTTTTAAAGCAACTTGGAATTATTGCTACTACTGTAGTGGAAACACATCAAAACAATAGGAAGGTGAATCATTGTATTGTACTTTGATGATTAAAGCTATCCACAAAGCAGGGTGTAGCTCAACTGGAAGAACATAGCCTGCAGGAGCAAAAAGTGAGCTTGGAAAATTAAGAATTTATAGTAGTCTTCAGACTTCTCCCTAAAAAGATCCTGTAGGCTTTCAGCTTCAGCCTTCCTTGTGAAGTTTTAGACTATTATCAAAGTGTGTGTGAGGGGTTGAAGAGTTGGAACATTATCTGTAGAATGAATGTATCTTTGTAAATGCCTTCTTCATGACGTGCAGCAGTATTTTGAAGTGTGGATTTGGCTGGAAGGTGAGGTTGGCAGGTCCTGTATTGCACTGCACAGTGTATATAGCATTTTGCATAGAAAATTGAGATTTAGAGCCTTTACTACCAGAAATTATAGAAATGTGTTGAGTCTTGGTCTCGTGGGATGACTGAGGTGATTTCTAGTAAGGCGTGTGTGCCAAGAGTAAGGTGCTTTTGTTTCTGGTGTACTTTTGAAATGCATATGCTTTTTGCTTTACTAGGAGAATAGGTGTAACACAAACACATTGCTTGCTATTTAGCAAAAGTTTTCTATCTGTTTTCATCAGAAACACAGTTTTTTTAACAGCTGTCTCTTCTTGTAAACTTTGTGATCATTTTTACAAAGGAAGAGTAGTGCATTTTTAACCTAATAAAGTAGTTTTGGCTTAAACTGGAAATAGCCTGTGAAATCTTTCTACAGATGGTGCTTGGCTTTTTGTTGTGACTTCAAAAGGTGTAAGATGTAAGAAAAATATAGAGAAAGTATGTTAATATGGTGATTAAAAGAAGAAGCTTTCAAACTACTCTAACAAATGTGAAGTGTTCTTGTCACCAAAGTAAATGTCAGATCCTTAGCCTACTTTTACCACAAATAGATAAAGAAAATCTCTTTGAATATCACAGAGGTTTTAAGTTAAATGAGTTGGTGACCATAAACAGAATAGTTAATGGTCTCTTCAATGTAGTGATTATATGGTTTGCTCTGTGGTACTTTTAACAACCCCAATCTCTGTGAATGTATAATCTTGTTAGGATTAAACCAAAATCTGCCTAGATAATTAGAGTGAGCTCCAAACTGTGGTTTGACCTGTATCTCTTAGTGGAGCAATTTCCATATGAATGTATTGGCCCTGGAGCTGGGAGCCTTCAGCTGAGTGTCAGGGAGCTGAGGGGCTCCCATACCTCAAGTGGTGTGTGGAAAATCACCCCGGAGGTTTTGCACAGGCTGCCCTTCTGAGACTGTACGAACCGGGGGCTGGGGCAGAACATCTTTTAATGTGGCAGGACACGTTTTCCATTGAAAATGTGTTTGCAGACCCTCCATTGTGCAGAGAGTTGCAGGATAAATTGAGTCCTGAAACTAACATGCCTGTTGAAGTTACAGTAACAACATTTGATCTGTTTCATCCCTCCTCTAGGGTTCATTTATTTAATTCATTTCACTCTCTTTCCTTATCTATACAAAGAAACAAGTTGCAGGTTTTTCTTTAAAATACATAATCACTAGTTTCATTACTGCGTTGTCCTTCATGCCTGAGCGATTTGCAGATGTGCTTGCACTGAGTACTGGTATTACTGTCCTGGATGTGTGAAGAAAGCTTTGCCTCAAGTCATGCATCGCGTTTTGCTTCTTTGAACTGTTGCACCGTGTGCTTTGTATGCCCTAAGGCTCCTCTCTAGGAGGGGACTTGTACAATCTGCCTTTGGAGATCTTGAAGGCTTGAACCTTTAACCAATAAGGCACAAAACTGTAAAAAGTTAATTATGGCTACTGAAAGACTCTCCATTCAATTGCACTTTCTTCTATGGGCAAGCGTGAGACTGTGAAGTTTCCAAAGAATCTGCTTGATTTTTATCTTTCAGATTTGTGCTATCCAGCCAAGTTCTGCACATCTTTCAGAGAGGAGGGGCAAGGATTAAAATCCAGCTAGTGAGTCTTAACTACAGTCTGGCAGTGGTAGAGTAGAATTAATTAATGTTTATATTGGATCTCCAGTGCTACTATAACTTTTCAACTCTATTCAAGGATACTTTATGAATCACAAACCAAAGTGTTTACCTACTATTTTGGATAGAAGTAAATAAAGGCTATGAAAAGGCAACTTTAAGGGGTTTTTTTTGGTTGTTCAGTTGAAGATTTTATTTTTTACTAAGTTACTGTCCACATCTGGAAATTTTCTCTGCAAAGAAGACTGTCAGCCCAGGCGTCTTTGTGCAGTGATATTGACAACAGATTTTATTTGGATTATATGATAACACAGAACTTAGCAAAATTTTGCTGAAGTAGTTCTGTGTTTTCTATATATAATAATAAGTATTCTTTGTGAATAACCAGGCAAAATACTTCCAGCATCTGTTTCATCAAGATGTATTCTTATGATTTCCATTAAAGAAATTCCAGTGAGAAAGTTACTTCCCTCCTCTTCATTCCGGTATTATGAGCTCACTCAGAGGAGGGCAGAGGGGTACCAGGTTTCAGGCCTAAATTCCTTTGCCAGAAGAATGTACAGCGAGACACAGGTACAGGCTAGCTCCACGACATACTTGTTTGGAGGGGCCCTTCTGCAACCCAGCAGCTCACAGATTTCAGATTTACACCACTTCCTTATCTGCGTGGTTTTGATATAAAAAAAGAAAAGCAGGATTAGTCTTTGTGAAGATTGTCGTGAGTTTCCTTTAATTTTCAAAGGGTGGATATTGTTTCCTTTTTCATTTCACTTTTCTAGATAGGCAGTACAAGTGTTCTGTAAGAGCCTTAAAAGCTGTGGATGCAACTGTGAGAAAGATAGATGACTGAAAAGCACTCACACTGCTGTCAGGTGTACTCTGGCTACTGTGTTCAACTGAGGTCACTGAGAATTTAGTTTGCACCTTACATAGTGTGTCGGTGGAGGCCTCACTTTCTTTTGGAATTTTATTTAGTATCTGGCATGAGTAATCTGTATTTTCCTTTCATATCGAATGTCAGTGGCATCTGAAGCCCGGTTATGTAGATGTTACCTCACACTGTATCAAAGTAGCACCGGTATCAACTTGTATCTTGAAAAAGTTGCACAGAAATGCTGAACTGCTTCCATTAAGTAAGTTCATCATAAAAATACTATGGGAAAGGAATTCAAATTCTGTTTGGAACCAGATTATCTCTGTAAAATGAAACCACCACAATTCATTCAATTACTTGACAGAGTTGTGAAATTTACTGTGCTTGCTCAGTTTATAGCCACTGCAGCCTCTGCTCTTGATAAGCCCGAAATCACTAATTCCTGTGTGATGATATCAAGAAACTGTAGCAGGATATTGACTTCTATCCGATATTTTATGGTTAGGGCAGGAAGCTAATATTTTGTAGATAAAGCCTGAAGACTTGTGGCATAAGGAATCCTCGATTGTATTATCAATATAGCTTGAAGAATGGCTTTGTGTAATTTTCTTAAATGCTCCATACCATGTTGGTAGCTATCTGTGAAATAATCATGCTGCTACAAACAAAACAGATTTGTATGCCTGTTTATCAAAAATTGCATGTATTTTTCCTTTCTTTCAAGTCATTGTGGTAGAGAGCTGCTCTCAGAGGGGAAGGTATGCCTCAAGGCAGATAACTGTTGGCAATACTGAAACAAATTTAGTGGGGAGTTAAATGTGTGCTTATTTGTGTTTTCCTCAGGTTCCTAAGGTGTTGCAAGTATTTTTCTTTTTTGATTTTCTAACTAATCTACCAGCACTTCTAATATGTATGAATAAAGAATTATGATAATAATATATAAAATATATATTTTGTAAAAATTGATCTGAATGCAAGTTTGAATTTCAGTTTTAATTTCACAAAATCGAAGACTTTACCTAAATCTTGTTCTTTTCTTTACGTATATTCCACTCAGGTGCTGCGAGTCTGGCTAGAAATTAGTATTACATAAAAAGTTAGACTGCACCAAATAAATAGCATTTGTGTAAAGAAACAGAACAAAGTTAATGTTACTTTATTTTGCTCAAATTATAAAGGCATAATGTAAATAAAAAAGTAAAGTAATACAGTATTTTGCACAGGGATACAGGTGATGCCACATTTTTTCCTTGAAGTATTACAAGAGGGTTGGGCTTAAAAGCACCAAGGATTTAGTGTCTTAACTCTCTTAGCTTTAGAAAGCTATTGTTTTAACAGTAGCACATGCTATTTTTTCTAATATATATATTAAAAAAAAATCTTCTATCCCTAAAGCTTAGTTGAGGAAACCAGGAGAAAACAAAATTGTCTTAAAAGTGTCAGGGTTTCATCCAAAGCTTTCGGGTCAGGTGCTTGCCTGTAGGGACCTGTCATGTAACATCTGGATGTTTGACTTAAGCACTGATGAGGAAATCAGAAGAGGAAATCAGGAGATGGTTTTCCTGAGACTGGATTATCTCAGACCTGTCAGCTGTGTGGTTTCCTGCATCTTTATTGAAGCAATTGGCACCTGGACCTGTTTGAGTCAGGATATCTGACAAGGTGGATGGAGATCTGTTTAGAAAGGTCTGGGTTGGAGAGCAGGAAAAAAATATATAAATCATACTTTCTGGCCTGCAGGATCTGCTGTGTTGGTTATGTCATGTTTGATGCACACTGGACACAGTCAAGTGTTCAGAACAAAGTTCAGCTTTTAAAAGACAGTAATTGATTGCACCTTTTCTAAATAATGTTTTTAATTGCTGTGTCTTTGGATGAGCTGGAGTGGGAGGAGAAAGGCTGTTAAATGGAGTGAGAAACTCCAGCAGAGAAGCCTGCCAGGTGCCAGGGATCTTGTTTGTTGTTGCCATTTCCTAGCAAAAGGCTGTGCCTGGCTTGCATGTGAGTGCGTGTGTCTGTAGGGGGATGGAGGGCAGCTGGTACTGACGGGTCCTCAGCAAGCCTGTGCTGTGTCCTTTTGGCAGTTCAATGTGTGATTTGGTGCAAACTTTTACAAGCACAAGGTGTTTTCTTCAGTGTGAGGCAGGGAATATTTCTGTAGCTGGTTTAAATCCCAATAAGTTGAACAACTTATATCTTAAGACAAAATGAATTATCTAACTAAATAAATTAGGTAACATCTTAATTCATTCTTTATGTCCCATTTGCACCACCCTGCAAGCCCATGTGCTTTAAAAGTAATCAAATAAAGTATATTCTTTCATTCAGTTAGTCTTTCCATACTGGTTTTTATCAAAGGTCTTAGCTGAAATTAATTTAGTGAAAAAACTAATTTGAAACCTTTCTCAGGTTATACATTTGGCTGAAACTTGATATTAATTAATTTAGCCTTGTTTGTACAGTACCTGTGGTGTATAAGCTGGCATTGTTAGGACACCTTGGCAAAATCTGAAATGAAATTTTTTTTTTTAATCTCACTGCTCGTAGATAAATGAACACTTGTGTTACCTTTTGTTTGGTTTTCTATAGAATTTAATTTACAAACTTTGCTGGAAAATAACCTTTTGCCCTTATTAATGTATTCCGTACCTCAAAGGAGTCTGCAGGGTGTCAGGGTGTACGATGTACAACCCTTGCTCTGCAGCGTGAAGTTGCTGTTTGTCTCATGGGGGGAGGTTAGGAACTTAATGTTTGGATCAGTTCACAGCTGAATTTTTAGCTCTGATAGCATTTCTCCCACTGCAAGTGTAGGTCTTATGCCTGTCACAGCAGAAGTTTGTCTTTGTGATGAATGGGGGAGTATAGATAGCTGTGAATTGTTTTTCTTGTGGTTAGAGGAAGGAAATGTAGCACTTACCAGAAGTCCAGAGTATGTAATCTTATTCAGGTTTTACTTTTCAAAAATACTGTTCAGATAGTACTTATATCAGCTTTGTTAAAAATCTGTGAGATTTAAGTATCTCCGTGTGCACATGGAATACTTTTTTCTCGGAAACTCACAACTTTGTGAGGCTGTGAACTTTATCGCACGTTTATCTAGGTCTGTGGTGCTCCCACCTGTGAACTCAGGTCACCACAGCTGACTCTACTGTGCTCTCGTAAATGAAAAATCAGAGTTGAAATATAATCCCTACTTCAAAAGATTTGCAACCTGCCAGATATGTGTGAAACCTAAAGAAATCCTGGGAAAATACTGCTCAGCAAGGGGCAGTCTCATCACATCAACTGTAGAATTGCGCTGCTGCTGTTTAAGAAACTGTGTACACATAGCTTTCTCTGATACTCATTCTGGTTAAGGATGGCAGCTCCCCTGCCTCTAAAAAACCTAGAGAATACCTGAGCTAAATGTTGTTCGTGGGTATAGAAGTAGAGTTTCAGGACTGATTTTAATTTAAAATCACTTACTGCAGTAGGAAGGTGTTGGTAATCATCTGGCTGAGGAAAGTCTTAGAAACAATTGTCATTGCTCCCAAAGCTGTTCTTTCTCAGTCTTGTGGCAGGATGGTGAGCTCAGAGCACAGCTGTGCTTTATACTGCTGCCGTGTAAATAGGGACCATAAAAAAGGAACCTTTCTGCAACAAGATTTTATTGTTAAGCTGATTGTTGATGTGATAGCTCAGATCATAAATCTTTTGAGTCAATGATCAGCAATCCAAAAGGATCATTCTCTTCTCTTTCTTGCAACAACAGAAACATTACTCTTCCAGAAAACATCAAATTATTTCATATACTGAGGGAAGATCTGCCCCAGCCAGAAAAGACATCTCGTTTTTCACTCTAAGAACATTTCTCACCAAATAGAGAAATTAATCAGGGTTGTAATCTTTGGGTCAGACTAACATCTGAGTATCCAAAGCTATTATATTTGATTCAAGTAAAAATCCATGTGGGTGTATGTTTATATACAGCTATTGCTTAGTTTTGACCTCCTGGGAATCTCAAAGAACAGTAACACCAGGTGGAAAGAGTTTTCAGGGTAAATTTGACATCATATCCAGATTAGTTATTCAGTACCTCTCAGTGATACTTTTGATCTCTGGAAGAAGGTTAAAGGAGGAGAGGATATTTAGCCAATCTAGTTTTGGAGCTAATTTATCCATTTAACTGAGGCATGACTTGGAGAATAACTATTAATAACCTGAGTCCTTTTATGACCAAAGGAGGATGGTAAGAGGGGTAATTTTGTGAGCACCAAGGTCAGATGACTGACTGACATAAGGAATGTCAGTGCTCACCTCTGACACAAAGATTGTTTTTCATAGTGTGCACATTATTGTAAACTGGCATGTGGGTGTACATGAGAGATCTACACAGTACAGCTGGGCACCTATTCTTTCCTTGCAATGAAACTCTAAAGGATTTCATCCACGTAAACTATTTCTGTAGGTCCCACTGCAGGGTGTGCAGCCTGTCCACATTCCATCCCTCTGGAGAAGGGGGGTTCAGGGTAGTTATGCTGGTAACAAAACCTAATATAGCCATTATTAGACAGCAGATGAAACAGATGAAACAAGTGTTTTGTCACTGTGGAGTGCAGTGTATTCCTGCAGTATTAGTGTTTTGTTTTGCAGCATGCCAATAAACATTGCACAGCACCTTTTGGTGGGTAGAAGAATATATGATTTTCTCTGAAACACTAAGGAATTTTTTAGGAAGGCTGAATATAGTTGTTTGTCTTGGAATATGACCAGGATTCAATGTCTAATAACTCCGGTATCTCTAGCTTTGTAATGGCCACCAGATGCTAGGACCTCTGGTTTTTATCTCATCTGAAAGAAAGGCTAAGTCATCAGAGCCCCTGATAGCTCAGGATGCACTGAGATATAAATGCTTCCTGCTAATTCCCAGCCCTGTCTGTTCCATCACTTATGTTTGTGGTGGAGCTTCTTATGACAACACAGTTGTGCTGAGATTGGGGTTTTTTGATGGGGTTAGGTGCAAAAGGTTGCAGCTTTCCTGTGAGACACACACATTCCTTCATGTCAAGGCAATGGTCACTATTGTCATAACAAAGTCAAAATACGTCTAAACACATTTCTCTAAGATATTTTAACAGTATTGGATCTCTCCCTCAAGAATAACCTAATGGTCAGTCTTTAAAATGAGGATTTGTGATCAGTCATGAATTCAGTAGTTTTTGGGCCAGAATTAATTAAAAAACAGCTTGCTGCTTCTAATTTCAAGGAGGGATTTCACTGCTAGTGAGCCTTCTCTTTTGCCCTTTTTTTCCCTCTTTCCTAAGCATTAAGAACGCAGTCAAATATTAGACCATGAGGAAGAAATTAAGTATTTAATGAAGTTTTCTTCAGAAGGATTCCTTCTGGGACATTTTGCAAATCTCTGTATTTGTTGGCCTTGTAAGGAAAATATATAAACAACAATGTTCCTTCTTCAATCCAAGTGAAGGTGTCATGCTGTTGTGTCACAATATTGGACAATAGTCTGTGAAATTCTTCTCCCGACTTGTAGTCAGCGAAGGATATCAATGCTTTAATTATTACTAAATGCCCTAATTTCCCTCTCTTCTTAGTTTCAATAGTGATAATATTACATTACATGCTAGCAAGAGGATAAAACCAATGCTGTTTGGGAATGGGAAAACATGTAATATTTCTTTAATACAGTAATTTGACAGGAGAACCATACAGTATTGTTTTTGCTTTCTGTATTTCTTTAGCTATCTAGATACATGTAAAATACATAAACAGGCATGTTTCAGACACATGGAATAATTTTATTGTGCTACATTTGCTAATAATGTTGTGCTGGCTATGATAACTACCATTGTTTATAAAGAAAACAGATCTTTTCTTCTGAACTTTTTTTCTTGTATGTTGTGTGGCCAGAAATTTAAGCCTTACAGCCCCTGAAATTTTGGACACAAGCTAGTATTCAAAATGAGAGTGAACAGCAACTATAGTTCCCTCATTGAGCCTCCAAACAGCAGGTTCATGTTTTAAGCCATCACAATTACCTGTAAATACAGAAACATAGCACATATCTTCCAGGTGAATAAGAAGCAGCTTTCTTTTTGACCACTATTTTGAAGTGCCAGCTTGAATTCCGCATGCTGTGCTGTGCTGTGCATCTTTGTTAATGGGGCTTGGAGGGTTGGCAAAAGCAAAGTCCGTTGTCTCTCTGCTCTTTAGTCGTGAGTGGGACTAGAAAAAAGCCACTGGTATTGTGGGACAGTACTGAGTGTGTGAAGAGTCATCCCACCACCTGCTGCACGACAGGATATTGAACTCCAGCACCTGCACAACGTGAGCACAGTGAATGGTTCATGTAAGCTCACACCAGAAGTAGAAAGAGGAGCCTTTCAGTCCTGTCCTCCTCTTTTGACAAATCCTTGGAAACGTTTTCTGATCCTGCATCTATAACTACTGGGCATCTTCTGTTCCTTTTTTTAAAAACTATCAAAGTTCAGCCATAGTTGCAAACTAGAGCAGCAAGGTTTTTAGCAGTCCTGTTTATAGGGGGAAATGGGGAGCAGCAGAGAGTCATATCTCTTAGGGAGATGTATCTACTTATCCTAGAGGAAGAATGATAAAAGATGAACTTGTCTGTGCAGGTCTGAAGGTCAAAAGAAAGTCTGTGTCCTGGGGAATGCAGTGAAAACTGTACAGCACTTTTGGCAGCTGAGAGTAAGGTTGAATTTACAGAATTTACAGTGGATGAACTTGAGAGTTAGGCTGACTGGGGAGGTACAATAGCTGTTTATGGGAATGGAAAAGCTGTTTTATTTATTTTTACTACGAGTGCCAATACAGTATTTCAGCAAGAACTTTAATCCTTAAAGCCTTGCAATGAGTTTCATATAACTTAGCATTTGTAGAAAAGCTGTGAGCAGATTGAATTATTCTTTTTTTTTTTTCTCCCATCTCTTTTCCCTCCCTCCAGCTAAATTCCAACCTACATCTGCCCTTCCACTGAAATCTTAAAACCTTTTTCCTTCTGTGTGACCTTTGCCCTCCCTTTTAAGCAAGTGCAGGAGCAGGGGTCAGAAGTCTTGTCCATCTCCTCCCAGCAGCAAGAGTTCTTCCTGAACAAGGGAAAAATCCAATGAGAAAATCAGGATTCACATTCAGGCCAGTCCAGTATATGTTAAAACCTTGACACTTGGATGTTATCAAAATATTATTGCCAATATTGAGCTCTTTTTAGTCATGTACAATTTTTCTTTTCTTCTTAAAATCCAGGTGGGTATTTCTGCTCTTATTTTTTGAATCAAAGTACTAAAAGCAGAGGGTGATTTGAACACTTCCATTTTTAATAGGTCCATTAAGAAGACAGTACTGTTGCTGTCAAAATACAATTATTCACACAGCTCTTGTATGTCTAATCTGATATGAAAATGCCTTAGACAATGTATGCTACGTTTGCTCTTCAAGGAATCTGACAAAATCAAGACCTACATGTTTCTTTTTCCAAATGATATGCAATTTATTTTTCCTTTTTAGTGTGAATGATCTCTTTCCTTTTCATTCTGACCTTTAAAGAAGGACTGAAGAATGGGAACTGCAGCTTTAAAAAAGTACTTCTGAATACAAAATGATTGAAGGTGATAGTTTTATATTCAATTAGATCTTATGAATGCAGTTCAACATATATGAGCCATAGGTTGACGGTCAAGGTTGTGCAGAATGATTAAAGAAATCTACCTCCTCTAGTCAAAATTCTGGTTTAAACCACATGAGAAATCAGTAAATGTTTTAACATTTTAGATATTAGGTATGGGAAAAGTTGAACATTCTTTGTAGTCTGGCTCTTGCTTTTTGTGTATGTACCATCCTAACAGTTTTTACTGAGCACAGAAGCAGGGAGGGGTGGTTTACAGTGTCCAAGCTGTGAGGAGGCTTCCTCTTAGTCTATTTTGGGGTTTTGCTGACCTGTACTTAATGCCAAGCTCATACATTTGCTATGTTATTTAGATCTGTTCAGAGATAAATTTGTCTCTGCTTGTAGTTACTAAATTTAAAGGGGCTTATGTATAGCAGCTCTGGGGAGTTGCTCAGATAAATAATACTGAGAGATTGTTTGGCCTTGAATAGCTTTAAATGACCCATTACATCATGGTGACATGTTTTGTAATGAGTAGAACGGTGGTCCTGTACAAAAAAAAATGACCATTCTTATTTGCTCTCTGCTGGCCCATGTCAGTACTGTAATGTACAAAGCCAAGATATACAAGGATACACTAAATAAATTTCTATATTCTGTTTTGAACACGTCAGTGTCAAACAACTCAAAACAAACATGAGGCTGAATTAGGAAAACAAGCCACTTGTGTTCTTGGTTGTGTTGACTTCCAAGTCCCTGCTTGGCATCAGTAGTGAACTTGGATCCAAAACTTCATGCAAATGTATATTTTTGTTACAGACAGAAATAAGGAGGCCAGCTGAAGTGTGCCGCCCTTGCCTTCCCTGACTCTTGATTTTTTAAAAAAGTAGTTTCTAAGAATGACCTGAATATTGGGAAGAACATATAATATTAAGACAAGATTGTGTGCAAGTTATTGCCCAGTAAGACTCTAGAGCTCTCCTAGTGAAATCAAAATTGAATGTGTATGTGGTGAGTAGCTCTAAATACATTGATTTATGTCAGGCATTGATACTTGGTGTTGTTCTTGACAGATTTTGCTCCCTATATTTTACTTCATGTGTTGAGCACAGAAGAATCTTCAAAGGACCATGAATTCTTTGAGAGTATCAGGGAAGTGGGATCCTGTCTATATTACCTAGCAGGCTAGCAGAAATGTTTGTGAATGTGATTATTCTTAGAAGAGATACTATTTTCAGTTCAAAGGAACTGTATTTAAAAAATTTCAAGGGGTTTTTGTGTTTTTTTTTTTTTTGTGTGTGTGTTAAAAAGATCTAAAATCAGCACATTTCAACTGCTGGTATGCAATCTTTCAATCATGGTCAAGGATACCTGAGCATTTCCCTATATTCTTGTGCTTCTACCTTCAACTGCTTGGTTTCTTTTGCTGCATTCAAGGTGGGTAGAAGTCACAGAATATCCAGCTGTTCCCATAGTCCACTGAGCTGAATTGGGAAATTTTATGATTTAAGAGGAGGCCCTGGAGTCTTCAGGCAAACAGTCTTCACTGTTTAAAATGTCAGTGTTTGTAAAACTCTCCTGGAGCTGTCTTCTTTAAACATGCTATTCAAATTCCAAACTTAAGAAACAAAAAGCAATTCTAACAGATATCCCTGACAGGTTTACTTTGCTCTAACAATGACACCAAATATTTGTTTAAAGACAGAAAAGATATATGTAAAATGAAGGCAGAATTGGCGTATTCAAAATGTGGGTGGGAGGAAAGTGAATAACCTTATTCTGTGAATGAATGTAAATTTCTGTAGTGTGGTCTCTCTACATATGTTCTCAGATGTGTTCTCGTCATTGTTTACATCTCATCAGTTCCTGTTTTCTGAAAGCACTTTTTTTGCTTCACAGTGCTGACATAAAAGAAGTCTTTGAAGATGATCTACTGTAAGAGAAACAACCTTATGTTATAGTGGAAGTGCCAAGCTGGAATTAAAAAAAATCAGAGTTTTGGTTGTGGGAGCACTGTGTGACTCTTAGTAATTTTGCTAATGTCCCTCTGTATTTC
Source organism: Corvus cornix cornix (assembly GCF_000738735.6). Lineage (NCBI taxonomy): Eukaryota > Metazoa > Chordata > Aves > Passeriformes > Corvidae > Corvus > Corvus cornix. The sequence goes on along the minus strand of NC_047058.1, from coordinate 12,185,793 downwards.
ACTCTGCAGCTGTCAATGGGAATAGTGATAAAGGTGGTGAAAAGCTGTTGGCTAACACTGATGAAGTATATAGTATTTCCAGCATACTTTAAGCTCTAAATATTAGCAGATACTGTGTATGAAAAAATATTCTGCCAGGAAACCAAGTTTAGAACATTTAACTGTGCTTGACACTGATGTTGTCCTTAAGTCTTATGCTGCTTTTGCATGTTGATTTCACACTGACAGCCTCTGATTTCTGCAATACCGTTTCCATGGCCATTCTAAAACCAACCATTAGAAACAGCATTTGCAGAGGAGAGGAAAAGAATCCAGCTAGGTAAATTACTTACCTAAAATATTTGTGCAGTAGGTAGAGCTTTTAATGCAGTCTGAGGATTGGACAGTGCTAAAACTTATCTTCTACAAGGTAAAATAATACAGCATAATTGCAACACCATGGAGACATGTATTTCTGGTGATGCTCCAGCAAATTATTTGCTAGCCTTCAGATGACAGGAACTGAAGTCTCTAGGCTAGGTCATAAAGAAAGACACCTGAGCTGCCTGTCACATGTTCTGTGTACCTTTATCCCAGCTGGAGCTGGACTGGATCAGGTAGGTCCTCTTAAAATTGTAACCGTTGAAACAAAGAGCTTCATCCTTTATGATACTGAGCTTCTTCCGTCATGGTGACTTCATTCACATGTTCTCATATAAACAAGGAGTAAAACTTCACTCAATTTATTTTTAAAGTGTCAGTTGGACCTGGCAATTGAACTCATTTTCAATGCATCTCGCTGTCCACTTGTCTAACCTGTGCTTTATCAGTTTCTCTATGAGGATCTTGAGGCACTATTGAGCAGCTCACTAAAGTCAAGATAAACAACAACTCTCCCCTCATCCATCAAGCCTGACATCTCATCCTAAAAGGCCATCAGGATAATTAGGCATCATTTTCCCTTTACAAATCTTTACTGACTGTTCCTGATTATGTTCTTGTCCTTCATGTGTTTGGAATTGGTTTTCAGAAGAATTTGCTCTACTGACTTCCCAGGGACTGAGATGAAGCTGAGTGCCTTGTAGTTCCCCAGATCCTCCTTCATGCTTTTCTTGAAGATAGGAGTGAGATTTGCTTTCTTACAGACCTTGGGAATGTCTGGTCACTGTGATTTTTCAGAGATAATCCAGAGTAGCTGTGCAGCATCAGCTGGCTCCCTCAGTACTTAGGGGCACATTTTCAGGTTTTATGGATTTGTAGATGTCCAGTTTCTTTAAAGGTCCTATACCCAGCAAGCTTAACAGACTGCAACCAGAATCTAAAAGATCCTGGATCCACGAGCAGGTTAAGATTCAGTAGAGTGCTAAAACATTGGCTTTGCAAGTGTTGTTGCGAAATGAATGAACATTACTATTGTGATTTAGTTTATAAAAGGATATAATGTGACCTTTAAACATCTGCTTATAAAGAAAGGGTGTTAAGCAGGACTATAGGCCAGAGCACTTTGCTCTTAAAATGACATTTTTGGAACTTTCATTACAAGGACTGGCTGTTCCTTGCTCTGTGACAGGCCTCTACAAAACTGTACTGACATGTGAAACTCCTCTCGTACTGCTGCCTCTCTGGGCTGCTGTCCTTCTGCCATATGGTCAGTCAGAAGGATCATTTGCTTATAGGTTTGACAATAACAGGAAAGCTGTTCAAATGGTGAAAGTTTACTAGTGCTGTACAAATGTGTTTAGTCTTGGCTTAGCTTCCAACAGCTGAGGCAAGGAAGTTTATCAATCTCAATGTAATTATTTACTGTCTTATAATGGTGACTCTGATGGCCTAGTAGCTAATGCATTGCTGGGAAATATGCTCCTCTACCATATGTAGTCTTTATATTAAAATTCTGTGCAGGGAAGAGCAGCGTAAGCAGTCCTGTTGTTCCAGTCTTGTAACAGCATCAGCAGTCCCTCCACACCACAGTTCAATTTTGTGAGACCACTGGACTGGAGTGTGTGTATGCAGTGATTGCTGCACTGCAGCTCCTTCCTTGGCATATTTGCCCAGTTGTCTTGTGTGTCAGATACACCCAATGTTCCCTCCCCTGCGTGGCTTTTGGTATGGATTAAAATGAGATTTGAAGTCTCTCACAGTATGGGAAGAAAGTAACCCTGAATAGGGTCTAAACCTTCCAGTATTGAGAGCTGAGTAGCTGTGGATCTTTCCTGTGCTTTGGCAGGAGATGATTGTGAGGAAATTCCAAATGTCGGGGAGCAGCAGTGTAAGAAGTGCAAGAAATGGCAAATTATTTTTGTTCCATGGTCACTAATAAGAAATAAAAAGAAAGCATGGGGCTGAGTATGTAAACTACTTCTTTCCTATAATAGACTGTATTTGTGGAGTTCTGTCTTTAAAATCCATGGATCCTCTCTTGGTGCTGGTAAACCTGAAGGTATCCTCAAAACGACATTTAAATCTTGTTCATGGCTGGTCCCTATACATAGCTTTAAAATGTGAGCTGTATGGAAAATGTTTCATTAGCTTTATATATATAGTTTTGTATATATATAAAAACTACAATTTCTGGTGCATGCACGAGGTACTTTGTCTAAAATATCAACCTAGGGTTAGGCACACAGTACAAAATACTCCCTTGAGACGCAGCCTTTATCAGTCACCAGATAAAATGGCATTTGAATTTGCTTGAGAAGGACATTTTGGTAACAAGCTCAATCTTGCCTCTGTTGGAGTCTGTCAGAAATTTCCATTGACCTCTCTGAATGGAGGATTCACAAATACTTGCAAATCTTTAGTGAGGTCAGATTCTTTGCCCCTCATGCCAGCGCACCCAGCAAAGAAAAAGACTAATCCCATGAGGAGCTGAGCCCATCAAAGTGAGAGAAGTAAATACAATTGAATACTTAAATTCAAACCTTGTATCCCCTCTCTTCTGTGAAGTGCAGTCTTACATTGCACTTAATCCGATCTAAGTGTGGGCTACCCTATGTCCTGATTGTGGTTTCCTGCCTCCCTTGTGTTGGATCAATTGATTAGAGGGTGAGGTGGATCAGTTTATTGTTCTGACAGAAAAGTACTCTCTGCTGTTCTTCTGGCCCCTGTTACCACAGACTCACATGTTTGCTGGCTCTGAAGAGGTGGGAATGGGGAGCCACAAGACAGGGAGAGGAATCTGTCAGACTGGAAATGAGACTTGGGGCAGCAGCCTGCAGTCCAGAGGAATTAATGTAAAACTAAGGATGATTGTATGAATAAAACTTGCCAAATCAAACTCTAAGTGGCCTATTCAGGTACCAAAAACTTACTCAAACTTTTATTGACTGAGCAGAGTGAAGAGACAAAGTCAGCTAGAATTGTGTCAGTGAGAATACTCTGAATGTTGTCACAGCAGATGTGTTTTGTCCCTTGTTCCTGTGTGTTTAAAGACTAACATAGCACCAGTTTCTAGTTCCATCAGGCTGACAAGCCTAAGTGTACATGCTGTTTCCTTCAAGGGAAAGTTTCATAGCTGTTTAAACACTGTTCTAACTAATCTTCTAAAAACTGTTGCATCCTTTCAAAATCTTTTCACTGACCTTTGTTACTTAAATTTCAGATAGAGGAAGGAAGAATTATAGCAATTCATATTGATGTCGTTTGGGTAAAAAAGGTGGAAAGAATAGTTCAAGTACATTTAGGCTTTTTTTTTTTAGATTATACCAATTTTCCAGTCACTTCATGTCATGACAAATACATGATGATTTCGACAGAGACTGTGTTAATAATTTTCTTAAAGCAATTGAGTAAGATGCAGAAACTTTGCAGAAACTTTAACTTCAAAGTGCTGTACAAATAAAGAGAACCTCTCAAACAAACATGCTTTTTCTGCTTAGTGCTACTGAAACCAGATAATGCTGTGTGTATCACTCATAGGTGATAATGTGGCAAAAATTCCCAGGAGGTGTCTGGTGGAGATTGTTGCTAGCAGGATGCTTTCAGGGACTGAAGGACTATGCAGCTCTTTCTCACTATTGCTTCATGTCCACCTCTGGAGCATAATGCAGTGACTATGTTGTGTTGTAGATGTTCTCAGAGCTCAGGCCTGGAGAATTGAATTTTTTCTTGTGTGAGGCTTTTAAACAAAAGGAAATTGTGGAAGTCTATTGTAATAACTTTCTTAGTCAATTATTTGTTACCAAATTTTCTCTGTTTCATTGGGTTGTGAGCTCAGATGATCAGTCCTTTTCGAAGAAAATTATCTACATTTTTTAACATATTCCAGGTCCCTAACGTTAACTTGAGTAGAGGCCAATAGTCCTGATACTTACCTGGAGTTGTCCTGTGCATGTATTTGTAGTCTGTCCTGCTGAAATAGTCTGATGCTGTACTGAATGGCTCTGCTCTGTACTCTGTTTCTGCATGTGTTAATAATGCTCTATACAAAGGGCTGTAATGATGCCTGCAGTACAAAGCATTCTCTCAGAAAACATTGGTTTTTCTTCACCAAAATGGCTTTTGCATGGTTTGTAGACTTGTAATTACAACATTATTTAAATTTTCCTCACTAGATTATAGATTTTCATTTTTTCCTGCTGTTGTTTTTCTGTGCAAAGAACAATCATAGTAAGACTGAAAAACAAGGCTTTCAGGACATATCTTGTTTTCTAAAGTTGGTATGAAATGGCTTTGACATCTTCAAGAATTTGAACCAGAATTTGTGGAATTTGTGGTGTTTTGGGGATTTACATTATTACCACTATAGTAAAGAATATTTTCTAGAGCTTTTGTAGGTTTCTTGGATGTTTGTGCACTGCAAGCCCAGGAAGGTGATGTCTCTGCCTTGTGTGCATTTACTGTCTCCCGAGCCATCTACAGTTGAAGTAAAAAAGCAGCTGAGGAAGAAAGGAGGCTGGGGAATTTAACTAAAGTGTGTTCATTGGCAGAACACACCTGGTCTGCTCAACGTGTGGGGGAGGTAGCTGTGGTCTGTAATTATAACCCACAAAGTAATGGCCAGGTCCATCTGTAGGTACATGGCTGCTGTAGTCTTGCAGCTCTGGGAGTCACATGTGTTGAGAGCCGATGAGTAAAATCATCTTGTAAAAAGCAAATTATTTAGTCTGAAGTTACCTAAATACTGGACAGTTCAAAGTATAACCTCTTTCCACTCCTGCATTTTCAGAAGTTCTGGAGAATATGAAACACTAAAATTTAAGTTATCCCTTGTCCAGATCTAAACTCTGTGTTGCTCCCTAGTTTAACCCTTCAAAGGGTCATGCAGTGGGAGTCTTGAAATAAATTTCAGCACATGTAAAGCCTGTTCTGATGTTAGGGCAGAGGTGGCTTTGGGAAATTCAGTGCAGGTCTGTAAGTATTCTTTCTTTCAGTTCAGATGGATAGGTTTTCTCTTTTTCTGCTAAATTTGCAGATTTTTCCCAAAATTCTCTCCAAATTTTCTTCTTTAGGATATAATATTATCCTGGAGGCCATCCCTTTTTTTTCTGATGGTTGTAGGATCAGAATTCTTCAGTGTGCCATGTTGCAACTGTGAATCCCTGAACAAAGTGACAGCTGCAAGGAGGTTGGCTTTCATTGTGCTCTGTGCTGCGGCTTTTTGGGGCAGGGTTGGTCAAGGGGAATTCAACAGAGTCTTGGTAATAGGCTCCAAAATCAAATGAACTTGTGCAAGGCAAATTTACAGCGTTCCTTTTCTCCTTAAGAAAAATCTCACTGGCAGACAATCTGAAAGAACCCAACATCTCAATAAGACACGGTCCCTCCCCTCCGCTCCCTGTCCTGAAAGGGCCCATTGTTCCCAGGTTTCAAGGTGGGCTCATTGACTTTCATGTTACCATGGAACCAGCTTGTCTTTCTTCCTGAATGATATTTGCTGGTAATCTCAGCAGCTTTCTCAGCAAATTAACGCAGGTGATTTGTGTGTGGACTTGGCTGGACTAAAGGCCAGCGAAGAACCAGTTTGATTAACCAGATGAAGAAATAAAAGGTGTAAAATTAAAGTTCTGGGGTAAGCCTTGGTTGAAAGAGGGAGGGCAGCTAACCAGAAATGCTGTTAACTCCTAGTTTCTATTATATGTAACACAGGAAGGCTGATGTTGGATTTACATGCTGGAAGGCTTAAATACAAGTAAATCAAGTAAAGCTCTGTTAAGACTTAGAATTTAAAATTGACAGCAGTACCTAGTATGGAGTTACTTAGATGAAAAAGGAAGAAGTACTTTTCATAGTAATTAATGGCCCATGCAGTTAAAAGCAAGATTATTCTAATTTTTTCAAGATAACTGTGCATACATTTACTAGTTTTTCTTGATACTTATCAGCGTGCTGTCTAATAATACAACTGCATTTCACAATTTAGATGGAATAGCTTTTCTCTCAAAAATTCTCATTTCTTGAATTTGAGGAATTTGATGCAATGGACCAATTTTTGTTGACCTTCTGTACAGGAAATTATAAACATTTTCATAAAATTAAGCCGTTTTGCATCGAGTCCTGTTGTGGAAATTTCACGATTAGATACTCAAAGGAAGATTGGATGATTTCCTAGAAGGTACACTGTAGTTCAAAAAAGAGTTAAATTGTGAGATGGTACAAGATGATTACACAGAATCACAGAATGGTTGGGGTTGGAAGGGACCTCAGGAGTTCCCCTAACCCAGCCCCTGTTGCAGCAGGTTCAGCCAGAGCTGGCTGCACAGAATCACACTGTCCAGGTGGGTTTTGGACATCTCCACAGAAGGAAACTCCATGACCTCTCTGGGCAGCCTGTTCCAGTGCTTGGTCACTCTCACACTAAAGAAGGTTTCCCTCCTATTCAGGGGGTGGAACTCTGTGTTTCAGTTTGTGCTCATTGTCCCTTGTCCTGCTGTGGACACCACTGAAACGAGTTTGGTCCCATCCTCTTGACACCTCCCTTAACACATTTGTGTGCTCTCTGTCATCTCGTCTCCAGCCTGAACAGGCCCCACTCCCTCAGCCTTTCCTTCTATGAGAGCTGCTCCAGTTCCTCATAATCTTCATAGCCCTCCATTGGACCTTCTCCAGTAGTTCCTTGTCTTTCTTGATCTGTGGAGCCCAGAAGTGGATGTAGCACTCAAGCAGTACCTCAGCAGTACAGAGATTTCAGAAGTAGTACTTGCAAATATGTACCTGACTTGAGCTGGGAGGTTCGTTCTGGCTGAGAACAGGCTGGGCTGGTATGGCCAGCTTTGAGCCCGGGCTCACAGGTACTTTGCTTGGGTTCAGACTGACCCCTGAGATTCCCCTCACGAGTCATTGTTTCACATTCCTCATCAGCTGGCAAGAGATAGAGTTTAGAGACGGGGTGGCAGGGCTTGAAGACAGGGTACCAGCACAAACCCATTAAACCATCCTGCTGGGCAAAGAGGTGTAGCATCATTGCAAATGAGTCTGCTCAAGTCTGGCAGTGCTGCCCAGTTCCAGTTCAGTGCTGGGAATGGACAGGCTGTCAGGATTGGTGATGCAGGTACATTTGGCACTTGGGTAAAATAGTGATTTTTCATTAGTACTGTGTTAGACGTATTTTTTGTTGGTTCTGAGAGAGTCCTTGATTTGCTGAGTGTGCTGTCATCTTGTTGAATCTCAGAATGCTCAGCACTTTGTAGGGCAGGTCCCTGGTGAGCCCAGTGCCAATAAGAACAGTTCTTTTCTCTGCCTGGCATTTCCCTTAGAGTGATAGCAGTTGGAAATATCTGAGTCTGTTATTTTAAGAACATCTGTTTTTTCATGTCACAATCCATGGTATTTTTCAACAGGAGCCAGTGTAAAAGTTAGAATCCAGTTTACCAATTAGGGAAAAAATGGAGTAGTCTTTTCTTAATACAGCACAACTTGAACTAAATAGGTGCAAGTGAAAATAAAATAAGACAGGCTGTACAAAAACACATAGGAGAAATTAATATCCAGTATAGAGAAGAACTGTTTGTTCCTCCATTAGAGTTTTTACTTATATTTGTCATGTTATTACTATGCATGTGGCCAAAAAAAAAAAAAAAAGAAGCTGCTTAAGTTGGCAAAGTCCTTGAAAAAAGTTGTTTGAAATAGCGTGGGTGTTTTTTTCTCAGGAGGGACAGCTGTGCTTAGCTAGCATGTTGCTCAATGAGACCGTAAATTTTAGCACTAATCTTCATTTCATGAATTGTTGGGTTTGCTGTTCTGAGTGATAATGTTCAAGGTTGGATATTAAGTTACTAAGAATTTCCTAGTAGTGTGTTTTCTACACTGCATGTACAGCAATTTTTAATCTCCTGGGTAGGTGCTGTATGTGTAGTGTAGGTCATCCCTTACCACACTATGGCTGCAGCTAAGAAATAAATTAACTCAAAGAAAGCACAATTTAGGACATTTTGAAAGCTTCAGATGAGTTTTTTGGTGGTATGTTTTCCACTGTGACAGTGTCCATTCTGAGCAGTAATTACTTTTTTTTTTTTCTTTTTTGTTTCAGGTTTTTTTTAGTGAAACTTTCTTTGAATATGGTAGCAGTTTTCTTAAATGAAAAGCCTTACCCTCTGAGTCCTCCATGTCTGAGCAATTCTAACTGCACAACAGTGGAGTCAATCCTGAGGGACTGCTTGATAGGATTTATACAAACAGGTTATAAAATGTTGATTTCAGCGAGATTTGGTGATTTTTATCTCCACTGCATTGATTTCTCTATTTAGGTGACATCTGTCCATTATTATTTCTAGTGGGTTTCAGGGAAGACAGAGCAAGGTAATGCCACAAGCAGAACTAATGTACTCTTACAGGACAGACTTTATTGTTTTACAAATTCACTTCTGCAAACATACACGCTTGGACTTCCAGAATTAAATAATTGTTTAGCCTTGTCCATTTCTTTATGTTAATTGCTTTAGACTTCATTTTAGCTGCTTTTATCTCCTGAGTTGCTTTTTGTCATCTCTCAAATGAGAGGTCCAGGCAGTATGGCTTTAGGTTGGACAGTGCTGCATCCAGTAGGTAAATGGGGATTAGAGGGTTAAAATTTTAACAAGTCACCATTTCAAACAGTTGCTTGCAAGGGCACACACACCTATTGATAAAGATCTATGCCTTTGGCATAAAAGAGTTCTGAAGATTATATAAAGTATGCATTTCTGTTCTAAATTGCATCAGACTCCACAATCTAATTTTGTAGATAGCTTTAGTCTTTCTGATGATATATTTTCCTTTGCATGGTTTAATAAAGACTGAAAAAAAAAAATTTCTTCAAATTTCATGTCAGGTTCTGTGACAAACCAGACATCTGAAGGTTGATGTTGCATATGCTCACTGTATGCCTTTTGTTATCTGTAAAACAGTCTGAAAACAAAAGCCTTGTTTTCTGTCCCCCCAACATATAAAATAATATGTGAAACAAAAATCTTTTAAAAGTGTTACTTGCATGGAAGAAAAAAAGGAAAATTAAAAGATCACTAAATCTTTTCATTATTTTCAGCTTGAGGAGTGGTGATAATGATGTCTCCAAAGACATATTTTAAGGTTTTTTTAGCTGTTGCTAAGAATAGTTTCCTTTTGTCTCACTTTTTCCTTCCCTTATCCAGTACTAGCTAACCGAGACATTTGGTTCTATGTTTTCTAATATATCATTCTAAAGTTCATACTCTGCTTAGTAGCCTAGGAACACACTACAAAAAATAGGATATTTGTAAATAAAATTATACATTTATTCTGCCAGTTCTATGTTTAGTCCTTTTTTGATTTCCTGGGAGAAATGTTTGTGGCACACTTTGTCTCAGATTTAATCAGTACCTATTCCTTAGCAAACATACTCTTCTTCTGTCAAAATACTGCATCAAGCTATACCTCCTCTGATCTGTTTAATCTAGATAAATGTTATAAAGGCTTTTTGTCTTTTCCCACTCCAGACAGGTAAGATTATCTGTAATGGAGATTGTACATTTTGTCTTGGCAGAAGTTTGCAAGATCCACAGTTGATGAATAGACGACCTCTCTGCTCAGAAGTGTTAGTTGAAATTAAATAGGCCTAACAGTAAATTAAATACATGGATACACAATGGAACTACTTAAATTTCCTTTGACATTTTATAGTTTACCTCAGTTTATATTTTCTCACTTCTCTTTTATCAGTGTCACTAGGAAGAAAAATTATCATGATAGCCAGGGTCTTCTCCAACGTGTGGAACACAGCCTTTTTTGGTTTCTCCAGTTGCTGTCTAATTTACATCTGGCTTAACTGTGTGGTGGTGTACTCAATGTGCTCACTGGGCAGACTGCAGGGAATCCTTAAGCAAAGCAGTTGTGCCCTGCAGGGAAGGGCTTGACTGGCTGAATTACTACAAAGGGTTGTTTTGGGATGAAAGGACAGGTTGCTTGAAGGCCTCAGTGAAATGAGAAGGGCAGCCCAGAAAATCAATCTGAACCAACAGCTGTAATAGTAAATACAACACCCTGTTGTGCATGTTATGTGCTATATCTAAGTATGATGGAAGTGTGATTATTCTGTGGCAATAGAGTTGCAAGTTGATTTTACATCTTGGATTCATCAGGTAAACCAGAACCCTCAGAGTCCTGAGTGATCATCTAAAATTACAGAGTGTGGTGCTATGTTCTGCACATGTCCAACCAGGTTCAGAGACAGATCCAGGAACCTCTTCCAGGGGCTATGCCATTGCTGCTCTGCAGAGCAGAAGGAAGTGCAGAAAAGCACACTTTCATTGTTCCTTTGTGAATTATTCTTGGTCCCCTCTTTGAATTTCCAGGTCCTGGGATGAGATCCCCTCAGAGCTGTTGTGTGAATGTGAAGTGAGAGTGGGATTCCTGAGAATGTGCAGGACCTGCATCTCTCAAAGCAACCCAGACATATTCAGCTGGAGAACAGGGAGCAAGCAGACTTGGCTGTAGCTGTTTATACAGGTTGGGCAGAATTTGGAAAGGGTTTTATTTCTGTCATTTACAAGTCTTGAATTCCCAGTCTTGTGTCCTCCAAACCCTTGTTATTCTTCTCTGCTTGATCGGAAGCTGTTCTGTCTGTTCCTTGCACCCCCTCACCCCTGCAATTTGTATCTGCATTTTGGGACGTTACTTGCTTTTGCTCACTTCCAACTGATGGATGGATGTTGGAACCCATGGGTTTGAAAAAGCAACTTTCATTGGGAATACTGCTGGGGTAAAACTTGAAAGGCCACAAAGAAGCTGTTGGTGCAGATAAATGCTGGGAAATAAGGTTTTCTGTAGAAAACCTGCCTGGCCTCTGACTGCTTTTTTTTTCCCCTCAACAGCCAGAGCATGCAGGCTTTTGGGTTCACATGCTGCTGAAACCCAAGCTCCTGGGCCTTGAGGCAGAGTGTGAAAGGTGTGCCCAGATCTCTTTTTCCAATGTCAGAAACATCCATTTCATTTTATCCTGAAAAGACTAATTTTTCAGGTTTTCTTTTTTCCTAACCTTTGTTCCATATGGAATGAAAAAAATGTATGAAATGTAGTATTTCCAGTAGATAAAGTTTTTGCCCTCCCTGTCTCCTCCCAGAGATGGTTTGTTTGAAAAATACTTTGCAGGACCACCACTGTACTTGTAGAGAACGTTGAGATAAATGTGTTTGTAGATAAGCTGTGTTTAGAAACATATGGTTATTTTCATCAGTATGATAGGAGGGCTTATCAAAGTCACTTCACTCTCTACAACTATGGCTAGAAAAGGGAATTACTTTAGTAAATCCGGTTAGTTATGTAAGCCTGCTTGCATGATGATATAATACCTCAAATGCATACCTTGGTTTTTTAACATAATTTACTTTTATGATTTTCCACCTGTTGCTTATTCTTTGTAATGCTGATATTTTTATAATGTTGGAAAATTCTTAATTGCCAACTGATTTATCATCTGTTAGGGACTAAATGGGAAGCCTTTAGACTTCAAAGGGCATTTAGACTGCATTTGCTGCTTGGATGGGCCTTTTATGCAACTTTTCTTTTGCAGAGTTGTAGGGCTACAGACGAACAAGATGTCTGAATTTTACTCATTACTTTTAATTTGTTTGCTTTGTTGAAGGTGCACACAGATGTATATACAATTTTAAGGATGTACTATATGCATTATTCATTATTTTTCATTTTTAACATAGAGGAACTGATTTATCACTGACATTTACGCTAGCACAAGATGTTTGTAAATGGTACTGATGTCCTGGTGGTATTCTACATTTCTCATAAAGGATAAATAACCAATCAAGAGTGCAAAGTAGCTGACAAGCAGGAGTAGACAGTTGTATGCTCTTGGGACATGTGACTTGCTAAGTCCCACTCCCTGAAGATAGAAATAGTACACTAGAAATAGCATAGAGGATAGAGGAACAGCTCCAAAGATGTTTACTTTAAAAAAAACCCTACATTTTTTTATTAATTATGCTTACTACTGTGGTCCTCAAACGTTAGTTAACAAGGACCCATTGTGCAGGGTCCAAATCAAACATACTACCAGACATCTTCCCCTAAAGGAGAGCAATTTCTCTGTGATTCTACTCTTTGAAGTATTTTGTGGGTGGAGCACAAAGTGCCTGGTTTCTTTTGTGATTTAATTAACCAAGAACAGTTCGTGGTACTTTCCAGAACTGATGTGGTAAATCTTTACTAGAGGACTTAAAACACAGTGGGATGTCTCACTGTGCTATTTGCAGTGGCTTTACTCTGTTCTTGCTTCAGTCAATGACAAAACCTCCAGGGAAATGAGTGAGGATGTATCCACCGACAAGCTGCCTCTTATTTTCAGTATCACAAAGTGCAAGGGAACTGAACCTCTACAGAGACAGAGGTTAAAAAGTTAATCATGTTGGTACTATAACAGGTAGTCTTCTGACAGTTCCAGGAGATGACTGCATAAGTTTTTATTTAGATACTCTATAATTATATAGACTTTCAGCTGTTTGGGCCTTTTGGCCCTTCTGTAACTTGTGATATAGATTGTCTATTTAAAAAATAGGATGAAAGCTTAGGTGAGAGCAAATGAGTTGCTGAGTTGTTTATCTGTCCCACCCCAAAAGGAAGGAGTGACCTTGATGCAGATATTGTAAGTGAACTGGAAAAGATGGGTAAACTTTATACCTGTGGGCCATAATACTTTGCTAACTTCTGCTGCTCATGAGAGTGGTTCTTGGCAGATTCCACCCTGTCGGCAGCTGATGTGTGCCATCTGTTTTGGAAATTTAATCTGGGATAAGTATATTACTAATCTGAACAGACAAATACTGTGGCTGCAGCCATTAGTTTGGGATACAGGCATAGTGAATTGTTTTTGTGTAATACCAAGATGCCCAGCCCATCTGGGTCTAATTTCCATTATCAGTGAAAGGCTCCAGCAGCAATAAATTCTTGCTACAGGAACATTTTTAAAAGAGAACCCAGTTCTTAATCACTCATTTTCATTTCCAAAACTGTAGTCCTCTGGTAATTAAGTGTCCTGGTTTGAAAGACAGGTGTCCGCTAAGGAAGGCAGTAGCCTCCCTTGGAATGAAAGATGTAACCCCCTTCCCTCCAAATTATTATAATTTTGAAATTAGGGGGCTTTCAGGCAAAGATATGAGGAATAGGAATAACAGTTCTTTACTATTATATATCTATACGTGTACAACAAGGCAAACAAACAACAACACCGGCAGCAACAACAACCAGAGCCAGAACCCAGCGCCAGCCTCTCTCGGCTGTCGGGCCCTTTCCCCTCGGGTGCAGTTCCGCTCGCAGCCGGCAGGGGCGCTGGCGGCTCCCGGCCGGGCAGGGCGGGTGCGATGGTTCCCCCGCGCCTGCAGGGGGCGCTGTGGTGCGAGCTCAAGGAGCATGCTGTAATGGCGGCTTGGCCAAGCTGGGAAGGGATGGAAGAAAAGCTTCACAAACCCCCTGGGCAGCCGATCCCGGTGCCTCAGTAGGACCCCCGGGAGCAGCAAACTGAAGCAGCAGGGATAAGCACAAAATCCCGGGTGGCAGACAAGATGTATCAAACTCCGGAGCTGTAGGTGGGAACTCCAGGACCTCTGGGCAGGCAGGGGGTGCGGAGCTGCAGTGTAGCGAAGGCTCAGAGCAGTGGCAAAGGAACGGCAGGGGCAGGGCAGTGGCGGCCGGGCTCCCAGCATGGTAGGGAAAGGTGGCCTCGGGATCCCGGGGTTTTTCCCCTGAGGCACCTGAGCAGATGGTGAAAAGTCCCTCTTTTAGTGAGGTAGGGCATGAAACGGCCACTCCAGCAAGCAGAGCTCCACTCACGGTAGAAAGAAGGCAGCAGAAGGCAGAACCTCGCAGTGGTGATGAATTCTCCCCACAGCCACCGCAGCTTCTCTCCCCTCTGAATGCCGAGAGCACCAGAGGGCTAGGGGCTCCACCCAATCCCTTTTCCCCAGAATCTCATGGCACCTCTGCCCTACACGAGAAAACCCCAGGTAAGAGAGAGTAGCCAGCTGGACCCCTCCCCCGAGCTATGGCCAGGTCTTTTGTCTCTCTTAAGTATCCAGTCCTTACTGTCTCCTAGCAACACGTATGGGAAAAGTTCCTTAAGAGGAAAAAAAAACCCAAAACAAAAGCAGAGCTCCTAAAACCCCAACATTAAGCATGAGACATCAGAGTGTTTAATGACTGACTTGATAATGTAACTGGAAGGATGTTGCCCTCTGCTTAAAAACTTCAATTCTGCAAATATTTATGGAAGCTTATACACACTTGCTGTTGTGTCAGATTGTCCTTTCCTCTGACTGGTTAGTATAGGGCAAACCAGTGTTCTATCCCTGACAGTCACCCCTGTTGCTGGTTTATATATTCTTGCCAGAGGTCTTTTTCTGTACCTTCTCAGTTACTGATGGCCACGTAAAGTGCTGCTGAGCAGCAGTGGGGTACTGAGAACACTGTTTAAATGAAATTTGTTCACTTTTCTGGCATTTGCCTTTCTGATGAATGTATGGATAGCCACCCAAGTCTTCATTCATGAATTTAACTCCTAAAAGCCATGAAGGCTCAAATGAATGAGGTTATCACAGTAGCTCATGAAGTGAACAGAGATACTAGGTTTCACTAAATTTTATGCAGTGAAATTTTGCAAGGGTATCTTAATGTCTGGTACTGTGAATGTAATTTCCATATTAGTCATCAGCAGCAGGTAATATGACTCTGAATTATATAAAAATTGTTTATTTGAAGATTCCAGAAGTTTTCATTATACTTCCTTTCCAGCTTTTAATTATGAAGTTTCTTGTTATGGTTTTGTACTGCTGTAGTGGAGCAGTCCTTAACCTGAGTTGGGAAGTTACTGGAGATAAGTGTTGGGGAAAAAAACTTCATCCCTGTCATATCTCTTTATGCAAGTTAGAGATTCTTTCACTTTCTGTTTTATCATTGTCAGCTTTTTTTTCCTCATCATCCCTTTTTCCTCTTTTATCACGAGTATGCTGGTTTTTTGGGAGTACTTTACATACTCGAATTTTGTGTGCTGCCATTCCTTGGAATCCATTCTTTCTAAAATTTTCCAATTTCTTTGCCCATTTCCACCATTGCTACTTTAACTTCCCCCTGATAAGGATGATGTTTTTAACCTTTCTGTGGTCCTTCCCCCAAACATGCCCTCAGCCTGTTCCTCTGGCTTCATTTTCCTATCTGATTGAAGTCATTGTCTTCAGACAGGATTTTTATGTCTTTTGCAGTTGATCCTTTGAAACAGAGCAGAAGTTTTGATGCAAAATTGAGCCCCAGCTCTTGCATCTGAGCTGTGCTTCCTACCAGTGTCGCAGGTACAATTTTTGGATTTGCAGGCAAGTCGTTCCAGGTCATGTGCATTTATTCTGTTGCCTTCTATATTGCTGTAGAGAAGCTGGAATCAACATTCTGGGACACCTCGTATGGCATCACAGCTGTCAGGTCTCTTTACTCTCTTTGGCTCCAGTCCAGAATAAGCTGAAGTCAATGGAAAGATTCAAATGCCACTACTTCTTCATGAATCAACTGTGCATTAATGCTTGATAGAGGTACACCAGAAACAGGAGAGGAAAACTGTCCTTAGAACGGCTCTTGGTTTTGAATGTTTTTTAATAATAGTTTCTCATTCATACCAATACTTCTTAAATAAAGTGGTTTTTTTCTCTATTGAAATGGTAGTGATTCTTATGTAAGCCTGAAATAACTCAGTTAAAATCAGTATGTATGTTACTCAGTTTATATTATGGCTATTTAAATCTCAGAGTATGTATTTTTGTAACAGTGCTATTTTGTTTTTTCAAGATCTTGGTCTGCTTCCATACACTGAAATGAAAATGGTTTCATTAATTTCTGTTATAATGGTGGTGCTTACCACTATAACTAACAACCTTATTTTTAAAATTTTTATTGTTTCTCTAGAGCATATTCATCAATGTGAAACATAGAGCAATAGGAAAAAATCTCTTCCCTGAATACATACACAGAACAAGTATGACAGGCTCATGTTTACATGGTCAGGTTACAATCCCTAGATGTTTGAATGACCTTGCATTCATATATGTGAATGGAAAAATGTATTAAACATTTTCAGAAGAGAGCAGTGTTGTCTAGAATCTTATATGCAGCCTTTAGAGTTATGTTCACAAACATTATGCACACGTCTGTTTGCTATTTAAGTAGTCATGGAGTGTCTGATGTCAGCTACTTCCCCTAAATAAAATACTCAGGACATGGACACCTGGTTTGGAGCCAACTGGCTTTGCTTTGCTTCCTTTCCAAATGCCTTCATTCACAAGTGAGCAAAATGACTCCTCATGCTGTGAAAACGAAACCTAGAAGTACTTGGTGAACACAATTTTACACAAAGTATGGACATATTTTCAGTTTTTAACAAAGCTC
Source organism: Corvus cornix cornix (assembly GCF_000738735.6). Taxonomy (NCBI): domain Eukaryota; kingdom Metazoa; phylum Chordata; class Aves; order Passeriformes; family Corvidae; genus Corvus; species Corvus cornix. Next base: position 12,168,987 of record NC_047058.1, on the reverse strand, counting down.
AGTGAGAGTTTCATCCAGCTTCCAATAAATTAAAGAGAAATATTTCTTTTGACTTCAGTGGGATTTTTGAGTGCTGCCTTATTTATGAGCCCCATCACTGATGGGAGCAGCAGGAGCCGGGGGGATTGAAGGAATAACAGATTTTTGTCCAGCCTTTGGCACTGGGAAAGATCTATCTGCCACCAGAGGCAGGAGATTAGTGCTCCAAGACACTGACTATTGCAAGGCAGTGACCTTGGAGGGATTCAGAGCTGTGGTGAAAGGAAGCCTCTTTGCAAGTGCTCACTCATAGGAGACAGCTGAATGGACAAAACCATGGGCCCCAAAGGCTTGTGCAAATGACTGCTGGAACAAAGAATAATCTGGAGAAAAAGTTGATTGGAAGTTGAAATCTTTGAAGAATTTAAGGTTGAATAAGTGTCTGGGAAAGCATAATCTGACTACCTGGAGGCATAAAGCTGTGTGTGAAGAGTTTAAATGTATGGTTAAATGTCAGGAATAGATATACACATTGCCTAGCAATGGGTCCAAATTTCCCCTGTGAAATGTGCATATAAGGATGGCAAAATTTGTGTCTCGGAGCACTTTGCTCTGCAAACAAGTTCACAAAGAAACGACCTCTCAGCAGGGTGTCCATTAAGACGGGGACCATCTTTCATGTACAGAGCCCTTGGTGTTTCGCATTGCAGACTCAAGTTCATGGCGATCATTCCTTGTCTGAGCAGAAAGTTTGGAGATGCTCTTAGTCTATTACATAACCTCTAGATAGAGTTTGTCTCCTTCTCTTTGCTATTGGACAGTTCATAGGCTGGTTGATTGGTTTTGTTTTGTTTGCTGTTTGTTTTTTTACCTCTGCTTCATTCTATGTTTTATTTCCTGCTGCTGACAGTCAGAATTGTCTATGGTGTGTTTCCTGTTATGGTGCCTCTCTTGTGCTGTCTTTCTCTTTTCAGCTCAAGTTTTGTGGTAGATCCTACCATAGGATTTTAATGAGTAGTCCAAAAGCCCCGTATCTAATGGGGCTTTATCTGAACAAAACTGCCGAAAAGTCTGCAAAGTGGTTTCACAGCATTTTTTTAATGCTTGATGCCTCTTAGAATTGTTTGAAGGTCGTTACAACTATTTTACAGCAAGAGATAATGCTCCTTTCTGGATAGGGAAGTATGGGAGGTTGGATTTAAGGCTTTTTGTTAATAGCTGTTCATTCTAAACCCAAAGGTTTTTAATTTAGCAAAATGGTGTAAACATCAGCATGTATAGAGGTTTTTATTTACCTTCAGCAGAAAAATGATCAAGTGATGTAAGACTAGTTACTTTCTCTGAGAAAGCTGATTCAAAGAAGTTCAAAAGTTGAGAAGCTTGCATGAATTGTCTTTAATTTTTCACGTTCCTCACTGTCAGGAAATTTTAAAGGCTTTAAAGATATTTCCTGTGAATGCTTTTAGTTAGGAAATGTTCAGCTCCAGTCTGAACTTGTTTTGACATTTAGTTTGGTCATCTTGATATGAGAACCTTAAATGTTTTTTCCTTCCAGAAGTTCAAACCCTAGAGACTGTACCTGAGCATGGTGGACAGTGAAAGTTTCCTTAGAGAGGGGTGTTCATAGTGTGTGACAAAACTACGGTGCTAAAGGGGACCTTTTTCCAGGATTTATAGTGTTGTCAGTAGCATTGCAGGGCTTTGGGCAGCCCAGTCCTTCAAAGTTGTTGAATGTGCAAGCAGATCAAACTCTTTAAACTAAACTCAACTCACGTAGTTAACTTTCATGTGCTCTATTAACTAGGAATTAAGTTTGTGATATAGGGACTTCAGATTAACATAAATACTGCAATTATTCTTGAAATAACTAATGCTAGTGTAGCAAATTCGGCATATATTTTCAGTTTAAATCCAAATCCATGGTGGTTTCCTACACATTTCCTTGCACGTGTGCTCTTTGTTAAAAATGCCATTTTCTCTCATCCAGTAGCTTTTGTTCTTGTGGTTCAGAGATGCAGCTTCTTGTTCTTAGAAACATGCAAGGGTCCCAAAATTAGTGTTCATAGTTCCTGCTGATGTAGAGATACTTGTTGATGCAGGATGGCTGAGGCACAAGTTGCGGTTACCAATTATGATCCTAGTTTAATAGTGTACTCAGTATCTCAAAACATCATCTAGTTTTATGGGTTTGAGAGCCCTAGGAAGCACTCTGCACCTTGCAGAATAGCACCAACTTGTGTAAATTCACTTGTCCCCAAAGAATTTCTAATCCAGCCTTTTCTGCTTATTTGGTGATTCTGAAAATAACCCAGTTGTGGAGAAGTTAAAATGTAATTGTATTTTGCCCGATTACTTCCCAGCAAATTCACACAACAAAGGTAATGTAGGTGAAAAGCGTTGAAACCAAGTATTTTAATTAAAGAAGATCTTCAGCTAAGAAATAGTTAAGAAATTCAATTTTTTTTTTTTTTTTAAGGGTGGAAAGAAGTCCTACAGTGGGCCATGTGGGGGCCGCGATTGCAGCGCAGGATGCAAATGTTTTCCGGAGAAGGGTGCACGGGTAAGTTTGTTTACAGTAATATAACTTGTCCTTGCCTCTTATCAATCTTTTTAGAAATAAATAAATAAATAAACCCCATGTTAATTTGTGTAATTCTCAATCTAATGATCTCATGAAATGACAAATGATGAAAACCAGCTGCATTTCAAATGTCCCTGGCCAAGATTTCAAAAGCTATTCTAAAGATTTACAAATGGCTTGCTTTGTAATGAGTCTTCAATAGAATCCTATTTCTTTATGGGATCTGAGCCTTAGTTCAAAAGAAGTCAGATGGTTTTTAAGTAGATTACAACAATTAAAATTAGGAAAATCAAAGTAGTGTGGGCTTCCAGTACAGATTTTGCCCTGGCCTTACTGTAATCACTTCTGTTTATTTGTGGAAGTGTTTTTGACTTGAGTATTTGGTTGTGAAGGAATAATGACTCGGAATGGATCTAAGCAATTCCCTTTGAGAAAGTTGCTTGTGTAGCTAAAGTCTCTCTCTCTGAAGTCTTTGTTTGAAGAAACTAAATGTTTGAGCAAGATTTCCATAAAAATCTTTAATTTCTTTTGATTGTTTGAAAAGACTGTAACTTATCTTAATACAGCTGCTTATCTCCTGTCTTAGGGGAATGCAGTAACTGACTTCACTCTGCCTTCAATTGCAATGTTAATTTTTGTCCAGACACCACCTACTTAATGTTTTATCTTAAGCTCTAGAGTATTTTAGCATGTATGAAAATGAATCTTACAGATTTTGCTTTTTGGAAATGAAAGAAGGAAAGAGCACATAGTAGGTACTTGAGGAATTGGAAAGGCTTAAAGAGAAGGGAAATAATACTAGTTGTCTTGTTTAATTAATCAGCTGTACTCCCCGAAATCATATTGAAAACTCATCCTCTGAGCGAAAACAAAATAAATAAAGTCTTACTTAAATACTAGCAATCCTGTTTTTTTTCCTGTCTATTTCAGTGACACAGTATGTGTATATGCAAGGCATTACTTCCTAGGACTGAATTTAGGAAAATGTTGCTTTTTAAAAATGATTGTTTTAAAAATGATGTCTTTCTAATTGCATACAGAGTTGAATGTGAATGCTTAATTGATGACCGATGATGTGTTTGCTCTGGAAATATAAAAATTCTTTTGATTCATCATGTGGCAGAGGGAAAACATGTCTAAACAGATAAGCAGAAGAACTTTGCAAGGAAGTTCTCAATATACCCTAGAATATGAGCTAAAGTGAATTGCTCAATACCTTTTGTGATTAGATACAGTAAGGGACAGACCTAGTTTGGTTCTGGAACACAATATCCTGTAAATGCTTTGACCTTTAGACAGCAATGAGCATCATTCTTCTGTCTCTTTACATTCCCGGGGTCCAACTTGATTGTTTGAACTGGCCACAACACTGTTGACCTTGCAGTTTGAGCTCTTGGCATCTCTTTTGTTAAGATGTCACAAAGATTTTAGGCTGTTTTCATTGCTGACCTGAGAACTCGTTTGGCTTTTAGCTTGTTTCTTATGTGACCTGTATCGGTAGGGCATTTTCAGTCCTTCAAACACGTGTTCCATCCTACTGAGACCTGTCCATGGAGTAAACTGTCTGCTACAAGTGGTAATCTTTCCTTTTTACAACACTACTTCCATCACGTATATTGAGCCCTCCTGACACCTTCTTGGACATCTGCAGGCAGCTACTGGAGGCCTGGCATGCCAGAGGATAAGGAGGTGATTGGCTAAACTGGGAAAGTAGATGGTGTGATTATGTATCCTACAGTACAGCTTGTTTCTTGCAGGACACTGTACAGCCTGAGGCTAATTCCTTGGCTTCCTGCCTAGCTGCTTCTCCACTGCTGCAAAGCCTTTAAGTTCAGAAAGGGAGACAGGACTTAGCCAATGCCCTGAATCCGGATTTTGTTTAAAAAAAAGTTTCAGCTGTCAATTTTGCACAATTAACCAGATCAGAATAAAGCTAAGCTTTCTTTTTAAAAGAAGGAAATAGCTAAAAAGCAGAAGAAAAATGACAATAAGCTGACAGCTTAATGAAAATAATATAGACAATGTCCTTAAATGCACTTCTGATCAGATCAAGCTTTAAAAATTCTATTTAGGCAATAAAAACATCAAAACTGCCTAAGACTACTTGATTAGTGAGAGATATTTCTGGAAATGGGATGTAGATATGTGCAATCCACATGTGCCCACGTTGTTGTTTTTTCCTCTAGATTGTTGCTGCATGTGCAGGATATATTAAAAAAACACCAAAACCCACAAAAAACCACCAACCAACCAACCAAAAAAAACCACCCCAAAACTCAACAAACCAGTATAATCTCCCTATCTGTAAGACTGAGCTTGTTAGAATACTAATCTCTATGAAGTGAGTCAGCAATTCGTGGAATAATTGAGATTCTTTTCTGAAGGAAGGGTGGTACAGTGCTTGTCTAGCAGCCCCTTAGGGAGCTCTCCTAGCAGAGTGGTAAGGCACATCTCCTAAAAGAGCAAAATTCCTGTTCTGTTCTCCAAATGCTTGCATTACATTTGAAAAGCCAGATTGCTGCCTTGTACCCATTTTAGGCTGTGCATTGAAGCTGAATATGATCCAATTTACTGTGAAGCCTGCACAAGAAGAAATCTGTTATGGAAGCATTCTTCATCTTAGCCAATGATTCAGCATTGGTTCTTTTATCTAATGACAAGTTAATGAAAAGCCTGTCTTTGTGTAATTCAGTGGTCAAACTCCTGGGCCATTGTAGCCATTCTCCCCTCTTTATCAGTTTTTATCTTGTAAGGATTTGTGAGTACCAATCCAGTGATTTGTGCAGAAGTCCACTTCTTAGTGGAGAAGTGTTACCTTCACTGAAGGGTCCCAGCTAGGATCTTGTCTGGAGGTTTGCTCAGAGGTCAAATTAAAAGGTTAAATGGAGTGTGTGGCTCTTACTACTTAAGTGCACAAAAAGGTATCTACACATCATATAACAGTGTAACAGTAAATGTAACAGCAAGTGAAGCCCAGGAAACTGATTTCAAAACTAGGAGTTTTGGATCTGGTTGTTCCATTCCCCTAAACTGCATTGTTAGAACTTGTACTGAATTTGATATGAAAGCTAATGTAATGCTGTGCGAAGAAAATGCCAAGGGGCATCCCAGAGATTACACAAGCCCCTGCCCAGCTGGAATCTCTAGGTGAATGTGGGGGACTTCTAAATCTCTGTGTCCCTACTCCCATTTTTCTGGCCAGCTGAGATACCAGTTATCCAGCTAAGGCAATTTTAAAGGGAATTCTGCTGTGATAGTACCCAAATGAACCCTGGTACATGCAAACTTTTTGGGAGACAGTCTGAATACAAATTTACACTGAACTCACTTTTGCCTGTAAGACTTTGTACTAGTTTGAAAACAAACTAATGGGAGACACCAAGTCAGAATAACAATTTAATAGGGAAATAAAATAAGGAAAAAAACCCCCAAAATAAAGGCAGAATACACTGACAGAGTCAGGATACAACCAGACACCCTGTTATTCAGGGTGGTGGCAGCAGTCTGATAGAATGGTGGCTCCAGTCCTCCTGAAGCGGTGATCCTGTAGAAAAAAAAGTCTGCTCTTCCTCAGAAGGTCCAGTGGTGGCTGTGTAGCTCCTGTCCTCTGGAAATCCAGTGGAAAGGTTGTGTCTGGTGTTCAGAATCTCAGATTATATCCAGGATGGAATGCTTGGTTCCTCCCTCTGGGTGGAGCATCTCACAATGGGGTAATGAGTCATGAGGCCAAATGTTGATTAGGCTCATCATCATCATTAGATCAGAAGATATTTTGGAGGGAGTTACCTGGGAGTCATGTGGCAGGACAATGATGGGCCATTAACAGAAAGATAGTCTGGGGGGAGGAGGCAAGGAAACACTGCCCCACCTGATTTCAACAGCTCATGAGGATGGTAATAGAATACACTGCAACCCAGGACATTATCCACCCCTTATTCTATTACCATCTACTTCATCCCAAATCAATACCTTCCTTAAACTCTACGCACACAGGCATACATATATATACAATGAAACCCTACACACAGTTCTCACCTAAGATTAGGTCTCCTTGTGGTACACAATGGGTTTCCCCATCTTTCTGCATTACCCACCAAGTGTAACCAGGTCCTTGAGCAAAGACAATCCCATGGATGGGTTTGCCTTTGCCTGAGGTGGGATTAATCCAAACAGTCTTTCCTAAAATACCTCTCAGATGTACCACAGGGACTCTTATCTCTATCCACTGTGTGCAAGGGTTCAGACTCGGCGGGACCAGCTCAACTGATGGACCCTCAGGTATTGACCATCCAGGTGGCCTTTGCTAAGTTCACTTCCCAATTTTTGAACGTCCCCCCACCAAGTGCCTTTAAGGTGGTTTTAAGTAGTCCATTGCAGCGTTCAACTTCTCTGGCAGCTGGTGCATGACAAGGAATATGATATATCCCTTCGATACCGTGTTCTCTGGCCCAGGTGTTGATGAGGCTGTTCTTAAAATGAGTCCCGTTGTCCGACTTGATCCTGTCAGGGGTGCCATGTCTCCACAGGACTTGCTTTTCCAGGCCCAGGATGGTGTTCCGGGCTGTAGCATGAGGCACAGGGTAGGTCTCCAGCCATCCAGTGGTTGCTTCCACCATGGTCAACACATAGCGCTTGCCTTGGCGGGTTTGGGGAAGGGTGATGTAGTCAACTTGCCAGGCTTCCCCATACCTGTACTTTGACCATCGTCCACCATACTACAGAGGCTTCACCCGCTTGGCCTGTTTGATTGCAGCACAGGTCTCACAGCTGTGGATGACCTGTGAGATGCTGTCCATGGAAAGGTCCACCCCTCAGTCATGGGCCCATCGGTATGTTGCATCTCTTCCCTGATGACCAGAGGCATCATGGGCCCAACGAGCTAGGAATAATTCTCCCTTGTGCTGCCAGTCCAGATCCACCTGAGATACTTTCACCTTGGCAGCTCGGTCCACCTGCTCGTTGTTGCGATGCTCTTCATTAGCCCGACTCTTGGGTACGTGCGCATCCATGTGTCGAACCTTCACGGTCAGCTTCTCTATTTGGGGGCAATGTCCTGCCAAATCTCAGCGGCCCAGATGGGTTTCCCTCTGCGCTGCCAGTTGGCTTTTCTCCAGCGAACCAGCCATCCCCACAGAGCATTAGCTACCATCCACGAGTTGGTGTAGAGATAGAGCCTCGGCCGCTTCTCTCGTTCAGCAATATCCAAAGCCAGCTGGACAGCTTTAAGCTCTGCAGCCTGACTCAATCTACCTTGTCCCTTGGTAACTTGTGCAACTCGTCATGTGGGGCTCCATACTGCAGCTTTCCACTTCTGGTTAGTGCCTACAATTCGGCAGGAACCATCAATGAAGAGGGCATATCGTCTTTCAGTCTCCGGTAGCCCATTATATGGTGGGGCTTCTTCAGCACGAGTCACTTGCTCTTTCTCTTCTTCAGAAGATAATCCAAAAGTCTCACCTTCAGGCCAGTTCGTTATAATTTCCAGAATCCCAGGGCGATTCGGGTTTCCAATACAGGCGCGCGCTGTGTGATGAGAGCAATCCATTTGCTCCATGTGGTGTCGGTGGCGTGATGCATGGAAGGAACCTTTCCCTTGAACATCCAGCCCAGCACCGGTAGTCGGAGTGCCAGAAGCAACTGTGCTTCAGTGCCGATTACCTCTGAGGCAGCTTGGACTCCTTCATAGGCGGCCAAGATCTCTTTCTCTGTGGGAGTGTAGTTGGCTTCAGAACCTCTGTAGCTTCGGCTCCAGAATCCCAGTGGTCGGCTCCGAGTCTCACCAGGCACCTTCTGCCAGAGGCTCCAGGACAGCTGCAGAGTAGAGCACGTTCTTCACCTCTGGTCCTATCCTCACTGGGCCAAGGGCTATGGTGTGAGTGATTTCCTGCTTGATCTGGGCGAAGGCTTGCTGCTGTTCAGGGCCCAGTGGAAATCGTTCTTCTTGCGGGTAACCAGGTAGAGAGGGCTCACGATCTGGCTGTACTCGGGAATGTGCATTCTCCAAAAACCTATGGCGCCTAGGAAAGCTTGTGTTTCTTTCTTGCTGGTCGGTGGAGACATTGCTGTGATCTTATTGATGACCTCAGTGGGAATCTGACGTCGTCCATCTTGCCACTTTACTCCCAGGAACTGTATCTCTTGGGCAGGTCCCTTGACTTTGCTCCTTTTGATGGCAAAGCCGGCTTCCAGGAGAATCTGGATGATTTTCTCTCCTTTCTCAAATACTTCCTTTGCTGTGTTTCCCCACACGATGATGTCATCGATGTATTGCAGATGTTCTGGAGACTCACCCTTTTCCAATGCAGTCTGGATCAGTCCGTGGCAAATGGTGAGACTGTGCTTCCACCCCGGGGCAGTTGGTTCCAGGTGTTTTGCACACCCCACCAGGTGAAAGCAAACTGGGGCCTGCACTCTGCTGCCAGAAGAATGGAGAAAAATGCATTGGCAATGTCGATAGTGGCGTACCACTTTGCTGCCTTGGATTCCAGCTCGTACTGTAGTTCCAACATGTCCGGCACAGCAGCACTCAGTGGTGGCGTGACCTCATTCAGGCCGCAGTAATCCACCATCAGCCTCCATTCTCCACTGGACTTAAGCACTGGCCATATAGGGCTGTTGAAAGGTGAATGGGCCTTGCTGACCACCCTTGGCTCTCCAGTTTACAAATCATCTCATGGACAGGAACCACAGAGTCTCTGTCGGTGTGGTATTGCCGACGGTGCACTGTTGCTGTGGCGATTGGCACTTGTTGTTCTTCAACTCTCAGCAGTCCCACAGCAGAGGGGTCATCTGAGAGACCAGCTGGGGTGTTCAGTTGTCTGATGTCTTCTGTCTCTAGAGCAGCTATCCCAAAAGCCCAATGATGTCTTTTTGGGTCTTTGAAATACCCACTTCGGAGATAGTTTATGCCGAGGATGCACGGGGCCTCTGGGCCAGTCACGATGGGTGTTTCTGCCACTTGTTCCCAGTTAAACTCACTTCAGCTTCCAGTACAGTCAGCTGCTGGGATCCTCCTGTCACCCCAGAAACAGAAACGGGTTTTGCTCCCACATACCTTGATGGCATCAGAGTACATTGAGCGCCAGTGTCAACCAAAGCCGTGTATTTTTGTGGGTCAGACGTGCCAGGCCGTTGGATCCACACACTCCAAAAGACCCAATTGTCCCTTTCCTCTACCTGGCTAGAGGCAGGGCCCCTCTATTCCTGGTCATGGTACATGTTGCTCCCTTCCGGTGAATACGTTCCTGAGGTCTCTTCAAGAGGATTGGTCATATTATCATTCCTATACCCTCTGGAGTTCTGTGCGCGAGAGACCGGAGCAGCATTGACTGTAGATGAGCTTCTTGTGGTAATTGTCCCTCTCTTTAGTTCACGTACCCTGGTTGCTAAGGAGGAGGTGGGTTTTCCATCCCACTTACTCATGTCTTCTCCATGTTCCTGAAGGAAAAGCCAGAGGTTACCTCGTGGGGTGTATCCTCTCTCCCTGGTTGGGGGACGCCTGCTCCTAATGGCCGAGACTCTTGTTGGTTCTGGTGAGATGTGGTAAATTTCTTCCTTCAGTTCCTTTTTCAGTTTCTGATGGCCCTCTTCAATCAAGCTCTGGACTTGCTCAGCCAGCCTTGTTTCCATGGATGAGACATGGGTGCGAAACGGGGCTGTGACAGCATCCTCGTAAATCCTCAGTTTATTGACCAAGATGCCCAGCTTGTCCTCTCCTTCCCTCCATTGCAGAGTTGCTAGGTAATGGGAGTACATCTCTGGTCCAAGCCATGAGAATCTCAACCACATCTGTGATGTGTACCGGACACCATCTGGGCTCTTAGGAAATTTCTCGTCTTCTGAGAAAATTACTTCCAGTACAGCCAATTCCCTCAGGCATCGGGTACCTTGTTCCATTGTGCTCCATTTTCCTTGGTGCACCTGGAGGTCTTCTTTACAAAGGTACCTGTCCCTTACACTTGTAAGCAGTCGCCGCCAGAGGCTGAGAGTTTCTTGGGTTCTCCCGATCCCCTGGTCAATGACCACATCCCGGGACAGAGATCCCAGTTTCCTGGCCTCACTTCCATCCAGAATGGTGTCATTGGCTGCAGCGTCCCAGATGCGAAGCAGCCAGGTCAGGATAGACTCGTTTGTCTGGCGGGTGAATTCCCTCCGCAGGTCACGCAGCTCACCCAGGGATAGCAACCGAGTGATGATCTCTGGCTCTGCCTCTTCTGCTGGGTGCGAAGGTCCTGCTGCATCCTTGTCAGTCACTATGCGGACTGATTTGCTTTTTGATTTCTTCTTCTGAACGGGGGCAACTGCAATCAGTTTAGGCTGTTCTGGTTCAGAGACAGTTTGTGTGGAGACACTGTTGTCTTGCGTCTAGTCTCTTTCTCCTCTGTGTCAGTCTGTGTAGACATGGTGCTTGTTGCTCTGCTCTTTTTTTCCCTTTCATCCTGAGGATGCTGTGCCATAGCTCTGATCCTAAGCATGGTGTACACAGTGCAGGTCATAGAGAAAAAAGAACTGACAAGAAGATTATGCCATCCTTAACATCCACAGGGACCTCAATATTTTCAAAAACTGCTGTGTCAGGCCTGAAAGGCTGGAAAAAAACATTCTTTAATCCACCCCCCAGGGGCTGGGTATGATTGTTGAGGCCCCAGATGTAGCAGCCTAGAGTAGGACAAGCAGACAAAGTTGAGTATATATTCCGAATTATGTTCATTGTCTCGGAGGTTATCATGCAGTAGGCATAATAGACTAATAAAGCAAATTTTATACCATACTCTGGTCTACAAAGGAGCATTACAATCAGCAGATAGTTCCCCATGTGTGGAAAAATACAGAGAGCTAGGTACAAGACCCATGTAAGCATGTTGAACATCATAGTGAGTAGGTAGCTTCTACAATACAAAATTGTAATTCTGACTTTTCTCAGCAGTTGAGCCCCACGTTGGGCACCAAAATATGTACTAGTTTGAAAACAAATTAGCGGGAGACACCAAGTCAGAATAACAATTTAATAGGGAAATAAAATAAGGAAAAAAACCCCCAAAAATAAAGGCAGAATACACTGGGTTAAACTGACAGAGTCAGGATACAACCAGACACCCTGTTAATCAGGGTGGTGGTAGCAGTCCGATAGAATGGTGGCTCCAGTCCTCCTGAAGCGGTGATCCTGTAGAAAAAAAAGTCTGCTCTTCCTCAGAAGGTCCAGTGGTGGCTGTGTAGCTCCTGTCCTCTGGAAATCCAGTGGAAAGGTTGTGTCTGGTGTTCAGAATCTCAGATTATATCCAGGATGGAATGCTTGGTTCCTCCCTCTGGGTGGAGCATCTCACAATGGGGTAATGAGTCATGAGGCCAAATGTTGATTAGGCTCATCATCATCATTAGATCAGAAGATATTTTGGAGGGAGTTACCTGGGAGTCATGTGGCAGGACAATGATGGGCCATTAACAGAAAGATAGTCTGGGGGGAGGAGGCAAGGAAACACTGCCCCACCTGATTTCAACAGCTCATGAGGATGGTAATAGAATACACTGCAACCCAGGACAGACTTACATACAGTCATCTTTAGGAACAACAGCTTATGGGTAGAAAAAGTGCTTTATATTAAATTATGAAGCACAAGAGGAAAGGTGAAAGAAAAGCAACCATATTAAATTATAAGTTATATGAGATGGGGAATGTAAATTTTCATACAAGTCCCTATCTAGTGCAAGCCTGGATTTCTGATGTGTTCAGTTTCAGTGCAGGTGAGTGATCTACAGCTAGAACATTTTTGGGACTGTCAGAAGAAATTATTGTTTTAAAGAGTGCTTTTCATTCCACTTGCTCACTGTTTGTCCACAGTTTGTGGGCAGGGATAATGTCCTTTGAAAGGTTCAGGCTGTATTGATGGCTGTCTTGCTAAGAAATGCACTGCAGATACGTCAGCAGGGAACAGGAGGCATTTTCCGTACTTGCAGAGTATCAAGAAGCACTAAATAGTCAGCAGCCTGCACCATTTCATTTGGCAGCTCATTTTGCATTTGTTTATAATAATATTGGCTTTTTTGTTTTTATATGTCATCAACTTTCAAACACTCACCAAACTAGCAGGCACAGTCTTTGTTGCATGTATACCTTCTCCTGATGCCTGTTCACTTATCTTGGAATTTATAACCATATTAGAGTTTGTTTTAAACTTTGCTCATCATGTGATGGAGCTAATCTTTTGGTTTTTTTCACTCTCCCCCACCAAAAAAAAAATTAAGGAAAAAAAAATTTAAAAATTGTTTCCAGGGCTTCACAAATTACTCAGGAGAGGCTCTGTCCCAGGCAGCTTTCACAGCTTAGAAGTGCTGTAAATTGGGAAGACTTTATGTTGCTAATTATATATTTTTTTCCTGTCATATGTAATCATGTCAACTAATATATATATTTTTATGTGTTCTTTAAAGCCCATTGAAACATCGTGATATGATCAATTAGAAAACTATTAATGGCATTATAGAACCACTTTCCTGTCTCTGAAAAATCTCCACAGAGACTGTTTCTGGCAACTGATGTGGTTGGAAGGGGGTGTATCTGTAGAATGAGGCAGTTGGTTCTGGGGACATGGTGGACACTTTACACTGAATTGAGTCTGGTCCAATAAAGTAAAGGACCACTGGAGTGCATCAGGTATGGCAGGAAACCCATCCTCTGACCTGGTCCCACTCAAACGAGATCCTGTTTGTCTACTCCAAGACTACACTGCAGGGTGAAGCAAAGCATCGTGAGTAGGAGAAATTGACTGAGAGATTGGTTCACAAATGTGGTTGCTATCTGAATGAAAGGTTAGTGTACCCAGAGATACATGCGATTCCCCACAGTTTTTCTGAAGTTAAAATGATGACAGTAAATGTTGTGTAAATTATTTCTGGGCAATCAAAGAGTTTTTGATACAATTACTGCAGATCAAAGAAGCAAGAAAAGATAGACAGATCCCCAACATCCATGCAGTGAACAGCATAACCTGAGGTCAGAACTTTGGATGATTGATCTAATTGTTATCTAGCATAAACTAATGTCGCATTGGCAAGAGATCTTAGATTAACTTTTGTCTGGAACTAATCCCCTCAATTTAATACTGGGTGTACAAAGGGTCTCTCTTGTGATAATTAGTTGAAGATTGGTTGACGTTTCTTTGCTATGAAATTGTAATAATTATAAATTATATTTTTAATAAGGTTTTCTGAATTCTGCTTTGGCTGGTTAATCACTCTATTTGGAACAGTTAGGGATTTCCTGATGAAACACAATTTCTTTGGAAGTGTTGACTCAACGAAATGAATTTTTTTTTCAGAAATGTTTAACACAAACATATTTCCTGGTGACAAAATTCTTTAATGCTGTTGGTTCAAACTTCTCTCTCTTTCTATGCGGCTTCCTACTCCCTGGCTTGATAATCACTGTGAGACATAGTGCTGCCATTTCGATACCCATGGCCTGCAGGTTGACCAGCTAAAATCAAAGCAGACTGTGAGATACTGCCATTTCTTTCAAACTGACAATGCCAAGGTGTGAGCAGTGCTAAATGCACCAACCGTGGTACAAGGTACAAGGAGTACTGGGGTCGTTATCTTGTTATTTTTGTAAAGATGGAATATATGTAAATAATGTCTAATTCTTGTTCAAATTCCCTTCTGGTTAAATGGTAAACTGCTTACCCTGGTTAAATGTATAAAATGCCATCATTTGGTTTGGGAAGAAGATTATCTATAACATTGAAAAATGTTGACCATCTGTTCAGTGTCATTAAGAAGTTTTGGCAATATTTTGGAAGAAAATGAGGTAATAGTTAAGTCAAACAACTTACATGCCAGCTGCTTTTTTTAACAACTGCCAAGGTTTTTTTTTTTCAAGTAATAAAACAAACTTTGCCAAATGTAGCATTAAACAATTATTGTACATGTCCTCCTGACCCAACCTAAATGCACTGAGCTTAGCTCTCTAATGAGAACCACACCATATAATAAAACAGCATAAATAAAACCGATCTCATTGCATTTGAAAGGGTTTCTTATGCAATGGGTATCAAGACCAAACCTGTTCATATGTACAGTCTTACATCATCTCTTTGCAAAGACTTCTTGAGGGGACAGGCCCCCATCTTATCATAGAATTCAGTAATGGTGAACAACTGTGTTTAAGCAGGGTAACCAAGGAGGCTCTGGTAGCAAATACTGTCTCTGTGATTTGTTTTGCAGTTTTGTCTGAGAGGACGTGTGTACTCAAGTGAGGCTAAATATATTCTAGGAAACGTATCCTGTCAAGAAGATTTCCACAGCTTTCAAAACTAACCAGGATCCATAGCATTTCTGTGTCACCACGGTGGGTGAGGTGGCTCTGTGACCTGAAACTGTTTCTCAGTCTGCCTGCAAGGGCAGCAGATTTTGTAATTGCAGTGGGGACCTTTGAAATCAACTAGAACACAGGCCCTCAAACTGTGCTCCATAGAGTACTTCCAGATGGCTTGGAAAAGCCCAGCGAAGAACTATTTGTCACTGTTCAAGAAATTGTGCTTCATGTGAGCTTTAACCCAGGATTTTAAAGTCTTTACACTATTTTGAAAGCAAATGGAGCATTTAAAAAGCTCCTTGTTGCATCCTACAATGCTGTGAGTGGTCTTAGTTTAAGAAGAAGTTCTGTAGTCTCACTATACCAAGTGAATGTCCTTTTTGTTACTCCTTTCTGGCCTGAAGTTTCTAGTTTTCTCAAATTGAGCTTCTCAGAAGTGAGGTGCTACTGGTATGGATTTAAGCTGAGGTGACTCCTGAAAGTCATGTGCTCAGATGGCACAGAGTTGGATCACTCTGCCTTGTACTTTGATAAGTCCTCTTCTTCTAAAGATACTTCGTGATTCTCTGCTCTGTTGCTGGCACTGTGAGCTGAGGGTGCAGGCATGTTGCCCTGGGAATAGGAGCTGTATCATTTCTTGTTTGTACAAGCTGCCATGGCTACCACTGGTAACCTGCACGAGGAACGTGCTGTTTCCCTTGAAGACAGCACCATCACTCCCACTGATTTCCTTTTAGGTGTGTAGGCAGATGGGAAGACAGAACCAGACCAGCCTTGTCTCTCTCTCTTTGGAGCCTTGCCACAACCGACCTGCTGTTCTAACTTTATATCTGCAGCACTTTCTCCAAGACCAAAAGTGGTAAGTTGTGCTGCAGATTTGATCCATATGGACAAAATAGAGAGTTCAGCAAGAGTTTCCTAGTACAGACCCCCTCAGCTTCCTAAGTACTGGATAATAAAAACATATATCCACATTCTTTCTTTATAAAAATTGTTGTCTTTCTTGGCCATAGAATGGAGGCTTTGATGAGTGATGTTTTACTTGCCACATAACTCCTTAGAATAGGACTAGCATCAGCCTTCCAATTTCTCTTGTTTATTCGTTTATTCACTTATTATTATATTTCTTATTCATTTATTCTCATAGGAGAAGAATTGTAAATATTCTTAAAATTATTTTCTGTCAGCCACTCCACCTTGAAGTCAGAAAGAATACTAATAATTCCTACAGGAAGATAAACTCTTTAGTGTCCTGCCCAGGACAAGAAAAACAAATGTTATCGTGAGTCTTTGAAACATATAATTGGCTGGTTGGGCTTTAGCCTAACAAAAGCTGTAGAATTTTCTGCAATTATTCCTGCACTGGTGTTGAAGAGAGATTTTTGATGCCCTTTTACATCTGAGAAGCAGCACAAGACTTTCCTCTCCAAGCATTTGATAGACAAGAAGGGGTAACTTACATCCTGCCTTGAAATTACCCAACTGGCATTTTCTTCCAGTACATTCTATAAAACTCGTGTATAGTGCTCCCCACCTAGAGTATGTCTTAGCGTCTTTTCGTCCAGTTTAAGTTCTCTTAAATACCTCATTTCTCATGCCTCTTTCATCTCACCCCATTCTAAAACTTGCCCATCTTCTAACTGAGTGTGATTGTTTCAGAATATTCCAGGTACTAATTATATTTTTAAGCTTCTTAAAATGAGAAGACGTGCCCTTTGCAGAAACAAGAGTCTTTTTAAAAGAGTTTCCGCTGGCAGCAAGTGAAAGGTGTGACAGAGATTTCCAGTGTGATCTCTTGGGTAAGTCAGCCTCGGAAACAGAAGGATCACAGAACCAATCTGTGAGCAAGGCCCAGTTGGAAGAGATTTGGCTGACAGTCAGGTTAGCCAGGTCACGAGCCAGGAAAACAGCCGACAGCAGGGATTACTACAAAGAAAACTTAATTAGGCAACAGATAGGCAGGAAGTATGCCAGTCATGGAGCCTGCAGCCAGAGAGCCCACAATGAAGATGGCTAACCAGGCAAAACCGTGTTTGTAGTGGTAGAAAAGGCTGGGGTGCCAATTAGTAGGAAGTAGAACTGAATGCATAGGTCTCTCAGGCTAGCTGTAAATACCTGTTTTCCAGGAAATATGTGCAGTATTTTTGGTGTGAATCGTAGCTCTTCCTGATAGGAGATGGGAGATTTTGGGAGACAGGAGAACAGGTTATACACTGTTCATTGGTGATAGGCAAGGAAAATGGGGAGAAGCTGTCTCCTTGTGAATGAGGAATGTATGTTTGCTGGTGTCCAGCAAAGTGTTAGGGCCGACTTTCTGAACACTTGATGGTGAAGAAAATGAAAGAAAGAAATAAAAGACGATGATGGCCTTTTTTTTTTTTTTAAACAAATAAAGCAGCATCCAAATAACAGAGCATAGTGGGAATAAGAGAAGAATTAATAACATGTAGGATACAGAGTGGTCTGGCTGAGAATCTGGGTATAAATGTAAATTGAATAACCTTTCCCTTGACCTCATTCTGCAGAAATAGGAGGAATACTCAGGTGTTTGCCAGTCTCCTCCTTTTGAGCAGTTGATTAGAGACATTTTAGCTGTTGCTCTTTAATCAGTCCATTAATTAATCCATTGATAGAACAAGTATTTTTTTGCAACTGTCCTGATTTGATGGGTGACATATTACATACTCTTTGACCTTCTGTGGAGTTGCCAACATAGAAAACAAATTTGGAGGGAAGATGTGACTGTAGTAAGACTGGGATACTGTGAGTTTTATGAGGTATCTCATCCAGCTACTTGTTTTGGAAATAGAAACATTTTAGCAGTCTGAAAAGTAGCATAGATGCAAATGTCCTTATTCATAATGGGTGATTTTTGGAAGGGTTTTTTTGGGGTCTTTTTTAAATAATTACATTACAACTGAGTGTTGCCAAAGCTAATAAACAAAAAGTTAAAATAATTTAAAAATTTCTGGGTTTGATCCATAATAAATACAGTGCAAATAGCACACAAGTTTTGAAGGACTATTAAAAAGAAACATCTGGTTTTCTTGTTTTAAAGACTGATGATACTTCTTTTAAATGATCAAAGAAAGCTGTCTAATAAAATGACTCAGCGTGTGCTGAATTCTCAGTGTATGGTAAAGGAAGAATTTTTTAGTACCTAGTGTTTAGCACTAGGGGTGGTGCAATTCTGCACTATATTTTGTTTTTCAAAGTTCTATAAAGTCGCTATCTCTTAAGACAGATCTCTTAGATTTGTGTTCACATCCATGATAATCTGCTGGAACAGTACAGGAGAATTCGTTCTGCTTTATAGCTGAGCTGTGTTCTGTTCACCTTCTCCTGAAGCTGGGATATGTTTTAGCAGAGTGGCAAATCCCTGTGAAGACCAAATTTGTTCTGTTTCCATCTCTGTTGCCAGACTGGCACCATCTGCCTACCTGTGTGTCTGGATAGTTCTATTTCCTGTCAGCTTCTAAAAACAGAATAAAAAGTTCTAAATGAGGGGGGAAAAAAAAAAAAAGAAATGCATCAGCCAGGGTATTCTTGCCATAGCTGTTTGCTGCAACTGCTACACTTAGGGAATAGATTTTGGTGTTAATAAGAACTGTAAGCTCCTGGAGTGTACACATGCAGAGCCCATGCTCTGGAAGACAAAAGTCACTACATACAGCAATTTTCAGACTTTACTTCTGTGCTAGTGAATGTAGGTCATAGAACTAAAGAATTGTTTTGAGTCTGGGCATCCTATCCCCTGATAGTTGCAAGATACATAAATAATCCTGTTCAGTAAAGTGGGATGGGTTTTTTTTGTTTATAGTGATTTTATTATTTGTAACTTGAACTCTTAACTGCAGTGGTGGCAGTTTGGGTTGATGAACAATGATATCACTCTCGAAAGTGCAGAAGTTGTAGCCTGAACACTTTGACAGATACTCTGTGGGACCTGCATAGCACACTGGCTCCCACTGGTTTGGAGTGGTGAAGGAATGCTTCCCCTCAGCCCTTCCTGGGGGTCACAGTGCAGGCGTACCAGCAGTCTCACTAGAAACACTGGTTAATGTCGCTCCCCAAATATACTGAGGACTGCTTACCCTGGCATCATTAATTATCTAGGAACAGCTGGAATGTGAATCAGGATGTTTTTATATGAGAAATAGGTAATAGGTATTTTCTAGAAAATTTTTGAACAAGTTTTTTTCTTCTTTGTATAGTTTCATTTCCCTTGATACTGTGTTGTATGTTCTGAATACCTACATGATGTTGTTGTCTCGTTTCCTTTATTGTGATGACTAATGACTGAGGATCCAGCTGAGATGGGGGAAGTCCTGCAGTGCAGGGCAGTTGCAAACATACAGTAGGAGAAAGTAGATGCTCCAAAGTGCTTTCACTCTGTGAGAATTACATTAGTTATATGTTTCTTCAAGTTTTAGTTGAGAAATCTGTTGCTTACTTAACTGTATTTTCAGGAAAATAGGTGACTTCACAGAAAATATTTTGATACGAAACTCTAAAAAGTTAGCTTTTTGTACTACTTAATAGGAGACCTCTGAAAATAGTTAATCACTTCTTCTGGAATACTTTTTCTCTCCAAACTTAGAGACATTTGATAGAGAAGATAGCAGAAGAGGTTGTCTTGTCTCATTTTAATTAGGGCATATCTTCCAAAAACCTTCCTGTTTTTGGAAGGTGTCAACCTTTGGAATATCCTTAGCAGTGGAAATATAGCCCAGCTTGTCTCACAGCAAATTCAAAATAAAGAATTAAAGTCTGCATGCAAAATCAAGGCAGCAGGTGGTCATTCCCTGTATAACTCCAGCTGTACTTGAGTTGTAAATCCAAAAGCATTACAAAACTAGCAATGGGACAGGACACCCAGTGATTCCTTGCAGGCTTGGATCAGTGTTTCTGGGATCTTAAAGGAAATTTTCCTGAGATTTAATGTTTTCTCTTGAAACAATAAATGACATAAGTGTTATCTCCAGATTTTTTCCAGAGCAGTGAAGTAATTAAACTTGTTTTTCTAACATCAAGACTAAAACCTGAACTAATCTAGTTTAACCATTCCCTTGTCTTTTGTCAGCTGGAATCTGCATTAATGCCTGAGAACATTTGGGTGAATAGAAGTTCTGCTTGCAGTGGCTGTATTTTGTACACTGGGTAACAAAAGGTAGTCAGGGTTTTCTTCACAGAGTTAATGTAGATGCTGTATTCTGCATTATTTTTTCTTGCAGAATCACATGTCAGATGTTCCACATTTAGATGTCTTTAGGTTTATTTCATTTGCTAAGACAGTATTTGCTGTAAGCAGGGCCTTGGCTCTGTCACACTTTTGTTGTATTGTGTATCAGTAGTATCAGCTCTCCAGTCTGGACTGAAGAGGAAAGCTGGGTTCCACTGGTTATTGAGGGGCTTCCCAATATCTGTAAGAAAGCCAGGATTTAAATTTTCAAGCCTTTAAAGCAAATTGCTTTCAGGCTTCTAAGAACGACTGCTCAAACAACCATTTATATGAATTTTATGTGAAATTTGTGTAAGAGAAGCAATTTCAAGGGAAGTACCCCCTGACATATTTTTCTTCACATTTGTTTAGAAAAATTATGTGAATGCTCCGTATAGTGTTGGCAGGATGCTGTAGCTGGAGGAAGCGCTTTTCTGTAAACTGGATCTCCTCTGCAAAACCAAGACTTTATTTTGCAAATGATACTCAACTGGGACCATGCTGAGTCAATGTCTCATTTCAGAACTTCATCCTGCTCCACTGAGCTCCAGTGCAGGGTGTTACCCTGGGAGGAGGTTTCAGTTCTGTGAGCTGCCTGCTAGAAACGCACACAAATTCCTAATGTTGAGTTTTTGATCAGATCAATTACTCTGAAGAGGTGAAGATTTTCTCTTCAGCACATGGACAAACAGGAATGGGCAGGAGGAAGGGAGGAACACTGGGATTTTTCCGGTTTTACAGCATCACAGTATAGTTTGTCCTGGGTAAAAAAACCCAACCTGTGTGTCCCTCAAGGGTATGGAAATTGAACGATCTTTCCATCTTGTGCAATAGTCTTCTTTGGAATCTCCAGATATGTGATCTTTTTCAGACCTCTGCTCTAAGCAGCACAATTCTGCCCTGTTCCCAGACTGTCACTTGCAGTGCCTCATGAGAAGTGTTTAACAGTGGTTTTCTTGCCCTTGCAAAGTGGGTTTGAGATTTTTATTGTTATTTCATAAAATGTCTTATCAACTTGTGAGCAACCGTGGTGCTTGTTGTACCCATTTTAATGATGTTTCAATGTTTAAAAAATAATTATTTTCTTCCATCTTACACTTTTTCAATGAATACATCTCTTGGCACAAGGGAAATTGAAGTGGGAATGTGTTTCATTAAAAAAAATAACATCCTTGTTAAATAAATCTGCACTTAATTAAATTTCCTGTTTTAACTGCACGTAGAAACAGATAACTGTGACAAACAAAAATAAAGAATCTTGAGGAATACTGACTTACCTCTGATAAGAACCGTCTGGCATATATAAATATATATTTTTAGCTTATGCTTTACTAACAAACTCTGCATTTGGCTCACATTTCCTCTTTCTTCTTTGGGCTTACCTAATAGATTAAAAATACGTGACTTGAAGTCTAAAGTCCTATTTGTAGGATTTTTTAAATCACTTTTTTCTTATATACTGAAAAGCATATGGTACAACTGGCTTTTGCCTAATAACTACATGAGCACAAACAAGTATTTGATAATTTGTAATTTTTAATTTTCTAATTAAAAGTAATTTGATAATTTCCCTATTTGATAATTGTTAAGAGACTGAAAAGAAAGCAATGACTGGTTTTCACATTGTTAATAGTACAGCTGTGGTTATTATTTTGGTAGCCAGCTATGTTAATAGGAATTGCTTTCAGTGCTTCAGACTATGGCCATAAAAACCTTAGATGACCTGGCAAAAGGACCTTGGAAAAGCAGTTTCATGTTCCTGTGACTGTTTCCATTTCCATGTATTGCTGGTCTGAGCTGTTTGTCCCAGGGCAGTGTGGATGTCTGCAGGAGCATGGGTCAGAGGCTTCCCAAGGCAGGAGTGTGACTTGCACGTCAGTGCTCAGGTCACCAGGGATGCAGGGAGCTCACAGCTCCCTTCACTTCGCCTTTCCTGTCTTTTAGAGAGGGGCAACTGCTTCTGCTTCCTGCACTGGCTGTGCTGTGGAATTGCAAGGGATGTTGAGTGCTGTGGTTCACACTGGGAACAAGGAGCTGTCCTTTCCAAGTTGCGTGGGAGCGAGTGTGGAGTTTTCCTTTAATGTACACCCAAACTTATCCAACGCTTCCAGCTACACAGACACCTGCATCTGCCTGCCTGGGTGCCAGCAAAGCACAGGCTGCAACTCGGAGTCAGGTCCACGCTCAAAATACAGTGTTGATCTGTCTTAAAAGTTTGCTACTCAAAATGGCAGAGCACATGGGTGGAGTTTAGCTCAGAGGAGTGCCTGGCACCCTGTTTGAGGATGGATATTCTCTTAGTAAAACGGCAACTGCAGTTCCTGATAACTCTATAATTTCAATTTCTGGCGACATTAGAATCTAAGTTCAATCATGGGCACACACAATGAAAAATTTTGAATGGCAAGTGATCATATTATTAAATGTAAGTTGATTCACTTCAACAAAGAGTTTAAATAATTTCTCATATACTAGTTTTTTGTGTGGAAATGTTAGTCTGAAAATAGATGTGAAGTAAACTGCGAACAGAGGAGTTATGAGACTTTTATGCTTTCATGGGATTTGTAGCTACTTTTCCATTCCCTCAACAGATCAGCCATAGAAATACCCCCTGTGAAGAAGCTGCCTCTCTTTAGTCTTTGATTAATTAGGGAGCACTGGGGCCAATGTGGTTTTAATATATTATTGGTTTTGGCATACAAAAACTTGTATGCATAAAAGCTCTGAGAGAACAACTGTATTTTTATCCTATCTCATCACAAGGCCACACAGAAATGGTCTGATTTTACTGAAGATGAATAGAATTAATACAAGAAATGGGAGAGGAAATGTATTGCCACTCACCTTTCAGTGGTCCTTTCCTGAAGAAGAGTAACACAGAAATTTTAAGTTCCTTCTAAGATGAAAAAGTACGTTTTTAATATGTCAAAAATTTTGGCTGCTCTTGGAAACATCTGAATTGTCTTTAGGAAATAATGGTTGTGACTTCAGGCTGAGATTTTTGTGTGGGGATACATGAAGCACAACAGCATCTTCTCTTGGTGTCTGCCATTGATTTTTAACGGGGTTCATATTCCTCTTTGCCGGTAGAAAGGAGAATAATGCACAGGGACCTTCTCGAGATGCTTCAGGAAAAGGCAAAAGGTGAGAGCAGGTTGTGAAACTGGACCTTTTCCACATGCACTCTTCAGAGTAAATCCTTCCTCTGTTCCTATACATTACATTATTGGTGAAATACATCAGCAAATGTTTATAGTCGAGGAAAGTTTGTACTAACACTGTGTCATGTAACTAATCTGTTTGTGTTCTAAAGAGGGAACACTAAGTTAGCTGCATTTTGCTGCAGACTCAAGTGTCTTATTAAATATTTATACATGGATTAGACTGTTTACTTTCCATCTCATACTATAGTTGTATTGGGAAGATCCAGAACACCTGGGTTTTAGTGAGGTCTTAAGGAAAGTTTGCTTCAGCTTTCCAGTTAAAGATTAGGTACATGCAGGAGAGTTTTAACTCAAGAAATACCAGTTCTAGAAGTATGTTTCTAAAATTGTGAGTAACAAAATATTCCTGAATACCAGATCTTGATTTCACTCTGTTCTGCTGCATTTCTATACTTCTCAGAGCCGTGTCAGAAATATCAAAGGAACACCAGTTTCTCCTGGTTTAGCTTTGCTGGAGATCTGTTCTTTACAATAGCGAAAACCAGTTGCTAGGATTAAGAAGTCACTTGGCTGACTTTGGTGATGCTACTTCAGCTTTGTGCAAAAAATGGTAAATGAATGGGATCCTGGATCACAGTATTTCAGGTATGCTGGCTGTGTAAAGTATCCTTTTTTTTTTTAAGAGAGGCTGTAGATCTACCCTTACTTTCCATATTTAGGTGTAACTACACGTATGTAATTGATATCCAGAAGTAGAGATGAAGTGAGAACAGTTTGACTGTCCAGGCAGAAAGCAGAAAAGAATAGCCCAAACTTATTTTGCAGAGGATAATCCAGGCTCTTGGTGTGGAAACACTGATTCCCTGTCTATTTAACAGTTGTACCCCCTGGAAGAAACATGTAAAAACCTTAGTGTTCTTTAAACTACAAAAGTGTGAGTGAAAAGCTTCACTTGTAGAATGAAAGCTACAGCTAAACAAAGTCGGAAGCTGGTTATTTATGTGTAGTCATCCTAGGCTGTGCATTTTATTGGAGAAGCTGGGGAGCACTACTTTTAAGCCATCACCAGTGGCTTTTAGTGTGCTCTCTCATCTTGCTTAACACTGGAAACGTTGATGCTGTCCAATCATTTCACAAATCAGCAAGAACTTGTCTGATCAGCACTCACCTCCAACAAGTATCTGCTCACTTCACCATGAGATGTGAACATGGAAGACCTTTAGCTGTTTCTCTTGAGTGTAGTGGCCTGGGGTCTTGGGCAGCTTTGAATATAAATGGCCTCTGAACAAATTTACATGTTTGTAGGATCTAGTTTGCTTGCTCCTCAGTGTCACTGCATATCAGAAACTCCCTCCTAAACACAACTATCTATTGAAGTTACACACTTTGGAGGGTTTTTAAAAACCATAGCAAGCACTGCTTGTCAGAACTAGTAGATTTTGCTAATTTTTGCTAAACATACAGCATTTGAGCTCATTTCAGCTTTACAGGAGTTAATGTTTTAACCACTGTCTTACAAGAGCGAAGGAGCCTTATTCTTGCAAGATGAAGAAGTAATGAAATGTGGCTCTGACTAATAACATGCTTTGCTTTTTTCCTGCTGATTCTGAGCTAATGCTTCCTATGTTTAAATTAATTTCCAAATATTTTGCACAAGTTTTGGAAGTAAATAAAATCTAAATTTCTAGGTATGTACTCTTAAAATCTACTTTGTCCCTGAGGGGCAAAGGATTATTTGGATAGGATTTAAGAGTTGTATGTGCTGTGTAAAATTTATATTCCAGACTAAACAAAAAATATATTTACAAATTGTCTGCTTAGTTTAGTTTTTAAGGTTCTTGCCACACAAGGTACTGTTTGAGATACTATTTTGCTGATAAATCAGTGAAAAAATATTGGATTTTCCCATTACTTTTGTGTTGAAACCTAAACAGAAAATTTAATTGTGGAAGAAATTTTGTTTTGAATAATTAGTTTTTCTTTATTTATCACTTGATTACTTTTTCGTTGCACTGAACTTGCATGCTACTAGAAGTACTACAGAGATTTCTTACACCATCTCTATAGAAGAATCAATTTATTCCAGTAAATTAGAAATATATCTGTCCTGTAAGAGCTATGTTAATGTGGGAGTAAAACACTATTTCCGGCAGAATTGGAAGACACCATCCAACTGGATCGTATTTTAAAAGAAGCATTTGTGCAGAGACTCTAGTTTCTTTGGTCTGATGATTGTTTTCAATATTTATAGTACAGCAGGGCCTGGGGCCTCAGTTACACATCAGGATCAGTTGTACTTTGTATAAACAATAAAAAAAGCCTTGCACCAAAGAACTTTTCTTCTAAGCACTAAATGTCCTGATTTTTTAAGGAAAGCACACAGCTGGGACAAAACCATGGAATGATCCCAAACTAGCTGGACATAAGGGCAGATCTGGATTTTTGTCCATCTGTGTTCAACTGTGGAGCATTTGGATTTCGTGTTCACTGCAGACGTAACAGGGACATTTAAAGATTCATTTAATGGATCCTCAATTTAATTAAAATAAAACATTCCCAATATACACACAAGCAAAGTTGAAGGATAAGACACTCAATGAACAAGAGCCTGAGAGTATCTTGGTATGGTCTGATTCAAGCAACTGAGTTCAAGAGGCCTCTGCCCTGGAGCTGTCTCTGGGCTTGGGGTGGAGTGGGGCAGCAGCCAGCTGGCCATACCTGACTGGGTGAATGTGCTCTCAGATCATGCAGGCTCTCAACAGAGTTAAGGAGCCATAAAAGCACCACATGACTCTGTGGAATGTCCTGTTTCTAATCATCACAGCGTGGATCAAGATCTAGCATTCTTTTATTTAACTTAGAGGAAGATAGGTTGCTAATTTGACCTTTATTGGATGACTGAATATATGTAGACCACATAATTTAGACTGACTTACAGTCAGTGGTACAAAATATCTTTAAGATAGTGTTGTCTTTCTGAGTGCTGGCCTGCTAAATACAGGGGGGATATGATCTGTCTTGCTTTCATGGAAGGTTGCTAGATCTGGAGATACTTACAAAAAAAAGTCTTTGAAGCTGCTGGTATTTGGAAAAGGATGTGCGCTTCACATATTGCTGTAGTGGAGGAGAAAATAAAATAGTTGGTGCTAATAGTCAATTGTTTCTTTAACAAATACCGTATGAGCTCTTAGCTCTAGAATGATGTAGCAGATAAAAATCTACTAAAAGATGTAGTAGAAAAAAAATCTTTCTATCTAAATAATGTTGATTTGATACTGGTAATCACAATCTTAAGAATAGGAGTCCCAGATTTCTTCCCCACTTGCTGCTGCATCTAATAGTGCAAAGACAAGGAAAAAATATTTTTCTTTTCTTTTATTTGTTCAGCAAAGGCAAAAGTTTCTGGATAGTTAAATTTCACTTCCCCAGGATAAAATAGCTGTTATTTCAGTTGACCGATAGGAGCTCTGACACTGCAGTGTTACTTGTGTCAGTGGAAAAATGTTTCTGGGAAGTAAAGAGATGATGATGCAGCTTTTGAGACTCAGGTAAAATCCTGGTGTTCAGGATGCAAGTCCTGTGCTTGGGCATGTCCTCTGTGAGAACAGGGAAAATGAAAGCCGGGCTCTGCAGCCTGCATTTCCCATGACCACCTGTGGAACTGCAGCTCAGCATTCGTGGGTCTGTTTCTTGGATTTACCATTTGGAGCAGCAGTAAGATCAAGGAGGTGGCCACCAGAATGACATAATAAGCAACCAGCAACAGTCTCTGATGCACATCCTTGGTGCTTAGTTTCCCATTGGAAACAAGGACTCTACATGTAGGACTGTTTGTTGACTTTTGTGGGCTTCTCTCGTGTGTACTCTTCAACCTGTGCTGTAAACTGAAGGTGGACACTACAGTTGTGCCTCCTCTGTACTTCCTAACATTATCTCCTTTCATTTCTCAGATTATTTTTCTTTTATTCTGCTTTTAAACCTTGGCTCTTCAGCCTTCCTCAGTGGCATGATTCCTCTTAGGCTTTGGTTGGCAGACACTTGGAGAGCTGGCATTTCCAATCAGTGGCAGATATAAGACAACATTTCTGCTGATGCTGATTCAGCCAAGCAAAGATTGGCTGGGTTGGCAAGAGCAGTGGCAGTGAAGGAATGATGCCTGTCCCTGACATCAAGGCTGTACTTCACTGCAGCCATCCTCTGTCTGTAGGGATGTCACTGAGAAGATACCAGAGCCTTTATGTGATCTAAAACTCTGTAGAAGTGAATGTGTGTTCATTGATCCAGTTCACTGTTTTGCTGTTCTTGCTGACTAAAAGAGAGGCTGGTATAAATACCTATGGGGATTATCAAGAACTTAGCCTAGTGTGTGAAGGGTGGGATGTATGTGTGGGCTGAGGGCACAGTTTGTTGCACGCTATGCAGCATAGTGTGAGGCTTTAAAAAATATCCTATGGAAAAACACTGCTGTAGCTAGCTGTGGTTTAACTGAAATTGGAGTCAGTCCAGGAAGAAGGGAAATACAAAGCCAGTTTGCAGCAGTGATCAATAGAGGATTCTTTTTTTCTCTATTCTTTTAAAGTATGCTTTGCTTTTTTTTCTCAAATGGCAGTCAAATGGTTGTTCCCTGGCTGATGGCTCTAGGGAAAGGGCTTAGAGTAGTTTGTGTAGCTCAACAGTGGCTGTTCTGGCTGCAAAAGGAGCACTGGCAGCAACTTCCAAAGAGTCCTGCTGAGTCTGTGCAGACCAGATCCGCTTCCAGGGCTTGTCATCCCAGGGTTTCTGAGGGGTTGCATTTTTTTATGAGCTGCAAGGAGGCTATTTGCAGATCTGAGACAGTTTTGGTTTCTCTAAAATGACATGTCATCATGTTGGCATGTAGTAACACTACTCTTTGATGTAACAGGATGATGTTGAACTAAAGCATCACTGTATTGTGGTGTACTGGTCCCTGGTCCCCATTTGTTATTTTTTAGCAGAGTTTGCTGTCTGAAACAAATCTGTAGAAGTGGCTATGCTGTGAACTCTGGATCTTTCAGACCTTAGATAATGCCTGTCATTCACTGTACTCCAAGTGAGTGCAAAATACCATGAGGAATACAGTATCATCTTTCAGAACACTATGGCTACATCAACATAATTAATAAAACCTGGGGGATGTCAGTATTTGCTAGAAATGAAGACTACGTGTGCAAAGAGGAGAAAAGCAAAAAAAATTTAATGCCTACTATCACTTAAAAAAATAAAAAGGCAAATACCTTGTTTTTGTAAAATGTGGTGTCTCTCTACAGACTTTTCCTGATTTCCATCATTATACTATACCAGTCACAGTAACTTCTGAGCTACTAAACAGACTTAGCCAAAGCTTGGCTTTGCCAGCCCTCTGTGAGTTACAGTGGGGTAAAGACTACTTTACTCTCCTCAGTCTCATCTCAACATCAAGATTAAGGCCTACTAAAGGCTTCTGTTTTTTCAAGTGAAAAGCAATGGATGAAAGGCATGCAATATCCTTAGAATGTTTAAATTTATGCTGTTACTTCAGGCCTTTTTTCCTTGGTTTTATTTTTAATTCTTTTAGATATGTAACTTTAAAGCATTCTGAAAACAATCAGAAGCAATTGCAGCTTTGATTAGCAGCTAAATTAAAACAACTGATGAGCTACCATACCCCTCCCTTGGTCTTGTTGGCATGTTTGCTTAACTGTAGGATACATTCCTAACCCATAGACTTCTCAGGTCTGCTGGGTGCAGTGAAGGCCCATTTTCTGGCTTGCCATCCATCAGAACAGGGAACGCTTTCACTTTTTATTTTAAGGAGGAAGAAGCTGCTGAGCTGATTTGGATATAGTAGGCTGGTTATTGTCTGTGTAAAGCTGCTGAGACCTGTGTGCTGGACAGCCCCAGTCAGGTTATCCTGTCATCATATACAGATCGCTGATTATCACACACCAGTGTTTGTGATCTTCTGCAGCGCTGCTTCCTTCTGTCTCATCAAGGCCCAGTGAGCACAGACCGTGACAGGTAAAATCTTCTTCCAGACCTCAGATGCTCCCATACAAAGAGCCACGCTTAATCCCTGGCCTAGTGTGTAATTTAGTAATCTGCATGGTCATGAATTCCAGGGATATATGGGCAGGAAGCGCAGAGCAGTGTGGGTAGCAGAGCAGGCCTACAGAGTCATTTGAGTCTTTGTTGTATTGTGTAGTGAGGGATTTTGGGGACAATGAGACCTGTCTGTCAAAGATTAAGCAGACTGGAAGTGTGGTTTATACCAACAAATGAATGAAGCTTTTTGGAGTGTTAATACAGCCACGTAGTAAATGTCCAAAGACTTAAACATACAATTTATGTGATGACAAGCAACATTGGCATTGATCATTTATTCTATATACCTTAGCCAGTGGGAATTCAAGTGGGTGAAAAGTTCATTTCTATCCTTATCTTGATTAATATGTAACATTTATATAGGACAAGTGAAAAATCCTCTATTTTCTTCTCTCCTAGACTTTGGTTTGAAGTTATTTTTACTAATTGCAGTTTATTCTCTGACACTGCCCAGTAAACCAGCCACTGACTGACTGGCGCTTCATGTTATCAAGCACTGCAGTAAAATTTTGCCTGGACCCACTCTGCTTAAGCCTCTAGAGATAACTGGAATCTCTCCAAATGTTATGTTTGTAGATTTGCAGACGTCTACTACTCTCCACTCCTGCTTTGGTCTGTATGTTTCCAAGCAATGTATAGATGAGAATTCACAGACTTCATTTTTTCCTTTAAAGTGAATTGTTTACATGTTTGCAAAGCTCCCCTCAGCTCTGCTGTGTAATAGGTCTCTGGGAAGAGGTTTTGTTCTAAATCTGCTATCTTGAATAAGCATGAGATGGTTCCCATCTGAGTTTTAAATCTTGACTAGTATTATCTGTTCCAACAG
Source organism: Corvus cornix cornix (assembly GCF_000738735.6). Taxonomy (NCBI): domain Eukaryota; kingdom Metazoa; phylum Chordata; class Aves; order Passeriformes; family Corvidae; genus Corvus; species Corvus cornix. The sequence goes on along the minus strand of NC_047058.1, from coordinate 12,138,804 downwards.
ATACTTTTGCTTTTAGCAGAACTCTGTGCAAGGAAAGCCGCTCAGACCTTTCTGAAGTGCCAGGAACATGCTGGGAAGGCTATGGGAGGCAAAATGTAGGGGAAGCTGCTTGCAGGGAATCTATTGTTTGCTGCTGACCCTGTACTGGCCAGATCTGTGCATGGCCTACTTTCCCCGCCTGCCTTTCTAACTAGAAGCATCCTTTGGGGCTGAATGACCTTAGTGCATAATGAGAAGTTTTGCTGTGTTTCTCCCTTGTAAACAGAATGTTTAGCATGTGGAACACGGTCTGGTAACTAAAATGGATTTTTTTTTTAATGTGTAGAGGGGCATTTTTTTGTTGTTGTTTGTTTTGTGGCTTTCTTTTCTTTAAAAAAAAACCAGGCTACTTTATTCACTGCATGATTCATGTTATACATGATATGGTAGTAGGTCTTAGAGGTAGTCATGCTGCATATATCAGATTCCAGGCTCAGACTTGCTTTCAGATTTACATTGTACTAAGCACTAATTTGGTTGTAATAGCACAAACACTGGATATCGGACAGGGGAAGGGACATAGTAATGCAGCAGTAAGAACAAAGGGAAAAAGACAAGATTGTTTTTCTGGAACACTGCTTAACTTATGGCAATTTATAGATACACATTTTCTGTGTAACAGTGAAATGTAATAGAATAATTAGATTAGAAAAATAATAGAACAATCCAGTATGATAAAAGTGAGCCAAAAAAGCAGTCGTAAGATTGTTGTCCAGAATAGGTTAGGCCGTGAGTTGGATTGCTAGCTAAGCTAGAGGAAAGGTTCAGGTTTTAGATTCAGTTATCTCAGCATTTTACACGCTTTTTCTGTCAGGAATTTGAGACAAATTGAGAGAAACTCCTAGAAGCATAAATGGATACAGACATTTAAATCTGCTTTTAGAATACCAATGTTACGCTTGGGATCCAAATCTCTATTGTTCATATTCTAATGATTCACTTAACATTCTGCAGAAACGGAGAACACAATAACAATAATTGAAAAGTTTTATTTAATTATGATGTTACTACCAACTGAAAAACCACAGCTATGTTTTATTCCAAATATGAAGAGATCTGTATTACTTTAGTTATTATTAAGTAGTGTCTGCAACAAATTCACCTCGATATTTAATTTATTGCAAAATGCAGTAAGACAAATGTCATTGATATGAGCAGCTACGTTACTGACTAGAATATCTGCTGATACACAAAGAGTAGTAAGAAAAGACTGAGCACCTTTTATGGAGATTCAAAGACAAGCTGTTAAATATAAAGATTGTTCTCTTAGTTGTTAATTTTGCAGCATTGAAACCAAGATAAGTTGTTCTGTTTTAGCTGGAATACTGTGAGATGATTGACAGCAACATAGGAAACTTCTGTAAGAAGTGTGAAAAATTGGGAAGTAATAGCTTCAGTAGAGGTACTGCTGCTAATTAATGAATTAATATGATATTTTGACATCTCCATTAAAATGATCCTCAGTTATGATCCTTTGAGAGAAGGTTTTGCTCTAGAGCAATTACCATGGAAAAAAATGATCACTCTCCTTTAAGATGTGCTGTATATTATCACTTTTTGCTCTTATTACACTATCAATAAATAGATACTTTACTGAGTGAAATTTCACTGAACCTCTACAGCCCCTTAATACAATTCAAAAATGGGTCTGATTTGGCATCGCAGCAATCTGGGTATGGATAAGCCTAGCCCAGAGTGCATACCCCAGATCTGGGTCTAAAATTTTCCAAAGAGAGGGAACATTCCTATTGCTAGCCCAGAAAAAACTAGGGCAGGATCTTGCCTATCCACTCCAGTGCCTAGCAGGGAACACAGCTGGTGAGCACAAAATAATTGTCCTAAAGACTGGTACCCTTTAACTTCTTCCTGGCTCCTGTTGATTCATGGGTGATTTCTTTCTAGAAGTGCATGAGACATCAAATCTTTGCTTGAAGTCTTTAACTGACATTTTTGCAACTGTTCTTGTACATCTCTGTGTTTCCCTCAGTAGGGCTGTTCCTGTAAAAATACTCTTAAATTGCTTGTCTTAGATGCATCTTGTGGAAATGAGTTCCCCAGAATAATTGCCAGGAAATTATCAGGCTGGAAACTTAGTTTAGTTGCTGATAGAAACTAAAGCTGGGAATAGCTTATCTGTAGGTGAAACTGCAAGAAAGAGCTCCAGTGTGTGAAGTTGCTCTAAAAGATTCATGACCTGCTTTTTGTCTCCAGCATGAGGCCCTTTAGAAAGGCCAAGAAAGCATCATGTAAGGTAAGGGTGACCACTAGAGCTCTGTGACTATTCCTGTCCATGGAAACCTCAAAGAGTTCTTGTTTTTTCATTACTGTTTTCTTCATCTTTGTTCCTTTCTTTACTGGTCAAATCTCATGTTTGGGGAAGTTCTGGTACAAGAGGACATCTCTGTTCCCACAGCATGAGGGAAATGGAAAACTCTCTGTTTCATCCACAGAGCAGAAGGGGCTTCCGTAGCTCCTTTTCCCTATCTTCCTCTCACACTTCTGGGTCTGTTCCTTATCTCTGAGTTGTCTCCTTATCTCTGCATAATTGGGGGAGCAGGACATGTCTTGACTGTGCTTGATTTCCAGTTCCCAGGCAGAAAGAGGAGGGTAGTCACGTGTAGGTATAATGGTGTATCAGAAATTGTGAGCCAATGGAGAGGTACTTTTGGTCTTTTTATACCAGTTCCCTTCCCCTCGCCTCCCCTCCCTCCCTGTGTGTGGAAGCGTGAGTTGCCCGCTGAGCTGTGCCAGTCCTGCTGCTCTTACAGAGTGAAGCTGTCCCTTTCTCCATGCACAGCCAGGATTCCCATGGGCAGTGCCTGTGTGGGATGTGTGACAGCAGCTCTGCCCCTCAGTGCAACAGGGAAGCCCAAACCATCCTATCTGCTAAGGAATAGCGTATTGGCTACGGGCAGTCACTTCCTGCTAGATCTACTCTTTGCCCATATCCCTGTTTAGTCTCTGAGGAAGCACTAACTTTTCATAGCCTTTGCTTGCAAAGGGGAATTAGAAATTTTTAAAAATGGGTTTGTTGTAAAGGAAAGAACTGGAGAGGAGCCCAAAGCAAATTAACAAATCTGGACACAGCAGATCCTGTGGAGGTTTGGAGTCTGTTCGGCTTCAGCATGTGGCTGAACCCTCCCTGCCTTTCTAGATACAATGTCCTTTTAATAGTCTTAACAGGCCTGACACTGGCAGGATTTCACTTGTTCAGTACACTACTTAATACAGCTAATTTTCTACTGACAACATTTTTTTGTAACAATGAATCTTCTGTCACTTGAGTCCATGAGGAAGGCTGCTTGGAAATGCCAGCCAGAGGGGGAGGGAGCAAGTTCGTTGTCACTGTTCACTTAAAGAGTTCTTTAGAAACACATTGGGCTTTTTTGGTTTGTTCTCTGGGGTGCTAGGGATAAGTAGAAGGGAAAATAACACAACACTACCTGTTCTTCTTTCCTCATGAGCCCATAGCAGATCCCTGAAAGTTGTGTGTTGTAGGGTGTATCTTAAGGACAGTCAGAAGCTGTGGTTTTGTGGGCGGCAGTCCTGATGTGGCTGCCCATGAAGTTACTATGATTCAACATCTGTTTTCCCCAGGAGACTTGTCTAATATCTATGATTAGTGTTGTATCTTCCTCAGTAATAAGTCAAGTAAAACCCCTTTAAATGTCTTGTGAGCAGTAACTTGCTTGATCTTACCAAATGGGTTGGAAAGACAGTACATAAACATATACAGATATATGTACTCATGGCAACCAGAGCCAGGGGAGAGAGGGGCTGTGACCCTCACTTTTCATTCTACCCATCTCCCCTTTTGGGGACTGACTGCCAAGGAGCTGCCATTTGGTCATTTCCACTGCCATGTTCTCACCAGAGATGACTTGTCATCCTGGGGAGGAAAATACTTTGCATATGCTACCTTGTCTACTTTCCTGTACAGCTATCAGGAAAATGGAAAGAAGGCCTAGGGGAACCCTGTGTTTTCTTCTGAAATAACTAATTCTTCTGTATTAAAATTCAGCTCAGGACTTACTCTGCTGTCAAGAGATGTACACAATACTCAGAAATTCTCTTTCTTCAATTAAGGGCAGGAAGATGTTATGACAGCTGCTGTCCTATGTGAACAGGTCGGGGAACTGTAAAGGCTTTCTAAAACATTTTTTAGAGATTAGGCACTGAAGGCTTGAGGGAGAGAATATGAACTGGGGTTGCAAAAGACCATAAAATCTCATAAACCATTCAAATCTTTGGCTGCACTATGCTCTTTTGTTAAATAATAAAAAACAAAACTTAGTTCATAAGTAAATTGAAGTCAGTTAGACCTCACTTTCTTCAACATTTTTGTTAAGATTTCATAATAGAATATTTCAATATAAGCCCTATTTTTTTGAATGTTGATGAGTGTAACGTAGTGCCAGAGCTCCATGAGGTATAGGAGCAGTTCCTGCCAATGTCACCTCCTCCTTCATGCCCCATTTTCTCAGCTGCCTCTAATTCAGGCTTAAACATGTGCATGATTTCAGAGGAGTGCCCATTGTCAGTCTCGTGTGCTGTCTACATAAATTGTCTCCATTTGTGTATGAACCTTGTATTGCTCTGCCAGTTTAAAACACAAAAAGGCCGTAAAGATATCAGTCAGGGTAGCAAAAAAAGCTTTTGCTGTGGCAAATAGCAAATTTCATCTCAGACGACCACGTATCACCTGAGGCTCACGGCCAATTGGCTTAAACAAACAGTGGGTAAGCTGGGGATTCAGGGGTGATCACCTCTGCTATGGTGATACTCTGGGATGCAATTCGTCAGGATCTAGTCTCTGCAAATATTTTTTTCTGCTCAAAAAAAGGCATAATTCTGACTGATGATCATGAAAAAGGCAAGTAAATGTAACTCAACTATATAATGTAGCTCCTTAAAAATAAGCTTTAGCTCATAATTTTCATACACCAGTTATTTGTTTAATTGAAATACAATGTAAGTCATCACTCTGCTTTGTAAATCCTGCTGCTCATTCTTTATTTTAAAAAATCCCCATGACTAAAATCTTTCTGTTCCTGTAGTGCCCATCATTGCTGTGGTGTTACACGTGGCTCACCTCCTCTCTGGAGCTCAGCACAGGAAGGCTGTCGCCTCGCTGGTGCATCTCTCATGCAGATGTTACAGCCCACAAGGGGCTTTCATGTTATCTGTGCTCTCTGTGGCCTGGAACCTTTCCACATGAGCTTACTTTCTTATCTAACTTGGACATTTCACAACATCAAAGCAAAAAAGCAATCAAAGTTAAAGTCATCCCTTTTGACTTTTGTACATTTTTTGTAGTTGCTTCAAAAAGTTATGAAGTATAAAATGGAATAATTGCTCTCAGTTAATATTGAGTCACTCCTGGCATTGTCCATGGTGGGGAAAAAGATGACAGTATGTGGTCTCTTTGTGTGTTTTAAATAGAATAGCAAATATGTGGAATTGATTGGATCAGGATGTTTCATGAAAACTTTTAACTGGAAATCGAGCATTCTAAGGAACAAACTTCTCCTAGATAAAAATATCCAATTTTAAAATAATGATATTCTTAAAAATTTTCTTGGGTTCATATACAGTTCTGTATTTATAATGTGGTAAACCATCCATTGCAACTTTGTTACTGAAATATGGCATTCATCAAATAATTTATGGAATCAGATTTCATTAATTTTTTTAGGCAGTTAAAAAATAGGGTCTAAAACCATATATATACACACACATACATACACATTTTTTTTATCACCTAGATTTTCTACTTGCAGTCATGTCTAATCAGGCTTAGTGGAAATAACAGAAGTATTCTTTGAAACTGGAGTTTATCACATTAACTAAAATTGAAAATTGTTGTGAGACCCAGCCTGCAGTTGCTCATTACTACATTAAAAATTGGTCCTGAGATGACCAGAGCAGCCGTGACAGTTGGCAGTGTGAGCATGCCAAGGGCTGCTTTGCATAAACAGAAAACTTCTGAAAGGCATTGTGATACTAAAGAATTTCACATGGTACATGAAAAAAGTTGTCTCTTTTGTTAAAATTAAGTGAAAAAAAAAAATTACTATCTTTCCTTAAACAGACAACAAAGCAGAAAAAAACCCAAACAATGACATTTTTGGGAAGGTGCTGAATGAAGCAGGATTGTTGTTGCATAGGATTTTTTTCTGGTCCATTATTTCTGCATGCACATACAGTTTTGTGTATTCTCATGCTGTGTAGGTAAAAAGCTGTGTAGAGGAACAGTAAATTATATGACAGAAATAAAGAAGCCATTTTGAACAGGACTTCCCCTAAGTTTTCAGAAGAAAAACTGAAGAATAATTTTCTTTAAAAGTACAAAGCGTTTTTCAGTAGGGAGAATAATCACTTACTCTGGAATGTGAGCAGGGCACTGGATACCTGACCTGTAATTTAGGAAAATAGTGAAGGGGTTTTCATCAGTAATTATTATTATTACAGTAGAACTGTGGGGCCCCAGTTGAGAGCAGGACTCTGTTGTTCCACTCACTATCTAGTAAGAGAGAACCACTGCTGCAGGAATCTTGCTGTGAAGGCAGGGCAGACCGAAGAGGAGAAGGGAGGAAATGGAGGTAGAAGGTTGAAGGCTGGCCCAAGGCTGTGCTGCTCACAGTGGAGACGGCTGCCTTGCACTGGTAAGTCACCGACAGACCCCTCACCCGAGCTCGGCAAGATTCCTGTGTCTGCTTTTGTGACCTGGTGTCTCTCATCAGAGAGAATGTCCCTGGTTTAAATGGAACATGCAATCTGTGTGTGTGACAGAACATTTGAGGGACTAGTCCCTTGTACAGGCTGTCCTGTATGAACATGGGAATCGGGTACATAGATCTTCCTTATAAGTTTCAGGCTTAGAGTGTGCAGTATATGAGAACATGAATTTTTAGGGCCATAATGAGTTAGTGGTTGGCTGTTTGGTTCACCTTTATGAAATCAAACAAGCAAAAGATTCTTCAAGCTACAAAGCATTTGCTCATGAAGTAAATATTTCACTAGCAATCTTTTGTGTCAATAAAACATGTTTTATGGGGGAAATAATGGGTGAAGGAATAGAGAATGTGAGTAAGACCCTTTTAAAAAATGTGGTCACTGAATTCTCATAGAGAAGTAATCGTGTTAGTTTCAGAAAACATGAGTGTATTTAAATTCAGTTGCTCTTTTCATATACAGGCTCCTTATTTTGCTTTGAAAATAAATAGTGCTTTGCTGCTTGAAATATGGCAGTCTACAAATTTACTAACAAAAGCAGGGATCAGTTCTGCCCTTCCTGATCAGTAGTATTTTCTGCTTAGTTACCAGAGCTGCTAGATTTATCTTAGTGGGTTCCAGTGTCCTTTATGGTGATGAATCACTGTGTTGGTATTTGACAGTGACTTAGGCCAGTAGAATTGCTCCCCAAGTAAGTATGTGCTTGTTTTTTCATCCCTGAAATAAAGGGGCATTGTCCAATGGTTCCATACCACTTCCACATGTGTTCTTTTGCACAGTGGCAAATCAAATAGATTTGCACTTTTTTCTCCAAGCTCACAGAGGCAATGGGAAATAAAAGACCGTTTGGAATTTGCAGTGCTACGTGTATCAGCTCTGCTTCAGTGGGTGAAAATTTATGTGGGGTATTAGAGTTGGCAAAAGGGGTAGGGACAATAGAGAAATTGTGATGTGTTTGATTGTGCAGCAGCAGAGGGGCCCCATCATTACCCATCGTACAAGCCTTTCCTCATGACATCCTGGGATGCAGATGAATTAAAAGGGTATGAGGAAGAAGGTACATGTTGCAGAACCTTTTCCATCTTGAAAGACACTGCCATCAAATTACACTTTCAGGCTGTTTGGTTTTACCTTCTTCTGCAGCGTGGTGACTCAGAAGCAATGGGAGGTTCCTTTTCCAGGCATTTTTTGCTCTTGCTTACCACACATTGAGAATGGAAAGCTGAATGTCTGAGCCAGCTGTGTATTTGTAATGGTTTGCAATGGATATGAGCTGAACAGATGCATATGATTTGTGCTGAACTTGTGATGCAAACTTGGTCAGAATCCAAAATTATCCATGAAAATGCCCAAGTATATTAAAAAATAATGCTATTTTTACCAGCATCATCTTCATTACAGACAGACAGGCATCTCATTTATTGCTGCTGCATTATAAAAGCCTGGTGCACAAATATGTTTGAGAATGCAGGTCATAGCTTTCAAATAAATGAAATTCTAGTGGGCATTTGAGAGAACATTCACAAGTCACAGTAATTTCATTGGCTTTGTTATTGCTTGGTGTTTTTAGCATTCTATAATTTTCCTCTTTTTAAAAACAATTGTCATGCAGCTGGGAAACCAAAACGATACCACTTGCATTAATTACTAATGGCTTTTCTGCAGGTTACTGTACTATGTATGTTAAACATTAAAGATTTAAAATAGGGAGCTCTGTTGATTCATTGTAGTTTTTGTTTGATGTCATCCACATTTTATATTTCAGCTTGTCCTCACTGCTAAGAGATGTTTTATTCTTTTTATCCTTTGGATAAGTAAGAGCAATCCTGGTGCCAAAGCACAGTAAAGACTAGGTAAGCTCGTTGAGGTCGGACAGAAATTCCACCTGGCACTGAACTCTGTAAGTTTACCTTATGGTAAAACCTGAGTCTTCATTGTGCTGTTATCCTCGAATTTCTCCTGCATGCCACCGTGCCTGCTCTTTATAACGCGCTCATCTTGGAACAGTTCATGGGAGGGCTGCTGAGTGATGAAAAATGCTGCTTTTTTAGCAGTGGAGGCAAGTCCTTTGTTTCAGCATAGAAAACATGATTTCCATCCACACAGGCTTCAAAAGAAACAGTGGGAATTCTTGAGAGCCTGATTATCATGGCATAATCACATTATCAGAGAGATTAGAAGCACTTTACTGTGTCCTTATGCTTTAGTGACACTCTAAGGCACTGGACAAAATCTTCAAGTGCTGTTAAAATCTTTCTTGTAGGGCACTAAGGCAGGAGAGAGCTTTTTAGCTGTGGGCCCTGAAATCACAGAGAATGCGTTTAATAATTCTGTCAGAGCGCTGCTCATCCAAACACAAGCAGAAGGTGTAGTTGCTGGTCTTATACTCCCCAGTCTAGATATATTTCTCAGAGCCACCTGCAGCAGAGCAGAACAAAAGCCTCCTAAAATGTTAATTCCCATCAGTTCCAGTCATTGTGAAACACTGTCATTAACCAGGCAATCAAACTAATGGCGTACAGAAGTATTAGCAATTCAAACAAATGAGGAATTCACATTGTGTTTTCTCTACAAACCTTGGTGGACTCTTGGATGCCATTTCTTTTGTGGGAGGTGGCTGCTTGTAAGTGTAATGTGCCCATTTTTAGGTTACGCCTCAGCACTGCTGTGTTGCCTCGAGGTAAACAGTCCACAGCCCATGTGTTTTAAGTGAATTGTTGCCTGAAAGCCTCTGAATTGCTTGTGATTATGGGAAATTCAGTCTCAGCTTTAACTTTTTAAAGTGAGAGCTAAGCATGTGATTTTTAACATGTTTCTTGTTGTGGATGGTTGCCAGGGACCACTGAAGATTTGGGGATTAATGTTCTGATTATATAGTTTGCAATATAAAGGATTCCACTGAAAATTAGCCCAGAGTGAAGAAGGCTAAAAATAATCGAAAGTCTTTTCAGGTGTGAGTCTGTGCCTCTGGAAGTGCACACTATGGACAGTGTCTAGACAGAAAAGGTATGAAATATCAAACATGCACTTGCCCTCAGTTAAAAGGCGAGGATGAAACAATCACAAATGAAAGAGTGATATGGGAGAATTGTTGCAGTTAAAAGAAAACTGCTCCAGCAGTGAAGACACATGGAATATGGGAAAAAATATTTTAGCCTAAACAGGTACAAAAAATGATCCTGGAATAAGAATTTTTAAAATCAATTACAGTTTGTTTCACTTTGCTTGATTTTCAACATGTAACAATGCATTTTTAAATTAACAGTAAAAGTCTTTTACCTGCCAAGCCATGGAGTCAGGACTTTGTGCGTTTCCAGCTGAGATTACTAAAACACTTGCAGCAGGGAGCTGCATTCCTTCTGCTGTTTTACGGAGTTAGGGAAATAGAAGGGAAACACACTTCCATGGACATGGGAATTAAAAGGAGGGGGAATTGTGTGGTGTGGGGTTTTTTTAACTTTCTCCTCCGTTCTGTATCTTTTAGTGTGAGGCTTGATTCTTTACACGGTTAACTTTGTGTTATCCACTGATTGCCTTGCCTGTGGAAAGCACAGCTATAAACTGCATTTTCTGCTGATACTTTGGGGCCTTAGACTGATCTCTTTCACGTTCTCTCAACACGACCCAGAAGGGAAGTGCGAACACGCTGACACGGAGCGGTGCCCGGCACTCGAGGGCATCTCCCGAGCCGGGGACGGCGGCGGCGCCCGCAGCGGGTCCCCGCGGGGCCCGCGCCATCTGCCGGCAGCGCCGGGCACTGCACCCGCGGGGGCCCGCGGAGCGCGCTGCTCCTCCTGCGCTCGGCATCTTCCAGGGAAAGGGGCATCTCTTAGTGTGACCCCGGACACTGAGCGCTGGAGCGTGTCCAGAGAAGGGCAGCAGAGCAGCTGAAGGGTCTGGAGCACAAGTCTGATGAGAAGCAGCTGGTGGAACTGGGCTTGTTTAGCCTGGAGAAAAGGAGGCTCAGTGGGGACCTTATCTCTTTCTGAAAGGAGGTTGTAGTGAGGTGGGGATCAGCCTCTTCTGGGCAACCAGCGATAGTACAAGGGGAAATAGCCTCGAGTTGTGCTAAGGGAGACTCAGGCTGGATATTAGGAAAAATTTCCTCACTGCAAGAGTGCTTAAGAACGAACATAGTGGAGTCACCATGCCTGGAAGTGTTCAAAAAATGAGCGCGTGTGGCACTTGGCAGTATGGTTTAGTGTGCATGGTGGTATTCAGTCAGAGGCTGGATATAATCTCGGAGGAATTTTCCAACGGTAATGATTCAGCACATCACCAGCCAGTCGAGGGAGGTGGTTGTCCTTCTCTGCTCCGTGCTGGTGTGGCCCCATCTCAAGTCCTGGATGTGGCACTTGGTGCCATGGTTTAGTTGAGGTGTTAGGGCACGGGTTGGACTCGATGATCTTAGAGGTCTCTTCCAACCGGGTGATTCTGTGATTTTGGGCAGTCTTTGAGAATGGACAGGGAAAACTTCAGTATGTCCTAACTACCCAGAGAGGTATCAAATTGCATTAAAAATTGAGTTGGAAAGAGTAATTACAAAGGAGTTCGTAGACATGGTGCATTGACTTGTTTTTATTGCATATTAGGGTCGACCAGGACCGATTGGGCTTCCAGGACCAATAGGAGCACCTGGATTTACTGGGCCAGAAGGTTTGCCTGGAGCAAAAGGTGAGAGAGGAGCAGTGGGCCCTCCTGGACCAGCTGGACAGAAAGGTGACAAGGTAGGCTCAATGGTGATTTTTCTGGCTCTGCAATAGTTCTATGGCCTTCTATATATTTTTGAGTGAATAAAGATAATCTTGGGCTATCTGTCCAGGGGTAAAAACACAATGGTATTTCAACAGAATCTTTAGAGAATTGTCTGTATTTATTTTGGAATGAGAATACAGATGCTAAAGCTGCTAACTGTGTAGCCATCCTGGTAGGTGAACCACAGCCAAATGAGTATTGCTGTTGGAAGTAGTCTGTCTCTTCACATGCCCAGGGGAAGGTGAGTTTTATTCACACTTTATTCAGGGAGACACAGAGCTGGTTCCTGTGTAGAGGATCCTGGGTTGGTGTCTAGAAAAGCAAAATGAATGGGTACTAAACAAAATCTGCAGTCCAGTTTTGCAGGTGCAAAGTTATTTCTAACAAAAAGAATATGATAAATCATGCCATAATAAATGGAATAGCCCATAAGGTGTAGGTGTCAATGAATGCAATGTGCAAGATTGGAAGCAATTTCTTTGTACTGAAAAAAATCCATTTACTCCAGAACTGTTTCTATCCCCTGAAATGATACATATGCAATACCAACATGCCATAAGATTCTCTCTCTCTTCATCCCTTTTGGGAGCAATATACTTTACCTTTCCAAAGCAAGAACAATTTAGACTGGGTATTCTGCTTATCAGTCTGTTATGCTACTATCCAGAGCAGAGCAACAAAGTGTGGTAATTACTTGCAGCTTGGGCAGTCTGAACTTAATGCAGTGGTCTGCATATCTCTGGAGGTCCTATCCAAGTATAGACAGAAAAATATGTAAGTCTTGTTGAAACTCTTGGAAAGTCAAGGGTTAAGTTTATAGCAGATTGTTTATTTTCTTGACATCTTGTTTTCTCCAGATGTGCAGTAGGAGATTATATTTTTACTTTAAATTGCCTGATTAAAACATTCCTGAAGCACTCATTTGGCGTCCAGTCAAACTCAGATGCTTAGTTCCTATCTTCACTGACCCCTGTGATCAGAGAGAATCTGCATGAGATAGTTTGCTCCTTTTGATTTTGAAAGCAGAAGTCCAAGACTGAAAAACATCTCACAGGTAACTGAAATATACAGACCGATGAAGTGAAATATAATGTGTACTCTCTTTCTTCAGGGTCCAATGGGAGTTCCCGGATTTCAGGGCATCAACGGGATCCCAGTAAGTTTGCATATGTAAATATAAATCACCAGAATGTTAAACACAACCAAAAGCACCTGAACATGATAAGACTGTCTTAGCACATGCATAGTGTACCTTGAAATTGCTTGCTTCTCTCTGGAGGAAAATAGCCGTGTTTGTTAATCTACCTGGTGATTCCATGCTGTTTTGTAAGATAATAGGAAGTTGGTACATATCAGAAAGTGAGCCTGAGCTACATGGGGATCATTTGCATAATTGATTAGCTTTTCTTTCAGCACCATGGTCCCTCAGCACTGTCTAGAAAACACTGTATCATAAACCCATAGACCTGCAGAATTGAAAGGGACTTCAGGGAGTCAAACAGGCATGATCAGCTGTGCTACAGGCCATTTTCAGCATGTGTTTCTTAACCAATTCTTAAAACCTTGTGATGGTGGAGACTAACTTCTCTATTAGAAAAGCTTTGCTAAAACCTAACTTCAGTCTTTCTTTCTCCAGTTTAAAGCTCTTAGTTCTTATGTTACTGATCAGGGACACAGTGAGAAGATTGTTCACTTTTACTTTGTAGTAGCCTTCTTGTATGTGATAGCTGTTACCAGGTCTCCCTCAATCATCTTTTGCTGTGACATGAATGAAAATAGTGATGAGATAATCCTTACTTCTCTTCTAGGTTCTAGTCCTGGTTTAGATCAGGTGACAGGCAGGTAACCACTTTCCCTGACCATCAGGAACTTTTGGTTTCTTTCATTCTTTAGAACTTTACATTCTAGTGAGAGTTTACTAAAAATTATGTGCCTAGAGTGTTTTGGCCAGCTTTCTTTTGCTTTGGTTTCTCCAGTGATTTTTGTGAAGACATCTAGCTGTATCTCAGGGGAACTTTGACTGGATCACCTTTAGAAGTTGCCCCAAACTTTCTTCCTCTTTCTACGCTATTTGGCTCATCCTGCTTTCTCCTTCTGATACTAGAATTATTTTTATTTTTTTGATGGCATTTTTCCATCCTGTGTATCACTCATACTCTTTCTCATCTTCCCTGCTTTCTCAGCTGGCCAGGAACTCCAACAGTTGAGCTCTGTTTTCTTACTTCCTATCAAAAACTGAATTGTTGTGATAGATTGGCTGAAAATGCACAGTTGGCCTTGTAAATGAGCTTGTTTGATTTCCAGTTCCTTCCTGGCCCTTGTCCTTCACTCCCCCTCTGCTCATCCTTGCCTGTTTTCTCTCCTGCTCTGCTCCCTTGCTGCTATTTTTTTTTTTTTTTTTTTGTTTTACCACCAGCCAACTGTCTAGGTCTGAAGACAACAAGCTGTTCCCATAATACTTAATTTAATTGAACACACTGTGGGAACATGCTGTTCTCAGGGTATTTTTTCAGATGAGGCTCTGGAGAAAGGGGATTCCCAACAATGAGGGGAGGCAGAGATACAGCAACAGCTTTTGCCAGGTAGTTGTCAGCAGCAGGCATTCCAAGGAGACAGTGCAGGGGAGGGAGATGAGAGGATTCAAAGCCTCCAGCATATGCAGATTTACTCTGCTTTGCAGCATTCTGCAGGTGGGTGAATGGGAAAGAGGCAGATTTTTGCTGGTCATGAACAGCAAAGTTCTCAACACTGTGGGTCTTCTGTGCCACAACTGCAGGGCAGAAAAGGGGAAAGGGAAACTTGTTCATACTGTTCACACTGTAGTCACTTAAAATGCTTCCATTGTAGGGTGAAAATAGCAACCACCACCACTTGAGTAAATATTTTTACTTTTGCCATTACATTTCAGGGTAGGGAGTAACTTAGGTTTTTTGTGAAGTGTATACAAATATAGGCACTTTATATGGATGTGTGAAATGCAGAGCAAAGGAGAGAGCAAGTGTGTGTGAGAAAGATGGGAGAAGTGAAAATATATTGCTATCTCTGCACATCTAAATATGAAGAGAGATTCTTTGTAGTATGCAGGTATGTTAGTGTGGGCAGGTGTAGTTTAGTCATGGCCATGGACAAGGCCGTTATTCAGAGGGGAATCCCACTGTTGACCTTAAGGGAAGTGGTATTCCACAGAGTTCCCTTGGGGAATGCTGGTGGCAAGTAAATCATGTTTTTGCAGCTGGCTTGACTAATCCCTTTAACCTAGTAAATACAGCAGCTACATGTGTTTATTGCTAGACTTTCGTGTCATGCTGTAGGAGAAGCCCTCAAATCCTTAGCCCTACTTGGGAAGTTTATTTTTTCCTGTAGGACAAGATTCAAGGACACCTCTGGCAAAGGCTGGAACTGAAGCTGGGAGATGTATCTAGCTTTTCATAAACTGTCCAAGGAGTTCTAGAAGGAAACATTTTTATGATAAGTGAGCCTTTCTCGGTGCCATGAAAGCCAGAGCTATGTGAAGAGGCAGTTTTGTGATCTTCCCAGAGTAAATGCAAGCACTTGGTGATGGCTGGAGAAAGGCCACTTTCCTTAGCAACCCATGAAACTGTTTATTCAATTAGTTTTGTATTTGTCCTTAATTGCATTTGTTTCTCTGTGTTTAAATGTGTTGAGCTCTCATGTTGGGATCGCCTTTCTGTTGTTTGATTGAGAAAAGAGGCCCCTTGGGATCACAGTGTCAGGGTACAAGCAAGAGTCAGATAAAGGAGGGCCCAGCTAATCAGTTCGAGTTTCCTTATCTGTCTCACAACGAATGCCTCCTTTTGTGAGAACAGAGAGCACAAGCATCTCTCCAGCCTGTGCTTTAACTCAGATCTGTAAGTTAATCACCTTGCCATGTATAAGTAAAGTGTGTGAAAGTCTTCTGCCTTAGTCAGTTGAGGTGCTTGTGTTCAATTGGCACATCTGCCAAAACAGGAATTTGAGGAGGTGAGAGCAATGAAACTATTAACCAGCACTTTTTCAGGTCAAAACAGCTCGTTGAATCAGTATTTTAAACCCCTGGGAAAAAGGTTCTTTTTAGGTAGGACTTAGCAACTCTTAAGGAAGTCAGTTTTGGGTGTTCAGTATCTCCTCAGATAAGGGTCTTAAAACATTATGAACTCTGATTTCAGACTAGCTTTAAAGTAGGAAATCCTGTGGATTGTTTTCCTAAAGCAAAAGACAGAGAATGTGTGTATATGTGCTTGTGTGTCAGTCTGTGTTATGCTTTGGCTCAGAACCATGGACATGGATGCCATGGGATTAAGTGACAGGGGCACAGATTTATTTAGCACATGTAAGAAATCACTGTGATCAGCATACTTTATGTCCTCTCTCTGTGAGCCCCTCACATTTTAAGAGGATACCAAAGTCCTTTGGGCCACTTACAGGCTGAGAGTTAGGAGATCTCACCCAAAGCGTTTCTCAGGACAAGGGTCACCCGACAGCTGCCTGCCATGGGCTGGCTCTCGGCCAGCACAAAAGCTGGAGCAGCTTGGCTCCCTGTTGTCTCACTCTGAGGGGCAGATGTTGGCCCTTACAGCTTCACTAAACCTTGCAGCTGGTCACCTTGTGCTGTAACCAGATCCATGTGCACTTGTCCCACATAGCTCCTGGTTTTGTTGATGCTGTAAACAAAGTGAAAGACCTGGTAGACACTGACAACTCTGGCCTCCCTCTGCAGTCACTTCCTGTCCTTTCAGAGACTTGATGCTCTTGGCTATGACATCCTGCATGGATCAAATTAATTAAGTAATTTCCAAAAAGACAAATGTAAGTGGCAATAAATTGCTGCTTCAGCCTAATCCAGGGCTTTACCAGGGCCTGGCAAGTCCCTGCTTGTACACCACATGTGGGTATTTTGACAAACAGACTAATCGTCAGAGCAGCTGGTACTGTTAATGCAGTGGTCTCTGATGGTAATGCTTTTGGATGACTTCATTCCATTCCTTGTTAAATCTCAAATTTATATTTGTCTGGGTGAGTTGCCTTAATCTGGTAGTTGAGACACATTTGACATTCATTCAGTTCGTACCTTGTTGACTGACAGAAAGCAGATCAGGTTATTCTCGATTTTGTTGGCACAAGTCTCAGTGCAGTTGCCCAATGAGCTGGACCAAGGACCTCATCTGACTGAAAATTAACTCTGTTAAGAAGCAGAACAGTTATTTCTCTGCTGTGTTTGTTTCCTACTCTGCCAGCACAGGGAGGAGGTACGTGTGAGTAAGCAGCAATGTGCAATAGCCCTCCTGGCAGCAGCTGAGACCAGTGATCAGCTTGAGTATTCACATAATTATGGCCTAAGTTGCCCTGCATCCTTGAGAAAGTCACTGTGCTACTGTGTGTCCCCAGCTTCCCATCTATAAAATTAAGATTATAGCATTCCCACATTTTCCCAAGGGGTTTAAAGATCCTTAGATAAAAGGCTTTATATTACTGCAAAGTTCTCATTGAGTTTCATCAGAGCATATGCTATTGGCTTGGACTGGGAAGACCTTTAGTGTTGCAAATGTGTTTTATTTTAAGTGTCAGGCATGAAGGATTGTTAATGTTCTGCTTTATCTCCATTTTATCCATGTTTGGTTTTTTTTCACTTTCCTAATGTGAGTCATAGCTTGGTTAGTGCCATATCTTAAGGACAAATCTTTGGGACCAAACAAAAGTACTTTTGGGATGAGTCAAGATCACCGTGTACAGAGGGGGGAGAGAACTGTCAAGTTACAGATACTATCTTCCAAAGTTAAATT
Organism: Corvus cornix cornix; assembly: GCF_000738735.6. NCBI lineage: Eukaryota > Metazoa > Chordata > Aves > Passeriformes > Corvidae > Corvus > Corvus cornix. The sequence goes on along the minus strand of NC_047058.1, from coordinate 12,121,495 downwards.
TTCCTTCTTGCCTTAAAACAATGTTGTTGAGTTCCACAGGACTCATTTATAGGAAAAGCAGTATAGAATAAGGAGCTGCTTGAAACTTGGGTAATGTGACTGACAGTTCTGCCTTTCTGCCTCCTGCCCTCACATACTGATATGGCACTGAAGAAAAAGTACCTGAAGTCTCAAACGTTGATCTCCTTTGCACCACTACCGTGTTGAGTAAACTCCAGTCAAATTAGTAGAGCTATACCAGGGCCAAAGACATGTGAAATCAGAATTAGGTACAATTGTATTTTGCTCTGCTTGATTAATAGTTGGCCATTGCAAGTACTTTTTAAAATATGTTTTTAGTTTAATTAGATCTTTCTCCCAGTTGCTTTGCCTAAGGACTTGTGTTTAATATAAGAAATAAAGCTGTTCTGCTTCAATGGCCTGATGCTGGAGCTTTAACATCTGTTGATCTATTAAAAGAAAGAATCTACACTGGAGAGGAAGAGAAGTCACTGAAACTCTAAGCAGATTGGAATTATAAATGCTCAGTATTGTTGAGTCTGCCTCTGCCCTTGCCTTCACATGAGCAAGTTCCATTCCTGGTGTCAGGTGCACCCTTGCGTGCTGTTTTACACTGTTACATTCCGTATGGTTCACACTGCTGTGGGATGAGTATTGCCCTTTTGGGACCTACTCATGCACAAGTAATGTACTCCAGAAGACTATCCCTTGGAGAAAAAGGTAATGGGATGAATGCAGCCAATGTTCTAGGATTTAACCTTTAGGGAGGATAAACAAAGCTGGCTGAAGAAGCTCATTCTGTTGCAGTCTGCCATACGCTGAACTTGGCTGGGAGTTGTGCAGTTCTTTTGGTTTGTGTTGCCATTTGGAAGGAAGATATCAGTTTTCTGGGGACAACAGTATTACTAATAAAATAATGGATCCTGTCAGTCATTCTCTCTTATTTCCTTTACACAGGGTCATCCTGGGCAGTCTGGACCTAGAGGCCGGCCTGGCCTCGATGGCTGCAATGGTACCTCTGGGAGTCCTGGCATTTCTGGACCAGATGGGTTTCCTGGCCTACCTGGACTGCCTGTATGTCCCAACTCAAATGTGGTGTTCTGTAGTCACTAAACCAGGGTTTGCTTTTTGTGACATTGTTGGAGAAGTAACTGCCAAGGAAGAACCCAAATAACCCTAAGTTTATTAGCATTGTTAGAGCTCAATTTTCTTATCCACTCTGAGGATAAAATGAAGGTCCTGTGGATAAAATCCCCTCCCTCACCTGTTGCCATCGCTGCTTTGGATGCAGCCTGGGATATGGGTGGTTTTCTGGGCTGCAAACTCACACTGACAGCTCAGTTTTTCATCTACAAATACCCCCAAGTCCTTCTCCAGGGCTGCTTTCAATCCAGTCATTGCCCAGCCTGAATCTGTGGTTGGGGTTGCCCCAACTCAGTTGCAGGGTCTTGCACTTGATGTGGTTTACATGGGCCCATCCCTCAAGCCTGCCAAGGTCCCTCTAAATGGCACTGATGTGTATATGAAGAGGGGAGTTACACCATGTCAGACAGGTTCAAATAGGATCTAAGGTTGTCAAAGGCCTAAAATGAAAGGGAAATCTAGTATAAACAGGAAAATACCAGAGCAAATGTTTGCAGAACCTTATTTTTCTAAAGCTGCAGGAAGTCTTTAGTTCTCATAATAGCACAGCTTCTGACAAAGCAGCAGTGGTACTTTTACAGTTAACTGGAGCCCGGAGTTCGCCTTGTTCATTATGCTAATTAGAGATTCTTTCAAAATGAAAGCAGTATTTTTTCAAGAAATTTATTTTTTACTTTTCTTTTTTTTTTTTAAATCAGGGTCGTCCTGGCCTAAAAGGCCTTAAAGGAGAACCTGTTTTTGCTCAAGGCAGTCTTAAAGGATTAAAGGTAAGCCTTGTCACCACACAGGAGAAAATGCAGTACCAAGCAACTCTTTGATGTGCCACAGGTTGCAGGGCTGATACTGCAGGTTTGATTGCTCATGGTATCAGTCCAGTGCGGAGCTGTGGAAAAGGCCTTGTAATAACTTCATTAATGACAATACAGAATACTCTCAGAACCTGGAATTGCTCGGTTTTTGAAGAGATCTTGCTCATCCCATACTGGGATGCTGGGACATTGCTCATCCTGTTACTTTTCAGTGCATTTTATGACTTCTACTGTGAGATTCCAGCTGCCTCCCAGTGTTTCTTGTACTCAAAGGTACTAGAAATTTATCAGTCCCTTTCTTGGTTTGCATACATGCTTCATTAAATACTGAAAATATTTAAAAATTCACTCTGTGATATAAGGCCTCTCACACTGACTTTGCTGGTCAAAATTAGGAACTCCTCTAAAACTCTATCCACATTATATACACTCATAAGTTCATACAAGTCAAATAGATCTTTATTAATTTACTCTGTGTTTATGGGAAATAAAGGTAATTTCATATTATGATTGTATGCTTTTGCATATTTTATAGCACTCGTATTATAAAAGTTTTTATAGTGTATTTTCAGTGGTTTTGTAATTAATATTTTTTATGCCACTTTATTTTCTCTTGTTACACATAAATAAAATGGCTCTAATTTCTCTAGAGGTCTCCATTATCCAATTCAAATATGGAAGCACAGATTTCAAGATATTTTCCCATTTATACTTGATCTAATATTAACTAACAGCAAATATTTCTATCTATGCAAAGCTTGATGTTCCTTATAGTTTGTTGTAATAATGTTGTGTAATTTTTATGTATGCTTTTATGATTTTTAGGGTGAAAATGGTCTTCCTGGATTGGATGGAGTTCCTGTAAGTTATTTAATATGGGACATACTGATTTTAAAGACTATTAAGTAGGTACATTTTCAGGTATTGGTTCTCAAGGACCCTTTTCAAATTAGTGGGAAGTGTATTTACACGTGTGATACCAGTAAGCAGTTCTAGATTTGTAAGGGTATGAGTGGATCCACATTATGGTAGAAGTCCAATTTTTCCTATTATCTATTTCATTATTCCTTTTTCAAATCAGACTCCCTTCTACCATTGAACTCTGTGCCGTTGATTTTCAAAGTACATCTAATCATATGAAATAAATTGTTTTAATATTTGAATTGGCATACTTAACTAGAGCATATTACTTAATGTTTCCTGAGACTCACTTTGGAGGGGGTTTGATGAGGTAAATGGTACATATTCTCTATTTGTCCTCTGTTCTTTTTATAGGGCCCCAAAGGTTTTCCAGGTCCAGTAGGTCCTGCAGGCCCTATAGGATTACCAGGTTTTCAGGTAAGAGACCTCAGCTGTTGCACTTGTTGATAGAACAGTTCAAACTGTTGACAGTTTCCCCTTCTTGTCTCTGTGTCATGACAATGAGCAAAAGTGCCTGTGCACCTGAAAGGACTGAGCACAGCTGACTTCTACTATAGGATGCTTGGTCTCAGGTAGTTTAATCTGATCAAAAGAGCAAAGGCTCCTCTCTGGAGCATCCAGAGCAGCAAACATGGCCGAGGGCTCCAGCAGAGCTCTGCGGTGCTCTCTGCAAACACCTCTTACCCTGTCCTGAGCACCTCCTCATCACAGGGCCTGGGGGAACAGGCTGGTCTCTGATGTTTGGAGCCTTTGTTGTCACAAGCTATGTTAGAGTTGCTTTGTCAAGATCCTACAAGAGAATTTCTATTCAGTAAAGGTAAAACCAAACTACATTTTTGTTGGGTTTAAGTTGAAGTTTTCTCTTAATTGACGACGGTGCCAAAGAGCTGTGCTATGAGAGATCTGAAGATTTCAGAGCACGTGTCTTGCTTTTGCTTTGGAGGCAAGAAAGGTTCAGGTATCACTGCAGATCCCAGCATTGCTCCAATTTTTTGCATCCTAATTAAGTCAAAAGGAGTAACATCTTGATCTTGTTTACATTTAGGGTCCAGTGGGTCCCCTTGGGCCACCGGGTCCAAAAGTAAGTAGCTACCTTTCCTTTTTCTTTTTACGCCTAATTTTTGGGGGTTTAACAGTGCTGTGGGCTTAGATGATAGTGGTGGTGGTGTTGCTGTTGTTTTATTATTCTTTCACCCATGGGTTTTTTTCTCTCCTAGGGTAACATGGGATTAGGCTTTCAAGGAGAGAAAGGAGAAAAGGCAAGTGAAACTTGTTTTATTATGGAAAGAGCATGAAATTATACTCTAGAGCTCCATCATAGCTTGATCCTCTAGAAAGTGGCTAGATTCTAGCATTTTCTTCTTTTCCTTTTTGTTTTCTTCTCCTGAACTGGCTGACAGTTCAAATCTTGCTAAAGAATCTTGCTGGCTCCTCATTTGTTGGTGCACTAAAAAGGATGGGAGTCTTTTCTGGGTGAGAGGAAGAAGGGGAAAATCTCAACCAGTGCATTACTTTCATGGTTATCAAGGCCTGAGGTCCTTTGACATCTTTTGAATCTTCACATTGCAGTTTCTTTGGACCATCACCTTTTTTATTGAATTATTCCACTGACTTCATTCTTACTGGCTTTCATTGCATTCTTTGGGTCAACTGGTGTGTCATTTATAGTCTCCCTATTCTAAAGGGGGGTCCTGCAGTCTGTGTCAGAATTTACACAGGCAGAATGGGGCTTCTTAAAGTTCTCAATCTGGGACTTGATTCTGCTGATGTTAAAATTGGCTCTCAGCATTCTACAATTCTAGTTGTTCCTTCTCTTCTTTTCTTTCATATTTCTCCCCAAAGCTTTTCTGGAATGTTTTCCTGTTGGTTCAAAAGCTGAGCCTTTTTTTTTCTTGCCATGTTTTATACCCACAAGGCTTTGGAAACAGATGCATTTTGTTCATCCTGATTTTCCATCTGATCTTTTGATTCCCATGACCAAACTCCCATGCTATCATTCAGGCACACAGATCTATATACATGAGATATAATTAAAGTGGTTTTTCTTCTGATTTGTAGGCCACTTCATAGAAAATTAAACTTGGTCTGCTACGTCAATATCTTCCTCTTTTGTCTACAGGGAGATGTAGGGCTGCCTGGGCCTCCAGGTCCCCCACCATCCACTGGAATACTGGAATTCATGGGATTTCCAAAGGGGAAGCAAGGAGAAAAGGTCTGTAAATTCAGTTTACAAACCCTCTCCCTCTCTATGCTCCTTCATTCAAGAATGAATGAAATTACTGTACAGTGAGAGCTGTTATATTTCCACATCAAAAAAATTTTCTGTACCAGTTTATTCTGTCAAATGGTTATTGAATAAAAATATTCATAGCTCAGAGCATTGTGGATCACTAGAGAATACACACCTCTCAGAAGGAGAAATCTGTAAGCTATTTAAAGGTTTTTGTCATTAATCCTAAAAATAAGTGAACTGTAGTTTGTTTTTGTTGGACCTGTGAAGCTGTGTCAGCTGAAGCAAAAAAATCAATTTAGAAAAATAAATGGAAGCTCCAGCTCTTTTGCCTTAGTGCACACTACTCTGAAATAATCAGATTTTTTCACCTTTACTTTGTTATTACTGAGATGTGTATTTAGGCCATCAGTGTTTTTATAAAAGCTGTGTGGTCCTTGAGCTAAAGATCCTCTAGACACATGAAATTTAGGTGCACTGAATTAATCTGGGACTTATACAGGCTGGTTTGGGAGCCCAGTCTGAGCTTGCCTAAGCCCCTGCATAAAGTCATGAGAGAGATTGTTGTACTTGGTCAGTTTACAGTAGAGTGAGGTGAGGCTCAAACAAACCCCATTCCTTTGGGCTCACTCTGGAGTTTGTAAGCAGAGTTGTGAACACATTGCTGTCTCATCATGTGTTATTTTACTGCTTTCATGAGGCACTGTGCATGTTGCAGTTTCCTAGATGACAATGTGAAATGCCTCTAGTTTGATTTGTAGCAGTTGGGGACAGTAGAGCAGCAGCTCCCAGGCAGTGGCATTTGAAGCCATGGGAAGTGGCCAGAGGATGCACCAGCACTGTGCTGAGAGCCCCTTGATCCAGGACATGGTGACACAAACCCCATGTACTCGCTGACAAACAAATTACAAGGCCTTACTTTAGGTGTCAGGGGCATGGCGGGTGGGTAGGGGAAGCTCTTGCTTTCACAGGCAGTGATTTACTGTGTTTGTCTCTTCCCCCTTGCCAGGGTGAGCCAGGTCCTCAAGGATTCCCTGGAGATCAAGGATTGCCTGGCATCCCGGTAAGGACAGAGGAGTGCTTTTAACATATGCCTGATAGGGGTTAGATGGTTCAACAATCTCTGAATAGGTCACAGGGCCTCTACAGGAGTTTCTAGGCACGAGAGAACTTTGAAAATCTGATAAAAATGTTCACAAGACTTTTTGAAGAGTGTAACTGTAATCTGATAGTTTTTTGTCCTGTAGATACAAAGAAGATAATGCTGTCCTACTACAGACTTACAAAGCAGCCAAGATTTCAGTACCTGCAACCTGCTGTTTGCAGAGACCTGCACGGAGCTCTACCCATGTCACAGCCACTTGATGGCAGTGTTCCTTGTATCACAGACATTTAAAAAAAATCCTAGTTTTTTCCCTTTAATTATATCTAAACATATATTTTGGTTTTTTACTTTAAAGCTGTAAAGCACATGCAGGTATCTTTCCTTCTGTCTGTATACACCCAGTTAAAATGGGCTGTTTAATATTAGTGCTCATCAACTCAGCATGGTGTAGCATCTTCTCGATATGAATTGAGAAGAACAATTTACCTCTGAATTCCGGCGAGCTATTTTCCAGCTTAAAACATTTTGTAAACAAAGGTTGTTTCAATAAGTTTAGGGAATAAATATTTTTGGAAACTTCTGACTAATAAGATAAATTGTTTGCCAGTTTCTTCAGTGTACAGATGTTCTTAGGAGAAATACGTGCAAGAAAAACCTGCACATGAAGCACAGTTTGTTGTTAGCCTTTCTGGACGTGTTCCATTATGAGCATGTTTAGCTTTATGCATCACAAGAGACCCATTGAAGCTGGTGAAATTGAACATATGTGCAAACTTAACCACAACCGTAAGATATTTTAAGATTGAAGCCTGGAAATTGCTTAACTACTGTAACTCTTGCTGAAATTAAATCCTGGTGTTCTGTCTCTGGATGTGATACTTCTTGCTGACTGGGAAAACCACCAAACATTTCCAAATACTGAGCGTGAAAATGCTAGTTTTGTGTCATTCTTGGGCTTTGGAAGGGAAAAGCGTGCTCTGAGCATTCCTTGAGCTGCTGCTGTTAAGCAATGAGGCTTGAAATAATGTCTCAATGTAGAATAGAATACCGAGTAGCATTGGCAGGTCTTTGCTGTCTATAACATGGGGTCACTTGTGGTTGCTACTGAAACATGTGCCATGGTTTAAATGGATAGAAGTCGTGGGGAATAAAGCAGGTTCTGTACTGCACATACTGCCAAGTCTGGTTGAAAGAAATTTTTCTTTCTGGGACAAAACAGTCCCAGCAGAAAGAGTCAGTTCCCTTTGTCTCCTTTTTGTACTCTTTGTATTAATAAATGGGTTTGTGTTCCCTTTACTTAGGGATGTGCTGTTAAATTCCAAACAGATCACAGAGACTTAATGTTGACATTTTTCCTCAGGGCTTTGGAGGTGTTGGAGAAAAAGGAGAAAAAGGTGTGCCTGGCTTACCAGGTGGCAGGGTAGGTAACATCACAAAGTCCTTAAATGCCTTTTCTCAAACACATGAAGTAAGCCTTTCATCAACAGAAGCATTCCCTCCAGATATGTGCTCCTACTCAACAGAAGGACCAAGACATTCTGTTTGACGTGTGCAGAATAAATTGTCAGATAGAATGTCTTGACCACACTGAGATTTATTGATTTTGTGATTACAACGTAACACCTAAGTTCCTAGTAAGTTGGGACACCATGACTTCCTTAACTTGAACTGCCTATTAGAAAAACAATGGTTAAATAAGATAAGCCTGCTTTTTTCAGTTATTATGTTAAATTCTTCACATTGTCAATAATTGAGATATAAGAAAAGCAGTGGTAGCTTCTCCTTTTGAAAATTTTTTTTCATTCTTTGATGCTGAGATATTTGAAGTCTGGTCAAGCTGAGATGGAGCCTCCAAAAGCTGATTTCTGTGCTGTTCTAGGGTCTTTTGGGACTGGATGGATCTGATGGAATTCCAGGGAGAAAGGTGAAATTTCTTTTATTTTTTACTGTACTTAAGAATTACAGAAGCCCTCTGAACTGCTTAAGATCTACTTATCTCGTATCTCCAGTTCTCTGATGGATAAATATACCTGCCTTATTGAAATAGTTAAGCTAAGTAGAAAATCCATCAAACACTGTAGATCCCTTGAACTGTCTCTCTAATTAACCCTATGTGTTCAGTCACTTTCTTCTGTATTTTGTTTTATGTATGTCCTTTTCAAAATATAGTGCAGGTGATGGTCTGTCCAGTATGATCTAATTAATATCTGTATGTTAAAATTATATCATTAAAAACAAGCCCTTTATGACAAGTTTCTCAACAATACTGGTTGTGAGCTATACTGGGGGCTGCAGCAGCCCAAGGCTTCAGAATCACAGGCAAGATTCGAAGTTTAAGTTCCTTGTTCCAGAGCTCTTGGAATATCCTATTTTATCATCTATGGCAATGGGATTTGAAATCTGTAGTGGGCCAGTTTGGATATGTTACACAACAAAAGCAGTAGATCTCCAGTCAGACACCCAGAAGGGGAATTTTGGTGTCCCTGAGAATGCTGCCAGGAAATGGGGAGCCGGAGGGCTGCATTTCCCAGTGTTACTTTAAATGTTTTGGTGCCAGTCATTTTTTACAAGGGGAAAAAAGCAGAGGGAAAATGTGTGGGTCAAGGAAAAGAATGTTTTAGACTCTTCATTCTTCAAGCATTTCTACATTTCTGTGGGGACCCCTAGGTATTCTCCTGATTTGCATACCTTCAGCCTGCTCACCATCTTCACAGCACAAGGAGGCCTGAAGGAGCTCTGGTATTTTGTGAGTGCTGAGAAATTGATGCCATCAGTTTTCTCTTTAATTCTTCTTCAAATGTTTGGTAGGACAAAGAATTGGGTTTGTGACTTAAGTCCAGGCTCTGCAGATGTCTCAGCTAACAAATAATGCCACTTATTGTCTCACTGTGTATCATTGTTCCCTTATGTGATTTTGCAGGGCCATCCAGGTGTTCCAGGCTATCCAGGACTGGATGGAGTCGAAGGCATGAAGGTAACTTCTCACTAAAGCATTGGTTTTTTTAAGGTATTTGCATGAATAAGTAAGTATCATTGCTTCAATCAAACCTCCTGTTTGCCCCTATATCACTGTAAATTTCAGTGTGTTTCAGTTCCTCATTCACTTTATTGTTAAGCATAGAAATGAGTGGTTGCTGAGCTGTGAATGCTCAGCTATTTTAATAATTCTTCAATGTTAATCATGGAACTTCATGACTTAGAATTGTAGATGTAGCCTTTCTGGTCTCCTTTATCCTTACACCAATGCCATATTTATTGGACTCTTGAGGAAAGATTAGGTGGAAGTAAGTGGCTGTTGAGATAGTTGCCAAGGCTATCTGAAGTCTTGGATCACAGATCTACAAGTATGGACAAGCCTGAGAATGTGTTCAATTTCTTGGACTGGAGGTAGATGATGCATAGGAGACATTTTCTGGGTGCCTTACAACTTGGGCAGTCAGACAGCTGGAAACGGAATGGAAAATGATTGGATAGTAGTTTGCTGTGAAAACACTGATCTGCCACCAAGATTGCAGACTTGTAAAATGCAAGTACTGAAGGGATTTTTGTGCAGACCACATGGAAGAAGTAGAAATTTATGTACAGAGGAGTATTACTGGAAGAAGCAACAAAGTGTGCACTGCCTTGGCTCACTGCATGGTGTTTATATAATAAATATGATGGCAATTTGGACAAAAGCCAAATTTTGCACTTGCGTTTTTAAAGAGGATCTGATACTCTTTGAGAGTGTCACTGAGAGGAAGGAATGTCACTGCAGTTTGTCACAACTTGCATGTTCTACCTGGATGATTTTGTGAAGGAATCCATTTTTCTGTAAGCTTCTGTTATTGAAATTCAGTATCCCAAGGCAACAAATAGCTGCAGTGATGAAAGCTTTTAAAAATGAGATAGCTCTTACCAGTGAACAGATATTATCTACCTGATATTGGTCAGTGTGCTGACATAACTGGTCTCCAGTACACATTGTATATACATGTCTGTGCTTCCTATTGAGGTAATTGGAGACCTTCAGAGGATAGTTGGATAGCAGCAGCCATCTTATCTGAAGCAGCCATCAGTTTCATCAGATATGTAAGTCAGGACAGCAGATGATTATGAATAGCAGAACAAAGTGAATTCTTCAGCAAGACAAAGAATGATGGTTACTCAGTGAATGACTGCAGACATTTGCACGGTAATACAGTCTGTCTCCTGACAAGCAGCCTCCTCTCCATCACCCATCTGAATGTGGTGTGAATCTGTTTTCTTTACAGGGTGAATTAGGTGACATCGGTCCCCCAGGCCCTCCTGTTGTTATTGACAGGGAAGGGGTAGTCATTTCAGGTACACATTTCCATTTTGTTTTGGAACTCATCTAAAGCACTTCTTCTGATCCAACTTTCTTTCTTACTGTATTTTACCACTTCCCCACATTGTATATGGGGTCTAACTCATCCCTTGTTATTTTTCCTTTATTTCTGTATTGTTTTGATACACATATGTTTAGTCCTTTTTTTATCACTTCAGAATTTACAGAAAGCCATTCGTTCCCACATTGCAGAATGATGTGTTTCAAGGCAGAATGAAATGTCTTGCCTGGGAGACAGGCTGTGTGTGAGCACGGGCAAGTGCTGTGTTTGCTCTGTAGACACACTTCAATCTGTCTTCAGTGTACCAAGGAAAAATGGCTTCCTGGTGCTGCTTGGTAAAGGGTGCTCTGAATGTCATTCTGCTGTTACTTGTTGTCCAATGTGGTAAGAATGTTGTTGAGAAAATAAGCTTAATTAATGCCACAGCTGACTGAGGCCTGCATGGGAACAGTCTCTAAAGCCATAAAGGTAAGGGGACAAATTGTATGGTCTCTCCTATTCTTTCTCCTTCACATGTAGTCAAGTTTGAAACAATCTCTTTAACAACTCAGGAGCAATTTTTCCCAATATTATTACCTTTGACTAACAGGCTTTCTGCTCAGAGCTTGGCAGCCTCTGCTATCTGTGAGATCAGTGGCCACTACGGTAATTGACTGAACAGTCTTTCAGCAGAAATTCTGATGAGATTTTCTTCCTTGTTTTCCTCTTTCCCTTAATAGGTGCCCCGGGTGACCCTGGAAACCCGGGAATACCTGGTCCTCCAGGAGATGAAGGGATCATTGGTTTACCAGGCCTTCCAGGAGCTCCAGGGTTTCCAGGCCTGGAGAGAGGTAAAGCAGCTGCTGTCTGTGCTCTGGGTGTGGGTTTTGTGGAGAAGTCTCTGGGTAGTGGCCTGGACATGGTGAAGGTATTGGAGCAAGCCTCTCCCTGCTCCTTCAGCTGGCTGATTTGCAGGCTGCTGTATGAGAAATAGGAGGCAGGGATGACACATAGGGAAGCCAGTCGTGTTGACTTGGATGGGAACAGAATTAGTGCCACAATTATTACAGCCCAGGTAAGTCTTCACATGTGAATATTTGGGTGTGGCAGTGTACACCGGAGGCTGTGGTTTGATTTCCATTTTTAATGTGCTGATTGGCAGAAGTTTTCCTACATTTTAAATTATAATGAAAGTTTTTGAAATTTTTTGACGACTTTTTATATTTACAATAAAGAGCTAACAGACTGGCTTGATAAACCCACTGGGAGTGCAACCTATTTGTCCCATCAAAGATCTCACTCAAAAATTTCTGTTTCACTTGAATGTCATCTGGGAAATTCTGGCCTGAATCTGCAATGATCCAGAGACTAGGAACTACCAAGAAAATCAGAAAATAAACCCCCCTCAGTCTTACATAATTAATTGTCTGATTGAACAGTGAGACTTAAATGCAGTACTGTGAAGTTTTTTGGATGACCAAAGGAGTGTGTAAATGGGAGCCAGTTGATCCCTCCAATTAGAGCTTTTTCGTTGGTGTACAATTATAAATTGTTCTGTGCTAACATGGTTGCAGTTCAAGGTACAATGGTAATTACCTTAACATTAAAAATACTTCAGTGTGTTTGCTACTGGAGAGCTGTTCATTGTGTCATTGTTGTCTAGATGGAATGGGCCCTGGAGGGTCTCCAGGTATTCCAGGAGTGAAGGGTGATGTGGGAGAACCAGGAAGAGCAACAATTGGATTACCAGGCCCTCCCGGCAGAGGTGGTTTACCAGGTCTGCCAGGAGCACCAGGATTGCCTGGTTCACCACGTACGTAGAATTTTTACATCTATTTTTGTACTGGATTCAGACTGAAATAGGATAAATAATCATTTATATATTTAGTTCTTTGCCAGTAAGGATTATTTGTCTGTAAATCGTAAATGTTTGACTGACACCTCATTGTGATTGTAGTTCATAGACTTAAATATATCATCAGATACTCCTATAAAGTAAAACAATAGACCTAATTATTGTTAAGTGTGGTAGCCTGAGAGACTGAAGCACAAAGCTGTGTAGACACAATTTATGACACAAAGGACTTTGAAGGTCTAGGCTAGTCTCCTATTCACTTAGGTCAAGAACAGACCGTGACCTTATGAAAACCTGAGGTAAATGTCTGTCTTGTGAGCAGTGAGTTTGGGTACCAGGAGTCAGATAGGATGCCTAAAGAGACAGTTTCCAGACCTAAGGAAACAGGATTTTGTTTTTACATGTTTATTTGTATGGATGTCCTGATTAGATTAATTGTGCATTGTTTTGTTTTCCTCAGAAATTGAGTATTACATGATCAGGGTTGATTTTACAGAACTGTTTTACCATTCTGCCATAAGCTGGGTTTTTGTGAGAGTCAACCCTTCAGAGCAGGGGACTCTCCAGTGATGGAGCCGGTGAGCATGGTCTGATAAAATGATTTTTTCTGGAGAAGAAATAAGTGTTCTCTTATCAATAACTGTTTGCTAGTCAAATCTGGATCACTTTTCTGCAGTCTGTAAAGCTCCTGTAGCTGTGTTTAGCTGATGGTTGCAGTTTGTTTCCATGGAGCATCAGGGGGTGCTGGTCAGCACTCCATCTTACTGTTGTCACGGAGGGGAAGGGTTTTCAGACAGTGTACTTTTAGATTATGTTTGATCACTTTCCACTGCTGTTTCTACCAGCTTATGTTTCATTCTATTCAGCATATAAAGAGATGTAGACAACAATCCTGCAGTCATGAAGTGAGGGACAGGGAAAGTCCCCTTAACCCTTTTGCCCTTTAGTGTCTTTCCTGAGCTGCAGCCACTGAATGAAAGTCATTTGCCTTTCTTTACACTAACTGTCCATAGTTTGGTGAGTTCTTGGGTCAACTGGTAAATCTGTGAAAAAGTGCAGTGGCAGAGTAGAGGAATGAAACTCTGTTGCATCCACACTGTGAGAGCTTTTGGTTTTCTATGTGAGAAGCTAGAAGCAAATACGGCAGAGAACTGCAGCCCGTGGTACCAACCAAGATCCATCTCCTTGTGTAACGTCCACAGTTGCAGTTTTGTCTGGTACTAGTTGCATCACTGATGTTGTAAGTCAGTAATGAGCCATAATCAGCCTTCTCATGTCTTTTCCTTGCCTTCTTTCTGCATATAGGCCCTTCATTCTCCCCAGGGACAATCCTGAATGGAAGGACTGGGGCCCCGGGGGAGCCTGGGCAAAGAGGGCTGCCAGGAGCTTTGGGTCCAAAGGGCTACAAAGGTAATTGACTCTTGTTTTTAGAGAGCTTTTCAGCAGTCATTGGGCTGACAGATATTTACATGTGGTTAATATCCTGAGGGATGAGTTGTAAGTGTCTTTATGACAAATCACAGGAGGGTTTGAAGGAGCCAACAGCCTTTGCAATTTGCAGAAATTTGTGCCCAGTACTGCCAGTAAAATCATATTTCTTCTTATTCTACTCAGGCAAGTAAGCTGATAAACATCTCATACCCAGAAAATTAGCTAAGTATGTTATACTCTAAAGCCATGAGACTTAGAAATAAAATCTTGTTCACTGCTTTTTGCAATAGAGGCTGTAAATGGCAGGAAAACGTAATTTTATTCTTTTCTGTGCTAAAAATTGTAAGAATTTGGGTCTTAGTGTGTGACAGAACCAGCAGCAAAAGCCATGATGACACAGATATCACTGTGCTTGGTGATTGTTTGGGTCCATAGCCACTCACAATTCAGGGGGTCATTGTAACCTACTGTGAGAGTGAGTATGGATTTGGGTTTTTTGATAACTATGTCTTCAAAAATGCACAAGACCTCCCTAAAACTCCCCTAAACCCATCTGTTTAGGAATTTTTAACCTTTGGGAAGAGGTCTAGAAGTGCTGAGGTTCATGCTGCACATGGTTATTTGGTGATGGGCATTGCATGGAAATTAAACTGGAGAAAACCTGAGCTCCACTTGCTTGGCACTCACATCACCTGAGCAGAGGAGGCATAAAATCAAATCATATGAGAATAGCTTTGTCTTAATTGAATCAAATACTGCTTTTGGAAATCTTGCAACTGAAGAGGGTGTTTATCCAAATGAAACTCAGTTTGGAGTCTTGACTGTTTTCCAGGAGAGGCAGGTGATTGTGCTTGTGATGGAGGAGTTACAAGAGCTGGTCTAAAAGGCATCTCAGGTCCACCAGGTCTGTCGGGAAGCCCTGGTGTGCCTGGTGCCAAGGGCATTGGTGGAGACCCAGGCTCTGTGGGAGCACCAGGACTGCGAGGCCCTCCGGTAAGGCAGGAGGAGTTTATGTTGGTTGCTGTGAATTACAGGAGTGCCCATGTGCAATTGCTGGTCTTGAATTTAATGAAAGCAGAACACTTCTTTTTTTTTCATAATTGCTTCTATTTGTTTGGATTAAAAAAAAAAGCAACCTAGAAACTGATCTGTGTAAAGAAACTGAAAGTAGAGATATTATCAGCTATAAAAATGGGAGAACAAATGGTTCTTGAATTCTGAGAACTGCACATTCATCAGTCAAGAGAAAAGTGGTAACAGTTACTCATCCCAGGATTTCTTGGAAGTAGACATACATGAATTAGATCCAGGGCTCTTCCTAAGTGAGGGCTGTCTGGAGAAGCAGTTGTACATGTGCATGGAGAGAAGATCTGAAAAATCAAACAGGGAGATCCTTCCACATCATTGCTCATAGCTATAAAAACTGTGCACCGCAGTCTGCTTCCTAAATGCTGTATGCTAAATACATTAATGAGAGTTGAGCTCTGCTTTTTATCAAACAGCAACCATAACAAATAGGATTTTCCAAAGTGCTGAGCATTGCTCATTGCAAGTATTTACTTTTGAAAGTCGTAGTCCATAAAGATACCAGTCTTTTGTCTTCAGAGTATCTTTATCAGTGTCAGTAAGTGCAGCACGCCAAGCAATAGGGAAGAAGATTCATTACTTGGGTCTCATTATATCATGAGTGATGTAATGTTCCCAGATGCCATGCAAGATTGCTGTCACTATTATCAGGGTTTGCCTTGCCACTGTGGAGCTGTAGTGACAGTAGAAACAGCTGAAAATAATCGAACCCCTCTCTTTTTTTTTTTTGTCCCAAGGTAATGTATGCAATAGGAAACCCTCTGGAGATTCTTTCTGATCCGGTCATTGTGTCCTGTCCTCATATGACATTTTAAAGAAGCAAAGCCTTTTCTTTGTATGTTCATGTTCCTTTTCTTTATCTGTTGGTCTGTAGGCTTCAGCTGGTCAGCAAGGACTTCCAGGCCTTAAGGGAGAAAAAGGGGATCCATCCTATGCAACAGTCAAAGGTGCTCGTGGGGACCGCGGTGCAACAGCGCCCAGAGGACCTTCAGGCATCCCGGGAACTCCGGGCAGGGATGGACTTCCAGGGTTGCCAGGCCCACCAGGCCCTCCAGTAAGTTCAGATTAATTTAGCAGCAGTGTTTCAGAACTGGAATAAGGAGCAGAGAAAACAGCCACGCCTGGCAAACTAGTCCTGATTAGCCCTGTGGTAAATCTCCAAATACATAAAAAGCTCACAGTCCCTGAGCACAAATTTGTCTTGGTCAGGATTAATAATTGACAATCCTAATGCCTCTATCAAAAGATAAACTTCAGTACACCCTAATGCTGTTCTATGTTGTGTCCTGAAAGACAAAAGATGTTGTAGGCCTAACTGAAATTTAAAAATCACACCAGAATCTTACTAATTAAAAAAAAGTAAATGTCTTTCAGAATATGTAATATTTGCATTTTGGCAAATACAACAAAATATTCTTTGTAATAGTCACCTAGTTTTGCTGCATTTTAAAATAAAGATGGATAATTTACAGTGGTTTCTATATATCTTTTCAGGCTCACATGAACCTTGCACAGAACAAACCAAACTCTTACACACTCTTAAAAATGGCAGTGATGGATATTCTTTCTGCATCCATTTGATTTTCAGCTGTAGTTGTCTTTGCTGTGCACAGGGTGATGGTGGACTGGGTTTCCCAGGTGAAAAAGGGCTGCCAGGATTACCTGGCACCAAGGGCCATCGTGGAGAAACTGGTTCTCCTGGTGTTGGATACCCAGGTCCTAGTGGAATTCGTGGACCACCAGGTGACCCTGGAATGGATGGGTTTCCAGGACAAGCAGGTCTTCCAGGCCCTCCAGGTAGGTGTTACTGGGTCTGCTCTTACTTTAAAATGGTGTAAATCTGCAAGTCAAATGGTACTCAACTTACTGCTGTGCCCGTGGCCAGGCCAGAAGATTACATTAGGGTAAAGACTGCTCTTGAAATTAGTTGAAACTCGTTTGTGGGCTCACCAGACCTCACATAGCAGTCACAGCTTCCTCAAGTTATCATGTTCAGGAGGACATAGATAATAAGCAATAAATACTCAAGCAGTGCTAATACTAACAGTATTAGCTGGACCTACTCCCTGACTATTGCTGGAGAGCCATTTTACACCAAAGGTAGTTAGGAAGAGTGATAAAATTAGGTTTTTAAAAACACGTAATTCATTGTCCAGATAAAAATAGTAATTCACTAGTATCTGAGATGTCTCAATCAGTTTTCAGATCTATTACTATTATTGAAATAAGAGCTCCAGGTTTTTAAAAGACTAAATGGTAGTACATTGTATAAATGAACAGGTGTTGATTGAGAAGAGGTTGTCATGACAGTCAGGTAAGGAGTTCACTTAAGACTTGTGCACCCAGCTCTGGGCTGTGTTTGCTTCCTGAGGTACTGTAGTTTGGCTCGGTGTGTCATTATATGCACCTAAAGCATACCATAATGACAAGTGATGAAGGTAAATATAGGTTTGATCATACTTCATATATGATGTTTTATGCTCATTCTCAAATTGAGTTACATGGAAATTCATGTCTAAACATTTATGGGAAATGTTTTCATTACAAAATGACTGCAGAAAGCTGCTCCCAATGTCTTGATTCCATGTCAGCCATTTAAACATAACTTAAGGTAAACAGTATTTTTTGTCTCTGCTGATTTTCAGTGTATTTTCCATGCTGCATGTACTTGGGCTTCTAGGTTTGTAATTCTGTCTGTGTCAATAATGCAGAGCCAGTAATGTATTTGCAGACATAATACTGTGGCACAGATTTCTGGACTGATAAAGTGATGCTCTGAGTTCAAAACCCTTGGTGGTAAGACCACCACAGTGAGAGGAGTTGGCGGAGGAATCTCAGACCCAGAGGGGGGTGAGAGCAAGGCCAGGGCAGCACCGGGAGGCCGCCGGATGTGCCGGATGGCGATATTGCCTCACACCGGTGTCCTGCTGGCTTGTTGTTATGGGGTGAGGAGACAGCTAGCATTAATGTCCCCCAGGGACAGTCTGCATAAGCTTTTTTTCCAATTCAAGTCACATGCTAAATGCTAAAAGCTTATCTAATTCCTAGTTGTGAATGCTTACATCTTTGTTCAGTACATTGTCTCTTACGGAATCCGCTAAATTAAAATTGCATTGTGAGATGAGGAAAAGTAAAATGCTCTGTGCATGATGTGAACTCCAGACATTCTGTGGAGCACATCAGAAGCCAGCTTATTATGAATGCTGCATCAAAGCTTTGGGAACAATGAACAGTCCTTTGTAGGAGAGTATCTATAGTCAGAATACGTGGGAAAGGGAGTAAGTCATTAGCCAGCTCAGTTTGCACCTCCATAAAGATGTGTAAGAAAACTTGTGAATGCATCTTTCCTCCCATACTAGGAAATAATTTGCATACATTAAAAGACCCTTTGATGTAGTAAATTTCATGTAATATTAAAGAAATGTGTGTGGGTGGAAGAAATAATAATTTCTTATAGTGTCCAGATTGAAAGGCCTTATAATGAAAATTAGTAAAGACATTTAAAGAGTCTGTCTGTGACTTACTGAAGTTACCATGTCAAAGACAGCACTGAAGAATTTTCGAGTTTGTGCCGTAAAACAGAGTGAAACAGTCTGGCTTTGGAAGTCTAACTCTGTATTTTATAAAAAGCTAGACTGTTTCTACCTGGCATTATGTGATTACTCAAAAATGTTGGAATTGCCCATATTTTACTTTAATGCCTGACATGATGGTTTCATAATTGTTTAATTTCCTCAATACTCAGATATTGTTGTGTAAACTGTGAGAAGGCAAAGTATTAAGTAGCTGGGAAAGGTAAAGCTTTGATTATATAATTTTTACAGTAAGCCCTACTTACATAATTACAAGGAAACAGTTGTATTTACATTTCAGTTATTCTCACATGAAATATCCATTGTTCAGGTATTCTACTGCTGACTAATAATGTAAAATACAGAATATGCTCTTGTACAGAGGGGTTTTTGGAAAACTCGCATGAGACAGTTCTTAAGGTCATGTGATGTGAATGGCACTCTGTTAATTAAGACTTCCCTTTCAGTGCCGGTTGTATCCCAAATGCCTGGTTTTTGAAAAATGTCGTTCTTTATTGTACTGTATGTCTCAGGGAAGGACCTCAGTGCTTTGTTTTACAAAGCATTCAGCATCAGGCTCACATAGGACTGCAGAAGAGCAGAAATAAAATGTTTCTTTTGTGTTGGAGATCGTTCAGGTAAATGTGATGGGTTGGCAACTCTGATAATGACTCATAAATTTCATTCCACTGAAGAGGGATTGCTAGTGCAAACAGAGCCTTTTTTTAAGAGGTGGGAGTCAGTCAAAGAGCTCTGCAACTGATGAGTCTTTTTTGCTGCTGATAAACTTTTAAGCCCTGTGGTTATTTCTTAGTTTGAGAGACTGTAGAAGAAACAGTTTGAGAGTAAGGCTGAAAGAAAAAAATCCTTGCTATTCCACCCTCCATGCATGCACATCTCTGCCCTAACCTCTAGGGGAGAAGTTTGTTTTAAACATCTGTTAGTATTCTCTCTCTACATATATGTGTCACCTTAATGTGCGCATGCACATTTATTTTAGAATTTCACACTACAGCATACTGGTTTTACACAGTTTAGGAACTTGCTCAAGTTTTAACAGTTAAGACTACCTGTCAGCTCACACTGACTTTGAAAGCTCTGAGCCTGGACCCGAAGCTGTTGGAGTCACAGAGCCCCTGCCATAGGAAAGAGAAGTTGCTGGGTGGAATCCTGGGCTCGTGCTACAAAAAGTCCACAGCAGTAGATGCTGACTTTTACTGGTCATGCAGCAAGTCAGCAGTAGGGATGAGATGAGACAATTACCAGGTTCTGAATACCTTTTGTTTAGCATCACACATTTGAGATGTCAGCAGTGCTTGATGCGCATAAGTTGACTCACAGCCACTTATGATAGGTCTTGTAAAAAACTTCTGGTTACTCAGTGTTCCTGTTCTGTGCCTGAAAGGGGCTGTGTGCAAGCTCAGTGTTTCTTTGTTGTAGGTATCACCTTGCCCTGCATAGTTCCTGGAGCATATGGGCCCCCGGGGACTCCCGGCTTTCCAGGACTGCCAGGTAGGGAGACAAGATGATGTAATGACTGGTTGACTGCCAAGCAGCACTTATTCCTCAAGGAAGATAACACCTCCTAATTAATTTTTCTCCAAGTGGTAGTTATTCCAGAGGGTTAACTGGCAGAACAATGTCGTTTTGTTTCCCAAAGTGACCAGGCCTAAATCCCATGGAGGATCATATGGACTGCACCATTTTTTAGCTTTCATGTAGCCTTGAACACAAACCCTCTGCTTCTGTGTTTATGTAGCTCATGAACAGCCATAGCTTTGAGACTTTATTTAGCTTAAATTGTGTGTCCAGCAGCAGCTTTGCAGAAAAGATCTGATCCTGTTTTCTTGTGCTGTGTTTTTGTCTTCTGCTATTCATTTGTTGATATCATTAATTAATATATTTTTACCTTAGGTCCCAAAGGCAGCAAAGGCTTTTCTGGCATTCCAGGCCAACCTGGGTTACATGGGTCTAAAGGACAGCCAGGGTCTCCAGGAATAATAGGCTTGCAAGGGGAACCTGGTAAGAGGGAAGTTGCTGGAGTTCTTTTTATTGTCTGATTAATTCGTACAATACTTTATCAAAAGAGTTATCTGACCTTGCCCACTTCTGCCTCATACATTCATGATGCTTCATTGAGAGTTCCATTGTGCTCCTTGCAAATGCAAGCAAATGGTTTCAGCTTGAGAGAAAACAAAGGAAACATTCAGGATTTTTATCACCTGCCTATAACACTGTACTACTACTGGGAGAAAAGAGGACAATCAACAATTTGTTTCTCCAGAGACCATTGTCATGTGCTTTGTTCCAGTTTAGGTTAACCACAAATTCAGTGCAACACTTATTTTAAGCCCTGTGGTACTCTGGTGAAGGCAGCTGTACCCAGTGTTTGGACTCCTTGTAGCCATGGGAATTTCTGATGGTTGTGTAAAGAAAGAGCAAGAAGCAAAGGTGATGAGCGTTAGGGGTTTTGTCCTTTTGCTTAACCTGCCAACTAGTGAAGCCAAGGTTGGAAGGTTTTATGTAGCTGCAGCTCCTACACACTTCTACAGTATTCTTTTCTTGAAAATAAAAGCAAAAAAACCCCCGAAAATCCTAAACCTTTCAACAGTTTCATCACTTTCTACCACCAATTATTGTTTCTAATTCAGTACTGAAATATTCTGCAACTTTTCAAGCAACTTTTTCTTTCATGGAAATTTTTAAAATGTGTATTTTATTTGAGGTGCCATTGGAAGCAGCTATTCTGTACTTCTGCTGAGTGACTTTTGCTGCTCTTCTCTTTAAGGCTTCCCTGGACCTCGAGGAGAGCAAGGCTCACAAGGACTTCCAGGACTGGAGGGAACAGATGGTTTGCCTGGGAAAATGGGTGCTTCAGGCTTAGCTGGAATAAAAGGAGCTCCTGGAGATGTATTTGGTGCCGAGAGTGGAACCGTGGGGGAGCATGGCCGACCTGGACTTCCAGGTGATAAAGGGCTTACAGGTGATATTGGATTTCCAGGGCCAAAAGGTAAGCACTGATACTGCTTGTGTCTGGGAATATCAAACTGTTTTTCTTTCAAAGACCCTTCCTCTTTCCAATCACTTTAAGATGATGCAACTCCTCTGAGCTGCTCGCAGGTGGCGATTTGCTGGTTTTCTGGTAGAATCTAATACAACTCAAAGGCTTTTATTAAAACTCAGTTTTTAGTTAAAAGTGTGAATTTTGCTTTATTTGTTCTGTAACCTCCCATCTCTCTGTTTCCAGGGCTGGATGGAAGACTAGGCCTCCTGGGTATTAAAGGTGAACAGGGTCATCCAGGATATTCAGGTGTCCCTGGACTGCGGGGACCTCCTGGCCCTGGAGGTCCTTTTGGCATTAAGGGAAAACCAGGACCCTTGGGGCCAGCTGGCCTTGCAGGAGCACCAGGTATGTAATGTTTTCCAGTGAAGACACGTAGCTGAGCTGAGCTCTTCAGTGTTGAAGTGTGGGAGAGGTTTGGCATTTGCTCAGACTGAGCTCCAGCCTCTGGTTAGGGGTAATAGAGTGCGGAATTTGAGCCTGTTGACTCTGACTGCTGGGCAATTCCTGCCTGGAAATGTTACCCCAATAGTGTAGAAAGTACAGGAGAAAGATAGAAGAAAGCATCTTAGATGTCGTGATGTTTTTAACATCTTTGCTCTTACATGCTGGCTGTATCACTGACTAATCTTCATTTCCCATTTTCATCACAGTTAATTTCTGATGTGTGAGGTTGCTTGAAATGTGATTTAGATCAAAAAATTGTTGGCTTTCTCAGGACAAGGACTTGTCTTCTCTTTCTTTCTCTTTGCTGGGGCAGAAGAGAACTTTATTTCCCTGCACTTAAGAAGAAAAAAACCCCCACCACTTGAGTATAGCAGTATCTGTCAAGCTGCACTGACTAAAGTGTTTCATAACAGTTTATGAAAGACTTGAGAACCAAGCAAAGAGAGACCTGGGAATTGGTAGATAATGGTCTGGGACATAAAAGTGCTCTTCTGATGCATAGAATGACAGTGCTGGAGCACAATGGCAACAAATGAATGAAAGCAGTAACATCATTTGAGATGAAAATCATAGAGTTTTTCATTTTTTAGAATTTTAATATTAGCATTCTGTCTGCCTCTCTACTGTTTTACATTTGTGGTCTGTATGCCATATTTGACTTTTCTTCAACTGTTTTTAAAAACCTTCCATTGCTAGGATGATAAGCTCCAAATACTAAGTTTTTTTGCAGCTGTTGTCTCCCTGAATCATTAATTTCTTTTGAACCCTTGTTCTTTCTGTTTACATATTTTGTCTGTTTTTTCCTTCACCATGTTTCTATCCCATTTATCATCAACTCTCCATTTCTGATGTCACACTGTTTGGTTATGGGTTCTTCACATAGGCTGTCAAGGTGAGAAAATGCAGTGTAGCATAAAAGCTCATGGACTAACAACCCAGCTTTTAATGCTACAAGAATTGCATTGACCATAGGTGATACCCCTTATCATTGCTAATCAAACTGGAAGGCAAAGAACCATTGTAATGAGAATGCTCAGACAGTAACAAAGTCTCAAGCCTATAAAGAAAATCATTAATATGCAGAGATTTTAAGTGTGTGTGTTTTCTTTGTCTTCTTAAATAAGGCAGCTCTTTCAGCTGCTTAAAAGAATACTGGGTTGTAGCATAGAGCCCTGAGTATAACAGAGCTCAAATATTGACTGCTACTGCTGCAAATGTAATTTTTCAGAAGCCACCTGATTTTTCCTTCTCTTCATTCCTTTGGATCTGAGCATTCTGTTTTCAATGGTTTGAGCCTTTGTTTAAAATTGTAAACCATTACAAAGCTTCAGCTAGAAACATTTAGAGGCTAAATGGTGCATATGGTATTGGTTTTGGGACGGCACAATCAGCTTGTTCCTGTAGTGAGCAATTGGCACTTGAGGAGTACAGTTCAACTACCGAGGTGAAATAAGGAACTTGTGAAAACAAGCCTGTCCAGCTGATTGATCTCTGGTTCACCCAGAGGATGGGGTAGGGAGCAGAAGCTGGCATTAATGATGCTCCCCATTCTGTCTTGGCTGCCTTGATGACAAAGGTAAGGCTGTGCATTATAGGTCAGTGTCTGGTGGTCAAAAATGGATACATCATAAGGGGTTTCACTCTTGCCGGTTGTGTAGTGATGTAGGCAGTAACCCTCCTTGTAGGTATTTTATTATTAGATGACTAATGCTTTTGCAGTTCTAAGCTTTATGCCTTCTAGTAGGCTGCATGTGCCATAAGGTCCATTTGTCATTAAAAACAGTGCTGTGTGTAAAGAGCTTAGGAAGCTGCCACAAATTGTCCTAGTTTTGTGCAATACCCTCTGTTGAGTTCTTTCTTGTATTGATTCAGGACTTCCTGGAGTCAAAGGTGTGGCTGGGGATGTAGGACCACAAGGCCCTGCTGGTATGAAAGGCTTCCCAGGTCTTGATGGTGCTCCAGGATCTCCTGGGGAAAGAGGATTCTTAGGGCCACCTGGGCCTTATGGTCAAGACGGACATCCAGGTTTCTCTGGGCCAAAAGGTAGGAGTTTCAGTCTTGAGATTGCTGTGCCCACAAAAAAAATAACCTTGCTGATACTGATTTTAGGCTCAAGTTGCTGGAAGAGAATGAATCCCCAACTAGTGTTGGGATGCCTTTGTTTTGCTGCTGAGTTACAAATTATGGATTTAATTATCAAATAATGTTCATAAGGAAATCTGTCTTAAAGGTCTTAGGCCCTTGTGGACAAAGGGTTGTGTAAATCAAAATAGAAAGACAAGAAAATTGAAGAAATGAACAGTGAATGAAATTTATAGAAAGGAGGAAGAGAATCAACCACAAATCAAATGGGAAGTAAGAATTTACAAACTGTGTGGTCTTTAGGCACCACTACAGTATACCTGAAGAATAACACAAAGCAATAGAGCTGTGGAACTACATGTTGTTCTCTTGGAAACTGATTGGGTTTGATATCCACTGGAAGCAGGACTAGGTTCTTAAAGGTGAACTGAGAAGTGCTGGTTGGAAGTATCGTGAGTGGAGACCTGTGACAGAAGTGACAGTTCTGTGCCTGTGCCATGTGCTTGTTTAACTACCCAGATTTGGGTGATTGGTCAGACCCAGGCAGCCTTTACCTGCCCCAGGGTGGGCGTGTAGTGTACCAGGAGACACTAATATTCCCTTTTTATTTCTCAACATTTCCATGCAGGCGAGAAAGGCTCTTCTGGCCTGCTTGGTTTCCCTGGCATGCCAGGACTGCCTGGTGTCCCTGGAGTGAATGGGTTTAAAGGAGCTCCTGGCACAGCTGGAGGAAAAGGAAGTCCAGGAGTTGTGGGACTTCAAGGTCAAAAAGGTGAGAAACAGCTGAATGGCTTTTGCTGGCTGTGCTGCAGAGGGACTTAGGAGGCAGTTCTAAAATGTCTGTGTCTGCTATCTTTCTTCTAAATAGTGCAATCTTCTATTTTTCAATACTTTGGCCTGTTTACCAAAGATCACTAATGAATTCACATCAGGAGACATGGAAGTTCTGTTTTTCTCTGCTACATTATTTTGCAAGAATATTTCCTGACTTTTTATTTCTTCAGGTGACAGAGGTGATATAGGTCCCCCAGGTCCTCCTGTTCTTGGGACTTCAGAACAGGCACTGCAAATCAAAGGAGACAAAGGAGATCCTGGATTAGCTGGACTTGCAGGATTCCCTGGACCTAGAGGTATTTCACAACATTGCAGTTAGCTGCCAGTATCAGTTGTTCAGTATCTGGGCTTGTTGTCAGTGGAGCATGGTCTGTCCTTTTGGCAGTGCCTGCAGTGTTACTGTTATCTGCTCTGCCATTCCCATTCTAGCAAGACTTGTATATGGCAGTTCTGAATTTTGAGAAAACAGTTTTCCTTTGAAGTTCTGTTCTGCAGACCTAATGCCATCTCTTCTTCCACTTTAAGGGGAGCTTAGGGTAACAGGTTAACTGACCCAGATGAGCTGGATGTCTATATTATTAAATGAAATTCCACTCTTGTATATTACCCAGGTGATAAAGGAATCCCGGGAAGCCGTGGGCAGCCTGGTCTCCCTGGTCCAGTTGGGTCAGCAAGCAAAGAGAGAGGTCTTCATGGTGACCCAGGCTTCCCTGGTCCACCTGGACAACCTGGGCTGCCAGGACAGAAGGGTGCACATGGTATCATGGGATTTCCAGGAATGCCAGGAGAGAGGGTAAAATACCTTCTTAAGTATCTTCTTCTTCTCTGAGTGCTCTTAGGAAAATCCTGTGTTCTAATTGGTACTTCCATCACACAGCAACAGAAGCTGGCAGGAGTTTTCCTTACAAAACTTCCAGATTGGTTTTGTTTGGCTCATACCATTAAATGCCATTTTATATAGTATTTCTTCCTACACCTTTGTGTTCTGTTATCCCCCATGACCCAAGCCTGGAACAGCAAGAATAAAAAGCAAAGACTTAATTTTGCTTGGGTTGGTTTTTTTCAGGGTTCAGATGGCACCATAGGAATACTTGGATTCCCAGGACCTATTGGCCTTCCTGGTCCAAAGGGTAAGAAATCTTTCACAGTGTACGTGGTCTTTCATTGTACACAGTCCTAATATTAATGAGACAAAGGAATAAGTAGTGATCTGGAAGTGTCCATTGCTCTCCAGTGACTGGCTCCAAGTCATATCCCTTTGTAAGAGGCTTCATTCAGACAAGACCCGTCCCAAGCCTAAATACTTCATGGTCCTCTGAAAGTTTGGCCACAGCACTGTGTGAATCCTGTTGGGAAGTGCAGGAAGCACCCTTTTCTCTCATGTCCTTGTGTCAAAAGTGCAGGGATGTTGTGGAAGTACCTGTAAATGTCTTGTGCATTTGTATGAGTGGATCTGCATCCATTGATGGTTATAAGCATTTTCAGACTCAGGTGCATCACTTGCTATTGTCTTTGCTCCACAAATTTGAGATATAGCAAGGTTTATTTTCTCAGACAAGCACTGGAAACTGATGTCCACAGAATGGCCTTGCCTTTCTTTTTCAGGTGACCAGGGAGAGTCTGTTGGTGTTCCTGGCATTGCTGGACCAAAAGGAGAGAGAGGAGACCCAGGGTTTCCAGGTAAAAGTAGCCCTTGGTTTCTCACTTCAAGAATACAAAATTCTAGAGACTAAACAGGTTGGCTTTGCCAAATTTGGGTATTTCTGTTATCCTGGAAGTGAGATTTGAGGAGCCTGCAATCCAGGTGGGGCAGAAATCTGGATGATAATGAACACATCTGAGACCAGCCCAGTTCTAATGCTGGGTTCACTTCACTTCTTGAGGAGGCACCTGTGAACTTGCACTGGCATTTGGCACCCTGGAACTCCAGCCCAGGGCCCAGGCAATGGCTGAGCAAAGTGCTGCAACCTCAGCATACCATGTTTCTCACCCTCTTCATGCCTTCCTCCAGCTTGACTTGTATGTTTGTATCCTTTCAGGAGAGAGAGGTAGAGAAGGTCTCAAGGGTGAACCGGGCTATCCAGGAAACACAGGGGTGAATGGACCCAAAGGCAGCCCAGGAGATCTTGGCCAAGAAGGACCAGCAGGTACTGGATTGAGCACCGATATTCTGCAGCTCATGTCGTGACTGTGACAGCTGCACCTTGATGCTTCCTTAGCCCTGTTTGGCCTGCCTCAGCTGAGGCTTAAACAAGAAGTTTGGCAAGAAAATGATAATTTTCTTTGACAGTAGTGTAAGGTGTCACCTTGTCCTGCTGGTCAAATATGGTGAATCCTGCAATATTGAAACCTAAAGGAATCCCATTAACAAATAGGGAAGATCTCAGATACAAGCAATAGCAACTTCTTCACAGCTCTTTCATAGCAATATTTTTGTCTGTTCTCTCTCTAGAGCCAAACCTACCCAGAAGAATGGCTATAAGTGTCTTTGGGTTGTGGGGTAATTGGCAGGTAGATTCCCAAATAGTTATCAAGATTAAAGGTTGGAGAACAGTGGAAGCTGTTATTGAAATCTTTTATTTGGAAAACAATTTAATTAGTTATTTGGCCATGTGTTACTTAGTGAATGATGAAGAATGTCACAGCTATGATTTAAAAAAACCCTATCAAATAAATAGTTTGATAAATGTGATGCTAGTGGTGGCATGAGGAGAGATTTGGATCTGATTTTGCTTTATTTAAATAGTTTATTCCCCCATCTTATGAGTTAAGTGCAGGAACAAAAGCTGTAAAATGGAGCTGTGAGCTGTTTCAGCCTGGATGTGATGTGTGGTACAGGAATATTTTTCCGCTTGCTTTTAGGAATTCCTGGAAATGCTGGGCTGAGAGGATCCCCTGGCCCACCAGGACCCCCAGGACAGCCAGGATCTGTTGGATTCCCTGGAGCTCGTGGAACAGTGGGACCTAAAGGTATATGTGCAGCCTGCACATGGAGAGAGAAGTTGGGTCAGAAAAGCAGTGTTTCGGCCAAGTGTCTCTGCAGGCAGCGCGGGACGGGCCAGCTGTGCGTGGGAAAGAGCTCCCTCTTGGCAACGTGCAGGCACCAGCTGCTGGAAATGAGCAGAGGAGTGATTGGAAAGGGAGGGGCTCTCATTTGGTTTGAGTGACTAATGGGTGTTCGAGGAGGGTAAAGCTGGAGAGAGCAGTGGGAAGAGTTTCCATGGAGGGCACTTGTGTGAAGGGAGGCTTTACACCTTTATGTGCTGTGTTCCCCTGTGTCAGGTTTCTCTTATGTGCTGTATGGTCCCTGAAGCATCTTACACATTTCCACCTAACTGGATTGTTTGCCTATTTGCTCACTTATGTGTTCCCAATGTCTCTTCAGGCTTTCATGGATTTCCAGGTTTAAATGGTCTGAATGGCTTGCCAGGCACAAAAGGGTCTCCTGGAACACCAGGTAAAGGAAATGTGTAGTAGAAATGTCATAGCTGGGGAAATGCATACACTGCTCCATTGAGAGCACTGTTTCCCACAAAATTCCCTTATTTCACCCAGTTCGGGCTTTAATTATGACCTGAAGAAAAACCTCAGGATATTGAATGTGCATGAACAAATTCTTCTTCAATGCCAGTAAGAATAGGATGCAGCCTGTAGAGTTGAAGAGGCTTTTCTGGTGATGGTTCTCCTTGAATTCCTGAAGGACCATGTCACTTCTGGAAAACTAATGGAATGAAATCATAAAACTCTTTCTAATGGATGTTTGATTTGAGCAGGACAGCACCAAATGCTTGCTTTGAATTGGACTTAGCAAAGAAATGTTTCTGTACTACTTTTTAGAGCCCTCCATTATATGGAACTTAAGGAACAGATTTCTTTGATTTGTTTCCAGATTCTGCTTTTAGGAAGATTTTGCTGGATTTTTTCATATTTTCAATCATATGAAATAGAATGTAGTTCTGTGTTGCAAACAGTGTTTTACTAAAGTAAAGAAGTGAAGAAAGAGCTTACCAAAAAGACTTGTTTAGTTACAGTCATTTTGTAAAGTAGCACCTAAAATTTGTGGCAGCTGTTTTATGCATGAAAATGGACAGACATCCTGTGTACAACTCAAACAATACCTGTGTTTTCTTTGTTTAAAACTTTGTCTATCAGAAGGTAATGATTTACAGCATATAGATCCTCCACAATTTTCCTGAGAGAGCTGCTCTTAGTGTATACTTTTCCCAGAGTGACATGCTGAACATCTCCCTGCAGCTTTTCCTGGGAGCCTCTGCCCTGCACCACTTGTGCCTGTGTGCATTCTGCAGCAGTCTGTGCAAACTGAATCCCTGTGTTGCAGCATGAAGCCCACAAGGTTATTTAAAGACGAGAAGCTTGAGTCTGGTGTGTCCTCGTGAGAGACACAGCATACAGGCTGGCAGCAGATCTGTCGCAGGACTGCTATGTTCCCATTCTTGTGCAAGAGCTTGTGGGGAAACCACAACAGTCATATGCTTTTCTCTCAGCATCTCGCAGATTGTTTAAATTCACTCTGCACAACCAGAGTAGCATGTGAGGCACCAAATCACCAATTCCAGCTGCTCTACTGAAAACAGCAGAGACAGTAGTAAATGGGTAGTTTTTTAATCACCACTCATTTTGTGTAATAATTTGACTGCTATTAGGCAATTTGAATAGGCTCTCTTATCTTTGTTAACCATGTTTAATTAGGTCTGAGTGAAGCTGGACTGAAAGGACCTGCAGGTCTCCCAGGTCCAAAGGGTGAAGAAGGCTCTCCAGGCTTGGGAAGAGGAGCTGCAGGATTCCCTGGACCAAAAGGCTCATCAGGAGACATGGGTAAATATTGATGTTCTGGGATGTATTGCTGCTGAGGTTAATGGGTTGCATGGTCAGCAGAACTACCAAAGACAATTTCCTGAAGCCTCAAAGGTGGTTAGAAGTTTGACAGGTAAATGTGAAATCTGTGATGTTGCTCTGTATTTTAAGAAACGGTTGGTTACACAGTTCTGAAAGTAACTATCTATATCTCTCCTGAGCAGCACAGTATGTATTGTTTCCCCTCCTGTAGTGAGATGTCTCTTTGTTCTCCTCAATATAAATGCTCCCCAATCCTCCTTCACTTTGTGTTTATTATTCTAGGTCCCCCTGGTCCTATGGGACTGCCTGGCTTGCCAGGAACACCTGGAGTTTCTCTTCCATCCGACATACGTGGGAGACCTGGAGATGCTGGCGTTCCAGGCACCGATGGGAGTTCAGGTGAGTGCAGTTTGGAAGCTTTGTCATGATGGCACCGGTACCCATCTGGTACCTCACAGCCTTGTCGGAGAGGCTGCTACTCCAGTCTATTCTCCAGCCAGAAAGAAATGCTGGGGATAGACCCAGCATTTACTTTGCCCCAGGAACAGATTCTGCCAATTACCTCTGTTGTCTCTAGGTTTTCCAGGTCCTCCAGGACCACGAGGACCCCCTGGCCCGGCTTCTGACCAAGGTGACACAGGCACTCCCGGTTTCCCTGGTGTTCTTGGCTTGCGAGGCATTAAGGGTGACGTGGGACCCACTGGTCCAGTTGGACTCCCTGGAGCATCTGGATTCAAAGGTAATCTTGCCTTGAAAGGATCTGGGAGTGGTTTGGCACTTGTTATCTGGACAGTAGGAATGGCTGTTGGGTGGTTAGTGTGGCCTCCCTCATTCAGGTGTAACAGCTGAATTTGATGTCTCCGTCTTTCCTTTTGGCTCCTGCAGATTTTACCTACTGACTCCAAAAGCTTCCAGGTGGGGCCAGCTCCGGGTGTTTGTCAGTGTGTCCCTAATGATTTTTTATCTCTTATCTTTGTGGTTTTTTTTTTCTGAGTAGATGGTGTCCACCTGCAATGTTGCTGTGCTTGTTAACCACAGCTACCCACTTGTGCACTCTAGGCAAGGACTGGAGTTGCTGCTTCATCCCACCTGTCCTGTATGCTCAGAGGCTTTAGCGTGGTGGATTTAGGTCTCCACAGGAAGCTAAGAGGATTGTAGGAGTTCAGAGATGTTGTTCTGGGCAAAGGCAGGGAGCACGTTGCTCTCTCTTTGGTCTGTACCAAAGAAGGCCAAAGGGCAGCTGCACACAGGGACTCCAGGAGCAAGGTTTGAGAGACACCACACAGCTCAAAAGCCAGGGCAGGATGGACAGCCACTGCCAGATGAGTAACTGTCTGCTGTCTTCGTGGGCTGGCAGATCCCATCCCCCTGTGCTGTGCATTGAGATGGATTCCAAATAGTAAAGATGTGTAGTCCCCAACCCTGTCCCTGGGTTACCCAAGGAAGGGGAAGAGTACTTTCAATAAAGTACAATTAGGTAGCAGTGGA
Organism: Corvus cornix cornix; assembly: GCF_000738735.6. Classification (NCBI taxonomy): domain Eukaryota; kingdom Metazoa; phylum Chordata; class Aves; order Passeriformes; family Corvidae; genus Corvus; species Corvus cornix. The sequence continues at coordinate 12,090,246 of NC_047058.1, read as the reverse complement.
AATTCTTGTCTTGAGGCTCTACAGCCATTGTGGATGTGAAATTAGGCACAGACTTCCTTGAGGTCCCCTCCATCTTGGAGCCCAAATGCTGTTGCTGTCGTGAGAGCTCCAGCTGCGGGTCAGAATCAGGAGCCTGTGCTTAGGCCCAGTTTTGGCTGTGTGTCTTTGCAGGGGCAAGAGGCGAGCCTGGCCTAATGGGGATGCCAGGTAAAGATGGGCCTCCAGGGGATCCTGGTTATGCTGGGCTGAAAGGTGAAATGGGCCGTCGAGGTGAGTGCTGGAGGATTTAAAAAGCTGTCATTTATTGCACCTGGTTTGGGCTGGGGATTACTTCAGAGCTCCTTTAATGGGCTTATTTGGGAGACTCTTGATCCCTTAGAGACTGAAATAAGTTAGAAAGAGCTTGACATACTTTTTACAAGATACCCAGTGCTGATGTGCAATGGTGGTCTTAATTTCACATTCTTCTCCTTTGTGTCAGGATTAGCATGAAATCTGTGTGGTTTTTGTGGGGTACTTACACATCCTTTGCCGCACGTGTAGGTCTCCCTGGCAGACCAGGGGCTCCAGGAATAACCCCACAGCCAGAAGAAGTCACAGCCCCTGCAGGATTACCTGGTCTGCCAGGAATTGATGGTGTCCCTGGCTTTGATGGAGATCCTGGATTCCATGGCCCAGCTGGAAAACCAGGTAAAAAGTACACTCAGATCACCACAATGCCATTCTTCTGGAAGAAAAACACTACTTTATGAAATGCATTAGGAATGTTTACATGGATTTTTAATTTAGGAAAGAATTCCATCAAAATGCATACAAATATAATATATACAAATATAATGCTTCATTTTTAACCATGTGTAACCATACTCAGCTGTACCTTGCAATCCTTCTACAGACAACCACATCAGGTGGAGTCTCTTTTGGAGGTGGCTGTTTATAACCACAGCTGGTGAAGAATGAGCTCTTGGCATGGCTGCTGACATCCTATTTCCCTTCTGGAATATGATTGCAGGAGTGAGGGCAATACTATGAGGAAATGATGATACTAATAATTGTATTTTATTTCAGGCCCAAAAGGTTTGCCAGGAAGACTGGGTTTGAAAGGACGTGATGGCTTACCTGGAACACCTGGCATAGTTGGGGAACCAGGACTTCCAGGTGCCCCAGGACCACAGGGATTTGAAGGTAATATTATGATTTGGGGAGCACAGATCAAAAAGAGGCAAACAGTAGAATTGTGTTTGCTTATAGTTTCTGCAGAGACCCTCCCCAACACACAAATCCCTTAGGAAGACCAGGGGATGACTGTGGTCTTGTGTTTTGTATCTGCAATGAAGGAAATTTTATCTTCACTGAGGAAAGTTCTGTCACATGTCCTTGTTGATGTCACTGCTGGTGTTTCTGTAGGTGCAATTCTCAACACCTTTTAGTTTTAATGTTTTGTGTATGTGGGAATCATCTTGAAGATCTAAAGGAGTGACATAGTATTCACAGTAACCCTGCCTGTGAGGCTTGGACAGTGAGGAAGGGCACAGTGAGAAAGAAGAGGAATATCATCAAGAAGAGTACTATAGCAAAAATGAATGAATTAGGTTTTGGTTGGTGCTTTGAAATCCTCAGAATTACTGCACTGTGAGACACCTAACACACTGGCACCAGAGTTGTTGGGCAAAGAAAGAAAACTAAAAGAGGAAGGGAATGGGTGGGTGGTGCTGTGAAATGACTGCTTTTGGAGCTGTTAAGTCTAGTAATTCATACAGCTTGGGCTCCTCGTTGTGCAAGGCTGCCATAAGCAATGCCAGATGGAGTGTAGAACCAGCTGATGTCCACACTGTGCACTAGAAATAGCAGTTCTCCTTCTGTCTCCCAGGTGCTGCTGGGAAGCCGGGTTCCCTTGGTTTGCCGGGAATGCCTGGTCGGAGCGTGGGCGTTGGATACACTCTGGTGAAGCACAGTCAGTCAGATCAGATCCCCCCATGCCCCATAGGGATGAACAAGCTCTGGGACGGCTACAGCTTGCTGTACGTGGAGGGGCAGGAGAAGTCACACAACCAGGATCTCGGTGAGTTGACGCAATTCTCTCAGGAATGAACAACACAGGCCAAAATTACATTTCAAAGAAGCCATCCTCCCTGATAGTGCAGAGGGTTGTGGTGGAGGTGGTGGCAGCTGGCTTGGCCAAATCTGCACTGGGAGCGGTGTCACTCATACCATCCTCATCCCTAACGTTGGTGTGTGTGACTTGGAGTGTTTGGCAGATGCTTGGGATGACCACTGCTCCAATTTTTCCAGGTTTTGCTGGCTCATGTTTGCCTCGCTTCAGCACCATGCCCTTTATTTACTGCAACATCAATGAAGTGTGCTACTACGCCAGCCGAAATGACAAGTCCTACTGGCTGTCCACCACTGCTCCCATCCCCATGATGCCCGTGGACAGCGTCCAGATCCCACAGTACATCAGCCGGTGCTCTGTGTGTGAAGCACCTTCCCAGGCTGTGGCTGTGCACAGCCAGGACATCACCATCCCACAGTGTCCCCTGGGCTGGCGCAGCCTGTGGATAGGATACTCCTTCCTTATGGTAAGGACACTACTGCTAGCGCAAAGGCAGCTTTAAACATTTTGATCTCTCCTCTCTGATGAGGTCACTGAGACTGTGTTCTGTGGGTTACTTACAGGAGCCTGGAGCCCTGTCTCTCCTTGCCCCAGTGCACTTCTTCATCAACTGAGTTGCTGTAGCTCTGAGTTTGCCCTGTTTAGCACCTGTCCTGATCAGTTTTGGTGGTAACACTGTGGCCTTAGTTCTGGATTGCCACAGATGTTTGTTCTTCAAACCCTTAAATGTGGGAACAGTAATTAAGCTACACTATTGACTTAATCCTCTTTCTCAGTGGAAAAAGTTTTCTATTGCACTCTTCTAGAAGCTGTAAGATTGTTAGAAAAACATGATGGCAGCATTATTGTTTTGAAATTTTCCCAACTTTCAAGTGAAAAGCTGGTTTTCCATTATTCCCGGCTTATATATTCAGCCTAAGCATGTTCCTTTGCTTTTTCCCTTCGAACCATGACTCAAGAGACAGATACACACAGCCAGCTGTATAGTTCTGGTTGCCTGTTTCACTCCTTTTAGCAATGGAACCAGGAGACTCCCGTTTGCCTCCATCTCTTCCTTTGAGCTCACTCAACGTGCCGTCTTTTATTTCAGCACACTGCAGCGGGGGCGGAAGGTGGAGGCCAGTCCCTTGTCTCACCCGGTTCCTGCCTGGAGGATTTCCGAGCTACTCCGTTCATCGAGTGCAACGGTGCTCGGGGCACGTGCCATTACTTTGCCAACAAGTACAGCTTCTGGCTGACCACGGTGGAGCAGGAGCAGCAGTTTGTCAGTGCTCCTCCCTCAGAGACTCTGAAAGCGGGACAGCTTCGGACACGGGTCAGCCGCTGCCAGGTGTGCATGAAGAACTTGTAGTAACAGAAATGCAGGTACAGGAACAGTCTTTGTTACCCCAGATTAGACATCACTGACTGGAGAAGGGTAAATTCACAAACCTGTTTTGTGTGCGTTTGATGGGTGAATCAAGACAGCCAGAACTCTACAAAAATCAAGTTTCAAGTCCAGGAGTTTGACTGTGCACAGAGGAGGGAAAGACCAGTGTTCTGAAGCCAGTTTTTTAATGAAACGTGGTGCTATGTTTTTACTTCAGTGTTTTTTCCCCTCCTTTATGGCTACCTCAGAAAGTCTCAGTGAGTTCCTTACTCAGACTGAAGAGCAGCTGATGGCTCGCACCACTCCTCTGTCTGAGGCACATCCAGTCATCACCCAGAGAGACTTTTCCAAAGCTATGCTTAATTAGTGTCTTTGCTCCAGTGTAAGGGAGTGAAGACTCATTCTCCTGTGAAACACAGAACTAGCTAAAATGTATCAGTATATGGTGACTTGGAAACACTATGCACTAATGGCTGCTAATGGATTTTCTTGGAAAAATGGAAAAATGAATGTTTTGCTTTGCTTATTACACAGATGGAACATTCTTTCCTCCAATAACAGGTAACCAGTTCTAATTCAGACTGACATCCACAGTTGACCTTAAAGAGCTACACCAATGAAAAATGCAATTTTTGATGTAAAGATGAATCCAAAATACCTCCACCATTTTTCATTGCTTTCTATTGAAATATATTCCAGGTCTGTTGGCTTCAAGGTCTGTGCTTATCTCCCTGCAGTCAATGATGCGCAGCCATACTTTATTAGCCAACATTTTATTACTATGAACATAAATTTCCTGAGGCAGCTTTGGCACACTTATTTTGTAATCATTCAAGCTGTGTGTGTTTGAAAAGTAGAGGCTTTACTAGATGGCACACGAGCTTATGCAGACACAGGAGTAAGAAGTTACGGGATGTACATTTTTTACTCCTGCAGTCACCATGTGTTGTATACTGCTTCCTCTGGGCTTTATTGCTGTTAGTTTAAAAAATTGTATCTCTGCTGTATGCACTGTTAACTTTCCTTCAGGGCGTAATTAAAGAGAAGTGCCACTAACTGGATTTTCCTTGTATATTTTAAGGGAAACCCATGACAAAGGTATGCTTATACCTATAATGAATTCATTCATTAGGACTAATGTTATTACCATTAACCTCTCTGGAGTGAAGTGTATCAAATCCTTTTCTGTTGGCATTCCAGGACATTTCAAAGCAGTGCCTTGCAAATACACTGTCAAGTTTATTCAGAAAATTATTATTAATGCATGACTGAGACATTATTTTAAGCAGATAATAATCAGTAAAGATGAAAGTATTACTTGCATAACACATTATTATCTTCGTAGATGGAGGTCAGAGCTCTGCAAGTTCTGGAGTTGAACCACTCTGGAGATGAGCAGGGAAGTTGTGAGGGACAATGTAGTCACTTATTCCCAATTGTGAAAGATCAGCAACTGCTTTGGAGGTATTTTGCAAGTATCTTTAAGGCATTTTAACACTCCTGAGCAGCAGTCCTTTCCTGTAGGATATCCAGTCTACTTCCCAGCTGTCCTGGCACAGGCAGACCATGTTGGATTTACATCCTGGGTTATACACGTGCAACTTTAAAACACTTAAGTGCACAGAGCAAAGCTCATGAGTTTTGAAAAATCATGCAGATAACTGGCAAAGTACAATGAAAATTTCAGCCACTGGGCTCCTGGGGTGGTACAAATAGAGGTGTTGGTCAGGGCTTGTATCTGCAGGGACTTGGCTTTATTTTTGAACATGCCACATGCAAACACAACTTACTCCCCAGGATCAGAGCTATGCATTTTAAGCACCACTGTCTTTAGAGAGCTGCTTCTATTGCAGTACCCAGTTCCACTGCTGTCCCTGTCCAAGCTTCCATCCAGTTCCACCAGCCCCTCTCTGTCAGGTGCACAGAGTGGGAATTCCAGTCACCAGCTGTTCTCCTATCAGCCCCATTTCCATCTCTTTACCCCCCACCTCGAATCCTTCAAGAGCTCTGCAAGGCTCAGGCTCCTCTCTGAAGAGTGTTTCTCATGGCTAAGGGTGGCGTGGGGAATAAGCACGTGGTACACCACTAGGGGTCTTTTAATTATTTTTTTTAGCAGGCATGGCTCAAGACTGAGCTTTCAGAGCAAGGGCTCATTTTAATTTTTGTCTGTGGGGAGGAGAGGGCAGCAGCTGATGTCACAAGAACAGAAACTCTGCATATTAATGAAGAAGAAATGCTTTGTTTAAAAAACCCTAAATCTGTGCAGCTAATCCATGGAGGGGGAAGAAAATTGTATTTTTCCTACATGTAGAGTTTCCAAACCATGGCTAATAAACACTGAAGGCAAACAAGATGAACTGTGACCAGGTCATGACTATTTTCTTGGAAATCATGCTGGCCCTGATCAAGAAGTGCAAGTGAGAGCAGACAGCATTCAGGATTTCTCGATGTTGTCATTTATTGCTGAAGATGAAAGTGTGCGATTCACGTCCATTACACTATCGTGACAAAATGATCAGAATGGGGACTGTCTGATAGTAAAAAGGAACTGCAGAATGAAGTAAAAGATCTTTTCCTTTATTCTGAGCTGGTTTTCTTATAGCTGCTAGAGAGATACTCTGTCTAAGAAACAAAACTGCACTGGCTCTTCTGATAAACCTGGAGAATTAAGGCACTTTTACCAAAACAGATTTCAAAAGGCAACAAGTCAAAACCCAACAATTAAGTAATTTGCATATGCCTATATATTAAGTTTTAAGATAACCTGGCTTATATTTAGTTCACACAAATTAACAAAATATAGCAGCATACAACCTATGAAAAGCTTAAGAAATTTATTAGATGCACGGATAAAGTGCAGTAACAGAGATACTTGTGTAAATCTTTTTTAAAATAAATAAGGTACAGTTAAACCACCTTTGACTCACTTTAGCTCCAAAAGAAAAGTCAGCCTAAGTTTTAATGATTGAACTTTAAGGTCAAGGTGAAATATATAACAGTGGTTGTGATCTATATCAACTATTTGAGGCTCCTGTTCCTCTTGAGGTCTCCCAGAAACAGGAAGGCTATTGCAAAACGTATACGTTAGACATAGTTCCTTTCACAGAAACATTTTTGTAATAAAGTGTGGTTGCTCCAATACATGTTAAAATATTTAACAAGGAAACAATTTTCTCCTGATCCAGTCGATCTTTTAAACAAGACAATGCATTTTTTCTATGATGCAGCCCATGGGAGGGAACAGAAGTAAACATCCTCCTTAACTGAAGACTGTTTTGTTTTAAGAACTAAACTATTGCATTATATGAGAGCAAGAAATACCCATTTTGTGTTATCCCTTTCTCCAAACATACAGCCCAGTGACAGACTTGCTTTTGCCTCAGAGGTCCATTTGTCTTCAAGAAAGACATACATTAAAAAGAGGTTCTTTTTCAGGGTCTCATAATAAAATCTTTCACCGCCTTTCCATCTGGGGAAGCTCTTTGACAGAAGGAACTGTCCCCGTTGGAGTTTTGGATGCTACCAGGTGTTTGTGCTCTGTTATCCATGATTTCAGGCACTTCGGGGCTAACATGGCTGTGTAATTTAAGTCAATGCAATAGTATTAGCAATATGTTCAATACTCAGAAGGGTCACCACAGTTTCCTTCATACACTCAAGATTTCAAATTCTTCTTCCAATTCAAATAGCTTGTCAGTAGATTCAATGAGTTCTGAAAAATAAATAATTTAGAATGTAAAGACATACCTGATTTTCTTTACTAAAAAAAACCCTCAACCCCTTCGGAAATGCTGCCTTTGAAATATTTTCTAAGATTTAAGAATGTTTGGATAACTGACATTCCATAGGAATACGGCACTTAATCAGGCAGTGATCGCTTGATCCTCAGGAAAGCCCAGTTATTCCAGCTGTGGTGGTGCTCCTGCTGGCTGAGGAGCCCCACGCTGCTGCCCAGCAGCGCTGTCAGTGGTACCACACCTGCTCCTGTGGTTGTCACTTCTGGCTTGGTCGGAGGTATGAAAGGAGGCCAGTGTGGTGGGTGCTTCTGGACCAGCTCAAACATCCGCAGGCTCTGTTGCTTTAGAATCTCCTGAGGACAGAATACAAAACAAAAAACTGCCTGCTTAATTAAAAACATTTCTAATACTGTGTATCTATCAAAGGCTGTAAGTTCCTGTTATTTCAGGTACCTGCCACCATGAATCACTGCTTCACACATCTCTAGTATTTTCCTACTTGAAAACACACCTGGAAGATGGATCTCTTAAACTCTCCTACAAGTTATCAGTGGATTATAATGAGCTTTGATAGCCATACATCTATAATTTTGTTTACATGGAGCAAAAAGATACCAAGAACATATTTCTGCCTTTTAAAAGTAAATTACTTACATGGACCTCTCTGTGTTCAATGGAAATAAAAGACAGACTTATCTACTCAAAGAAATCCAACAGATTTTTGAAGACAGGTTTTGATCAGGAGAAACAAGTTATTATTGAAGCCAAATTTCACTCCTGTCAGGTGAGCAACATCATATCTTCTACTTCGGTTATTTACAGACTGCTTTCTGTAGCCGTTTTTAAAAATAAATGCCTTTTAGTTAGTGGTATTTCATATTCGCATTCCTGTTGCTTAATATTCCAACTGCTTGCTGTGTTTCTCAGTAAATGACTTAGGTATGAGCCACTACTGCAGTACTGCTAAAAAAAGACAAACTCAGGAAGCAGGTGTTATGTACTTGTTCTCCAGGGCTCAGGGCTGCAAAATGCTGAACAAGCTCCATCAGCAGTGTCAGCTCTCCCTGATCATTAGTGCCACCTTCACTGGGGATCATTTGATTTGCAGGCTGGGAATTTCCATTAACAAAGAACAGTAGCCATCATTTCATACAGAGCAAAAAAAGACAGTAGTATTACCTTTTGTACAAGACTACACCAGTTATCAAAATCACATTCTTCTTTGCAAAAGAAGCCCTAAGGAAAGAACACACATAGTAATAACTAAATACAATATGTCAGTGAGCAAAGGTTGCTGTGCTATGTATGTATGAGTTATGTCCCAAGTGACAATCACCCATAACCCAACCAAAGGACACTGGCATGAGATCCGATTGAATTCCTTCAACTACCACAGTATTCTTGTGACCTATACTGGATGACTTCTACAAGTAATTCCACTTGAAGATTTGTAAATTAAATAAAACAAGCTCAGGTATCTTCTCCAGACCAACCATGCATAGGTGATAGTGATGGAATAAAATAAGGAAACCTGATGCAGATCCTTGCTTCAACTTTCAAACTACTTCTTGGAAACGGTCCATGTTGCCCAGGAAAGAAACTTAATTGGCTCCCCAGGATACAAGCAGCTGGTTCCCTGCTTGAGCTAAAATTCATGTATCCTGTGCAGTTAATAGATAAACTACTATGTGTTGAATTTTAGATTGCAGAAGAGTGCCCTGTGATCTTGACTGTGATCAAGAAAACATGTTGCTGCCCTTAACAATACACAGAGGTATTGCTTTGAATAAAGTACACACATTTGTTACTGTCTAAAACCTACTAAAGCTACTGAAGGGTCCAAATTCATGATCTTCATTCTGTGTGGGGCTTGCTGGCAGTGGAAGCTCTCATCATCGACTGTGCCATTTTCTTCTGAATCTACAAAACTCTGAGTGGTGTGAGGGTCCAAGTAGATCAGCTCATTGCCTGGAGAGGTAAAATCCATATGGTGGTAATAAGCAAGAGGCATTAATAAACTTACTCCATCCAGACTTGTATAACACAAATTGGATTATTAGCACAGTCCATATCTCAACTCTCTAGCTAGGGAGTCTTTAAGAGAACGGGAAAGCAGTTCCAGTTCCAGGCACAACAGTATCCCACACAGCATTCAGTATAATTTTCCACTATTACCTTTTAGAGTGGGTTTTTTGGATGGTTTGTTTTACCTTTGTCACATACTCTTCTTCATCTATGTGAAGTCCAGTACATTTTTGAAAAATCTCAGCTGTTGTAATCCCTAACATTCCTCAGATGAAAGATACAGGATGACCACAAATGCAATCTGTAATCCCATTAGGCATTCACCCAGAAATTGGAACAAATAAGTCTGACTAAAACAGCTCAAGTTTTACAGAAGAAAGAACAAAATATCTAAGAAGTTACAGATCAAACCCGGGTGAAATATGAAAGTCTGAATCTAGGATCAACTATTCCATTAATTAATAAAGGAAGACATAGAAGCTTTGATAAGAAATTGAAAAATATGAGACAATAATTTAAGACAGCGAGGAAGCAAAAGAATAAAACAAGACACTCTTCACTAGAAAGTGTTAATGATGAGAAAAAATTCATTATTTAAGCAGCAGTGACATCTGACACTTGTTGAATGCTATCAACTTTTCTTAGTGTCTTGTTCTTGCTTCTATCATTCCATATTTTTACGTCAAGCTTTGCTGCTGCTTTTCTGTTCCAGTAAGGATAGTCTCACACTGTTCTGAAGTGTCTGAGGTATGTTTCTTCTTCTCCATTCTCATGCTTGAAATGCTTACTATTTCCCCTTCCCAAAGAAAATCCTTCCTCTTTCAGTCATATGAATATTTGGAGTAAGTTTCTTTCTTCCTTACCTAAAAATCCTATAAAATAATAGGCATTATTGGGTTTCCCTCCTAATGCTCCCAAAGACTGTGGCATCTTAAAGCATTCCTAGGAGTCCAAAGAGAGAAAAATTAAATTGATTTGTTTATTGATATAACAGATACCTGAACTTATTTCACATACATAAACAAGTCACTGAAGAATCCCTTACTTTAAACGCATCAATATACACTGGATTGATGTGATTAATCCCTAGCCGGAGAGGGATAATGAGCAAGAGGGGCTTCCAGCCTGGGCACAATCCTGCTGTGTTCTTGTTTTGGCCAAGAGCACTTCTGTGCAAATGTGCACTGCTGTGGGCAACGCCGCTGCTCTGGGCAGGGGACCAGCACATCTTCTCTAGGGGAACGAAAACAGACATCAGTGAATGCACAGAGGAATACAGAGCAGATCTTCCTCTCAATCATGAATTAAATTACTTTTCCAGACAGTTTTACAGAGCTCCAGTTTTAAGACAAAAGGAGCAGGGCTTGGAAATACTGACTATTTAGTAGAAGTAATTCTGGCAGTCAGAGTATGTGCTGGCATATTAGTGAGACATGAAAAAAATGAGGGTATGCATGTTTAAGACTGAAGTTGTATTTACTGTTTTGCAGTATTAATGCTGTCAAGCTTTCCCTGGGAGATAATACAGCAGAGATGAAGCGTTACAAATTCTTCAGGGAACTCTTCACTTCCAGTGATGTAGACACAAAATAAGCAGAAGTAGGGACTAAAGTAGAACCAGGCTGTGGCTAAATACCACTTGTAAACCCACCCTTACAACTAAAAATGGGCCACGTATTTCTGAAGGATTTGACCCTCGTTTCCCTTTTGCCTGACAAAAACAGATCTCTGGCAAACTCTGTATTACAAGCAATTCTCTGTATTTTTACATACTGCAACTTCATTCCATTGCTGAAGTGGGAGTTAAGGTAGCACAGACCAAACTCCACCTTCTCATCCACATGGTATGTAAGTTGGTCACCAAAAATGCCTCACTGTTCTGTGCTAACTTTAGTTTTGGGAACCCCAAACCTGAGTATCCATTTCCTTTATTCCTTTTCTTACCCTGGGAACAACTATGGACAGTCCCAAGATTTTGCTTATATTTAGCTATATTCAGGAGAGTGGAGTCAAATCAAAAACTGTCACCAAAGAAATAATCACAGAACCATCAAATCATTTAGGCTGGAAAAGACCTTTAAGGTCATCAAATCCAACCACTACCCTAATGCTCCCAGAAGTAGTTTCTCCAAACAAATTTGCTACGAGCTTGAGCTACTCTTTAGTATCTGCTGAGACACTAAAGCAGTCCTGCAAAAACTCCTGTTTCACTTACTGATGTCTTCGATGACCACTGTATTGTCCATAGATACATAAACTGCTAATGAATTCCATTCATCAAATAAAGCAAGCTTCCTGGAAAACATAAAGGCAATAATTAATAAAAGCTTATTAGGACCACAAGGGTAGCTTTTAACACATGACAGTTAAATGGTTCTTGAGTAAAAAGAATCATTTATTTGGAAAAAAAATTTGCTGGGCTTTTTTTAAGTCTCCGTGTAATAAAAAGATAACTTTTAGTATTTAAAGTATTTAGAAAAAAATAATAATGAGTGGTTCCAGGAAAAACACACACACTATAATATGTGAAAACTGTCTTGTCCTTTTGCCAAATGCAGGGATAGTAACAGCTCAACCACATAATTATGTTTATTACTTTTTATTACAATTAACAACCTCTGCTGTGGGATTCTGCCCATGGTGCCTGACATCATGTAGAGAAGGAAAAAATTCCTAAGCCAGTTTTTCACATTATTTTGTGCTCAAGAAGTTCCACTAAACTCAGTGAAACTATTTCAGGTTGTTAAAAGCCAGAGCAGCTCAAGATTTTGGCACCCAAAAGTTAGGAGGGGGGCATTATAGCACACAGGTTTCTGTCCACTTGTGTGACATCCAAAATTCTGGGGAAGGGAGCTCTTAGGCTGCGCAGGTGCTGTTGGTTGTCTAAAATAAGCCCAAAAAACTGGTATGTGAGCCATTAAGAATTCATAAGGGAAAGGAGCTGGAGGCCAGGACATCCTTTAGCTCCTTTCCCACTCCAGAATGTGTCTGTCCCAGGGCTGCAGCAAATGGCGCCCAGGACCTGCAGTCCGGCCTCCTGACATCTGGCACCTCCCTCAGCAAAGTCATCTCTAGTGTGGCTTCCAGACTAGGAGGAGCTTCCATGTTTTCTCCAGCACCCTCGGGCAGCGCTGTGCGGTCTCCGAGCTCAGCGGCCCCGGGAGCACGTTCTGAGGGAGCCACTGCCACGACTTACTTCAGTACTTGAGCAACTGTATTTGGTCCAAACCATTCTCCAATGGATTTCCCCTCTCCAACACCCATCTGCGCTGTTTTTGTAAGGGAAAACACACACAGGAAAAGATCACAGAGAGGCTGGTCACAGTCTATGTCAAATAGCATGGCCCACGAATATTTTGACAAACATTCTAGAGCAAGTGCAAGCTGTATTTAACAACAATTATGTTTTCAATCTATGCTCTTTTCAAAACTTACTGACTGCTAGTTCCCTTACAAAAAGTTCCTAAACTGTAATGAGAATTACAAATATGTCCTTACTTACAAATTACAGCAGTAAGCTTTATGACTGTCTATTTTAATACTATCAACTCTGCTACCCAAAACTTGCACACTTTATCAAGAGCTAGATTCTAGCATACAGATTTATTTTGGTCTTAGTGAATAACATTTCTGAATTATTATACTTTGTACCCATCTGCATGCATTTTAATTTATATATAAATGTATACATTGTCTTCATAATCACCTTTTCAAAATTTTTAATTAACTTATTTCAAATGAGAAAGTTGCAACACCATTGGAATTTCAGTGGACAAAAAGAAGTTGTGTGTTCTTACCCATTTGGTGGATAGAATAACAGCAGTCTTTTCTATCTAGAAAGCACCGTAAGATTCTATGATATTCTTCTGGTTGTTTTTTGTGTTTTTCCCATTGCCAATCTTCCAGGAAAAAAAATTATACAGATTAAAAAATAATGTTTTCATCACACTGATCAAATTTCTAGAATGCAGAAGCCATCAATGAGATGTTAAGAGGCAATCCATCTCTAATATTTACATTTTATTTAGAGATCCTAGAAGTCACACCTTGTCATTTATTATCAAGCTGTCCTTTATCATCACATGCTATCTTGTGAAAACTGGGAAACTAAAATAACAATGCCAACTGCAAATATATCCTGAGTGATCACTGCTGACAATTGGTAGCTATTGCTCTATGTGAGCTTCTAAGATTGGTTAAAACTATCTGTTCTGTTTAGACTTTGTTAGATTTGCAAGCATTTGTAGGACAATAAGATTCATAAAGCAAAGTCCAAACACAATGCCGGCCCTCTCCCACAGAAAAATCCAAACCATGGCTTTTCCATGTGAGTTCCTGCTTCTAACATGAGGTAGTTACCTCACATTTACTAACAGAGAAGCACATACACAGGGCTGATGCTATTCAGACCCATACTGCAAGTTCAAGTTGTAGTTTTTCTCAGGTAATATGTTTGTTTGCCTACTCTTTCAGTTAAATCTTTGCACTACTGTTCTGCAGATTCAGTTATTCAAATGGATAAATCCTTCTGTGGATTCTGTTATTAAAGTGGTAAATCCACAAATCATGCTGCCATAGAAACCATGACAAAAGAGCATAAGGATCACAGACCCAACCACAGTAAGGTAACTGACAGAAGAGTGACACACAGAGCAGACCTATGACACTCACCCCTGACCCTGGGATATGGGGTGTTAGTATAGGATTAAGAGCAGGCACTAGTGGGGTCTGCTGCAGGGTTTGGACTCAGGCTGATGATGGGTGAGTGGTTTGTGAAGTACTTTTGTGTGGTGAATATCACGCTGTCACTACTCGCACCATCACCTTGAGCCAGCATTTTGGTGGCTATGGAATGAGAAGAGGGGAAGAAGTCAGACCCATGGTGGCAAGTTTTCCCTTGGCTTCAACTTGGGTATTCCTCAAAAAGATTTATAAAATAACAACAGTGGGATTCCCTGTTTGTCCTTCCTCTGTTTTTGTTTCTCTGCTTAAGGCTGACATGATTTTACCCCATCAGACAAGAACAGTTCACTAGTAACTTTATCAGGGCATCACAGAAAGTTTCATTAATAACTTCAGGTTTTATGCTTTTATGGAGCTAAATAAACAGTCTCCAAATAACACAAAAGTTGCCTCAGCAACAGTACTCACCTCTTCCTAAATGTCTGCAGATCAGTGCCTGGGCCAGCATCATCTGCCCACACCTCAGCATGCATCCCCAGCCTGCGTCAGACGAGGGGCCGGTGCCTCCTGGGAACAGAGTTGCCCACAGTCAGCACGGGCTCTACACAGAGCCCAGCCCCCGGGAGAGCCTCAGTTACACCTCGAACAACTGTTACTGATCAAAGGCACTGAGCAAGCTCCTTCCTCTCCACAGCGCTGGTGTCACTTCACTGCTTGCCCCACAAACATGAGGACCTGATTATATACAGGTACCAGCAAGCACTGATTTTAACAGCTTTAATCTTTTGTTTGCATAAACAGTTAAAATTATGCTCAAAATGTTCTAATACCATAAAAGTAACTTTTTAGTCCCCAACACCATCACTAATCCTGCTAATTCATAACCAGGCAGCTGGAATGCTGCATACTCACCAATAGGTGAAAACTTTCTTCTATATGTAAACCAGAGACGAGCACTTATATCCAACAATAACTTAGATTTGTCTGGAATAATTTTAAGAGGAAAGAAATTATTAAAACGGACTTTTAAAACTGAAAAATTCAAATTATCCCTGTATAGTGAATATATAGTGCATGGAAGGCTCCTGTTAGCTTTTACATACAAGACCCTTAAAATTTAAAACATTTTTAGCAGTTGAAACACAGAGAGCTTTTGCAGTCTGCTAATTAAAGTTAACTTATTAAGGATAAAATAATTATTAGCCAGTGAAGTTTTACAAGGTGTTTGGAATGACTATGTCCAGCCTGAATGAAACAACTCTGGAGAACTATATCCTAAGGAAAGAACTGGTAAAGCAGGTTAAGAATTTCTACGTGCAAACCAACATGGAATTATACATTACCTCCAAACCCAACAGAAAGTAATTTTAGGAAAAGGTTAATAATAAGGTTAAATTTAATTAAATCTCTCTGGGGTTTTTTTTGTTTGTTTAAACACATGCACTTACAGAATTCTCCAAAGGCTCTGAAGAATGGTTAAGAATCCTATTCGCTGCATTTTCCCTTAGCTGTGGCTCAGACTGGCTGGCTTTTCCAAAGGATTCTCCAGCTGATCAAGGCTGCATGCAGCACCCTCGGCTGTCCTGAACACCGTGCCTGCATTGGTGGCCACTGCCTTTGACAGGTAACACAGGAGGATGCCCCTGTCTTCTCCCCAGGGAGAAAAACTCATTTCTGAAATCTTATTTTTATATAAACACATTGCTCTGCTCTAGCTTTTAGGTCATGTATTTATTTTCACCAAAACACAGTATGTGCCATAGACTAACTTATTATTGTTATTTGAAAAATGACATTAGTAATGCTGAACATTTCCCAGAAGTTATTTATTTATTTCTGAGGCAGCTGATGTGAATCTATGAATATTCTACAGCTATTACAGATAATTTAATTCTCAAGATACCTGTGTTCAGGTGGTGTTGCCTTCCTAAAATCCACACTGGCTCATCAGTTTCTGGAAATTCTTCTAAGTAGTCTGACAAAATAGTGATCTGGTTTTCATACCTAGATAAAACTGAACAGGAATACACAAAATTCAGACTCCATTTTATCCCCTTGTTCTTTTATGTACAACTTGGAGCTCTCAGACTGAACTAGTTGTAGCAAGTCTTTGCAGCCTTTGGGGCTTCTAAGGAGTGCTGCCAGCTGCTTTTAATTTTCTCCCTTAAAAGCTGTTCTGACACTGAAATATCCAATGCCTTGGTTTTTATTTAGATCCTCAGTGAGTGTTGAGAGAACACCAGGAATAACACCTTGATTATAAGCAGTCTCACTGAAGCCAGTGACAGAAGTTCAGGGTGACTGCAGCAAGGATGAGATTTGATTCAAGATAATGAGGAAAGGAAAAAAAAATTTAGGCACCACGGCTTGTTCTGAAATGTACAAAAACTACAAATCAGAGTGATTACAGCCTCGTGCTTAATGGGAAGCATGTGAAAAGTGTTAGCAAGGCTTGGCTTTACTTTCCCAACTGGAGATTTGAAACACTTCAGCAAAAAAAATAGATGTGTTAAATAGATTAATGTTATTATTCAATACCACATCTATTTAGTGAAAAATAACAAAAGATAATACTACTAAAAGAAGACAGTCCAACCATTTTCCAGATCATTAAAATGGTGCTTTTTGGAAGAGTGAAACAACCCTTCAAGTGTAAAAATTCATGTAAAATAATTTTAGACAACAATCTTAAGGACTATATGCTATGAAATCAGAAGTTAAAAGTGAAAGCAAACAATTTATCCTACTTTTCAAGTGAGTGCACATATATCCAGTACAAAGAGTGAATAATCAGCAGGTAAACATATATATTTAAAAAATTCCATTTTAAAAATATATACATTCCAGCAATCAAAAGGAAGCTACACCACCCTCCTGGAGCACCGGGGCCGGCAGTGCCGAGCCCCGACATTCACCTTCCCCGCAGGCAGTGGTTAAACACCACGACAGACTGCTCTAGGGCTGGCAGCTCGGCAAAACAGCTTCTCGCACTGTGCTCTGCCTTCTCCATCAGAAAAGCCGTCACTTACTGCACTTGGAAGGCAAATTACCTATTTTTGGGTCCAAAGACTTAAGACACTCGCGACCCCCGAAATCCAGCCGGAGACACCTGCGCCTCCTTCGCGGCCGCCTCTCTCGCCCCCGCTGCCGTACGCCACCTGGGACCACCCGAGGAGGCACCGCCAGGGTCTCTTTTCCCTTCCCGGGGTCTCCTTCCCCTTCCCGGCGCTCCTGCAGAGCGCTCCCCCCCGAGCTGCGGCGCCTCCCGGGGCCGGGCTGGCAGACCCGGCTCCGGCCCCCGGCTCAGGCCGCCCCGCGCCCCGCCCGAGCCTCCCCGCGCCCGGGCCCCCGCCCGAGCCCCCAGCCCCGGCCCCAGGAGAGGCCGCGGGACCCCCCGCGCCGGGCGACCCCTCAGGGCGGATCGCACCGCGCCGCCCCGCCTCCCCTCAGCCCGCGGGCGCCTCCCGCCGCCGGCGGCCCGGCTGGAGCCCCGGAGCACCAGCCTGGCCCCTCAGCGCCGCCCCGCCGGCCGTGCCCGCGCCCCGCGCCCCTCACCGGCCTCCATCCTCCCGCTGTCACCATCCTCCTCCTCCTCGCCCCGACACGGAGGCACAACACGGCCGCGCCGCGGGGCGCCCTGGGAGCTGCAGTCCCGCCGCCCACCGGCAGCGCGCCGCCCGTTCGGCTGCGGGACTACAAGCCCCAGCAGCCCCCGCGGCCCGAGGGGCGAGGGGAGCAGGCGGGGAGGCGCGATTGGTTGGACTGGGTCCCGGCGCCCTCCTGATTGGCGCGGCGCGGGCTTGGCCGTCCCGCGGGCGGGGGTGCGCGGGGCAGCATGGAGGGCTCGGTGTCGGACGTGGCCGTGTGTAACCTGGCGTTCGCGGGGCGCCTCGAGGAGCTGCGGGCGCTGCTGCTCCGCGACAGGGCCCAGGCCACGCGGGCCGACCAGGTCAGCCGGCTGCGGCCCCGGGCGGCCTGGGGGCGGCTCCCCGCGGGAGCCAGCCGCTCCCCGTCCTCGCCCCGCTCACCGCTTCCTTCCCGCAGGATCACCGCACCGCGCTGCACTGGGCCTGCTCGGCGGGACACACGGACGTCGCAGACCTCCTGCTCGGGCTCGGCGTGCCCGTGAACGATAAGGACGATGTGAGTGCCGCGGCCGTACGGTGCGGCTGAGGGAGCTGCGGGCCGCTGTGCGGGGCGGTCCGGCTGCGCAGACGGTGCTGCGGCCCCTTGCTGTCATGGCTGCAGCTGCAGAGGGGCCCTGACAGCGGCCGGGGGCAGCTCCCGGAGCCTCCTCCCTTCCTCCCTTCCTCCCTTCCTCCCTTCCTCCCTTCCTCCCTTCCTCCCTTCCTCCCTTCCTCCCTTCCTCCCTTCCTCCCTTCCGTGCTCTTCCCCCTCCTCCCGGCGGCTGGTGCGCCCGGCGCGGTATCTGACACTTGGAGAAGCCCAGGCTGCTCTATGTGCGCTGGGAAGGCAGGGTGAAGTATTTCACAGTTCGTGTGGAAATAGGCGTGAGGAGGAGACTTGATTCCTGCTTATTGTCCAGGAATTTTAGGATAACTGTTCTTATGAAGGAAGTTGCAAAACCAGGGGTGTTTCAGTGGTTGTTGGGGTTTTCATATTGCCTTTATCTCGGTGTGATCTCTCAAATATGTTGTGCCGAATCATGAGGCACCCTGAAGATTCCTCGTATTGCGAAAGGCATTAATAA
Organism: Corvus cornix cornix; assembly: GCF_000738735.6. NCBI lineage: Eukaryota > Metazoa > Chordata > Aves > Passeriformes > Corvidae > Corvus > Corvus cornix. The sequence goes on along the minus strand of NC_047058.1, from coordinate 12,071,608 downwards.
AGGAGGGGCAGGTTGAGTGAATTCACAGTTGGAAAGGAGATGGCCTGCTCCTGCTCTAGAAGAAGAGTTGAAATATTTGTGTCGATTACAAAGCATCCTAAATGTCATCCATAGAGAAGGAAATGTCTCATTGGTTTAGAGAGTAGGATATAGAAAAGGTTGCAGAAACTTTTTAATACCTTTTTCTACTACTCCTGTTTGTTCTTAAAAAGGCACTAGTGTAAATTCTGCAGGGACAAAGTGTTCTGCAAAGATACCATGCATAACTGCATAGCAGAAGTGATTTCTGTCATTTAACTGTCAGCTTTTGTCAGGTACTGAATGCTGGCGTGTAAGAAGACATGAGCCTTGTCTCTAGTGAAAATCCATAATGTTTAGCTTTACACTGGTAAGAATATATGCAGTGTGAGTAGTCAAGTCTATCTGGGTTATGCATTGTCATGTTTTTCTCCCTGAAACTCATGGCTTGAATAATGTGGATTTCTTCTTACCTCTGTAGGCTGGTTGGACTCCCTTGCACATTGCTGCTTCAGCAGGCCGTGATGAAATTGTGAAAGCCCTCATTGCTAAGGGTGCTCATGTAAATGCTGTCAATCAGAATGGCTGCACACCTCTGCATTATGCAGCCTCCAAAAATAAGCAGGAGGTATGTTTACCTAAGCTACAGGAGCTGGTGGTGCTCTTAGAAGAAGGATTTAGATATATTAACTCCACATCTTCCTCCCCTGCTCCTTTCTCTTTCTACGTACTCAGATTGCAATCATGCTTTTGGAGAACGGAGCAGATCCAGATGCAACAGATCATTTTGAATCCACCCCGTTACACAGAGCAGCAGCCAAAGGAAACCTAAAAATGGTACAGATCCTTGTGCAGCACAATGCAACTGTGGATATACGGGACTCTGAAGGGAATACTCCTCTGTAAGTAATTTTTTATTTTGCTCAATATACCATAATCTCTGTGAAATGAAACTCCCATTACTTCAATGTCTTTTTTTTTTAATTTTTCATTGCCTCAAAATACTTGCTTCGCATCCCTGTGCAATTAAAAAGTATTTCAGAAAGTCACACTTAGAATTTTGCCTCAGTGTGTCTGTACATGCATACTTTAATTTGTGTTACTGCATCTACTTAAAAGAGTGTAGAACACCTTTTGTAATAATCTGGAATACATTGATTGCTGCTAGAAGGTAGAAAGTGAGCACATGACATCAGAGTCAGAGGAAACTGGTCTTGCAGGCTGGTCTACTCTGTCCTGCCAAGCAAGAACTCATTTTAGAAGCTTTTCTTCACCTCTCTAAGGAAAAGAAGTTGCAGCCCAGTGTTTATTGTTACCTTAGAGATCAATATGAATCTGTAAGGGTTACAGCTGCTTTGAACTTGGTGGCAAAACCACAGTGGAATCCAGATTTTGCTGTGAATAAGATCAAGCAGTATGTTTTAGCTGTGCATAAACCCCAGTGTGGCCCTGGAATGCACAGTTTTTCCTAGGACACTGTGCCCAATGGAAACAAGCATTTGCTGCATTTGCAGTAACACATTACTTCAGATTATTTTTTAGCATCAGACAATTTATTTATCACTTTCAATTTAATAGAGATTGCCATTTTCCATTCTCACCATGGATTATTGTTCTCTTTAGCTTTGCTGACTGCAGAGCCAAATGCTAACCCAAAGAACTGTCTTAACATTGCAAGGAGAGCAGCAGGAGGAATGTTCTTGAGTTGCTTAATGACAGCAGAGGGACTGGACAGCAAGCTTTGGAATCTGTCTAGGTAGTTGGCTGCTTGTGGATTTGTTGTTCTCAGATGTATCTCCCCCCAACATTCACGCTGTCATTTTGACATGGCATAATTATTGCTCTTTATAAGCTTGGGCAGTTTAACAGTGGCTCTGGGTTTCTTGTTCTCACTGCAGTCATTTAGCCTGCGACGAAGAGAGAGTGGAGGAGGCAAAGCTGCTGGTGTCTCACGGTGCAAGTATTCACATTGAGAATAAAGAAGAGCTGACCCCACTGAAAGTGGCCAAGGGTGGCCTGGGAGCCATCCTTAAAAGAATGGTGGAAGGCTAGAGGGGGCTTCCCACTTGAGCCTCTCTCCTGTTGCACTTCTATTTAAGACTGAAAACTTCGTATTTTGGTAGCTCAACTAGGATGTCATGTATGGTATCAGCATGGTAATGAAATGTTTTTATTGAAGCTGTTCTTTAAGTGCAGTGCCAAAACAACTCTTTGTACTTCCTGTTAATTAAATAGTTCACTGATTTTAAAGTATTTTTCAATATCTTGCAGTTTTCTTTCAGTTTACAGTGTGATGTGTATAATGTGATATTCCTTCTATATCAGTTCCCAGTTTAGAATTATTTCTTTCAAGAAACAGGACCAAAAATGTTTTAACCATTTAAAGACAGTTTTTATTTTCTTCTAGAGTCTTTGTTTTTTCCCATAGCCTTTGTGATTTGTGTGTGGGGTTTTGTTTGTGTTTTTTGGGTACTGATTGCCTTTCTTCAGGTGATTCTAAACTACACTGTATTTCTCTTTGTAGAATGCAGTTTGCTCAGTGACTTAGATAATTGTATCCATTTCTGCTATTCTTGGTGTATTAAGTGAGATCTGAGTGTTTAAAGCTTTTTTGTTGTTACTGATTGTTATCCTGTTTTTCTCTGAGTCTTTTAATACATGTATTTGATCAAGTGCACTGGACTGCTTGCAGAATGTAGGCACAGTTTCAGGGTTACCTCTGCAAATACACTGTTTTATAATGGATGGCTCTGGATACTCCTCTGGGATGTACTTCCACTTTAATATTTTTTCCTCTTGCTCCTTTTGTAGGCTCCTTTTTTTGCTCTCTTTGATTCCTTTTGTAGGTTCCTTTTTTGCTCTCTTTGACTCCCATAAGCATCACTGACACTTGCAGTTTACCATCTCATTTTATAACAGAAGCCTGGTTTAATCTTTATTTACTCAGAGCAAATCCTGATATTAAGTTATTATAAGGCAGAGCTAACGAGGCAGAGTCTGAAAAGTGACCTCCTGTCCTGATGTTGGTAAGATAATTTTTGACACCAGTGGGTAGATTTCCCCTTGAACAAAGGATGGAATTCTGTGAAATAAAGAACTTTCCTAAACAACAGTCTTTGGTATTATAAAACTTTATTAAACTTACATGTAAGAAAACCAGTATTTTCTAAATAGCTTGTATGTTTGGGGTGTGAACAGCAAGCGAGATGAAAACCTGCCATCTGTTACACAGTATGGAAATGCAACATGTTTGATCTTCAGCCTCCAGGAAAGGGTGAAATGCAAGCTGGCAGTTTCCACAGTTTGACTTGCTGGGATTAAGGTAATGCAATTAATTTTGATAAGCAAGACAGAAACTTACAACCAAATACCTTCACCCAGGACTTTAAATGCATCTTAAATCACAAAATGCAGGTTAAATTTCACTGAGGGGACTCATTAAGAGCAGAAGGGATAACTTGCCTGTACAGTAAACTCCGGCCATGCAGACCTTGATTGAAGGAGGAACCTGATTGAGTAAATGTTTCTTATATATTGCACAGGCACTGCTAAAAGTTTGATTTGAGAGCAGCTGAAGCTGAGTTCTGTGTTCATTCTTGATCTTTGTGTAGCAAAAAAACCCTGCCACAGCTCTGTAGCTTTGTACATCTGCTTCCTTAGGAGATGGTGGCTTGAATGTTGGCTTAGTAACAGGTATCTGTATTAATGATCCCTGCTTCTTAGGGGAAGATAAATTGGCCATGCAGCAAAGACTGTTGGAACATCTAAAGCAAATTCTGAAAAATGTTTCTGAATCCTGCATAACTCTGCAGGGTTTTAGAGCTACACACTGTGGATCAATACTTAATTTGACTTGTGCTTTGCCAAGAGTATCAGTGGGAAGCTAGGAATGGTGCCCCATAATTTTTAATAAACTTTAGAGACTCTGTAATGAGAACAAACATCTGCCAGAAGGCTTACAGAAAACACCTCACTATGGTAAGAAACCCCAAATACATGTTATTTGCCTTACCTCCTCACTCCCAGCAGCCTGTTTTGCTTCTAATTTTGCCTTTTTACTAGCATCTATTACTCACTGGTGGTTAGAAGTATGAGAGGAATCATTAGTCAAGAACATGGTCAGTTGTTCCTTTCTCTATATAAAAACATTAACGTAACGAGCAATTTCTACTTTTTGAACAAATATAAAACCTGTGGTGTTCTAGGAAGACCCTACAATCTAATAGAAGATACTGACAACTTCCCCAGAACATGTTCCTATCTTGCTGTAGCAAGTTATGTAAGGAAATGCCAGCAGAAAAATGTGTGGAGGTGAGATGAAGGAAAGATTAAAAGAAATATGACCACATAATAGAGTCCCCTCTTCAATCACGATAGTGCTGTTGCAGAGATGTGGAAAGGTATAGCAATAAGAAAAATGTGACCAGAACATGTACATGCAGGAGATGGCTTTAGAAGAGCTAATACAGCTCTAGCAGTGACATGAAGACATCTATGTTTTCCCATGAAGGGCAAGAGTAGAAGAATGCTTAGGAATGTCAGATAAATTATTTTAAATTATTGCTGCTGTCAGCCAAGCCGGGGGCTCCTTTGGACCAGTAATTGATTTGAATTTTATCATCAGGAAACACCTTCAGTAAGAAATAGCACCCAAAGAGCAGCAGGTAGTACTGACTGTTCCCTTGCTGTTTCTGAGTGTGTTTAATGTCATCATCCTGCAGGTTTACACAACTTGGCTGTCAATATAAGACATTTTCAGTAAGCTGCTCAACCTGGATTGAAGGATGTGACTTAAGAATTTGGCCTGGCATAATTGCCACAAGAGTTAATAAGAGCTGCCTGATCAAGGAGACTTCTGTGTAGATCCTGATTTGAGATTTACCCTGGATATTTTGGGGAGAGAGGAGTCTGGGGATCCACTGGTGCAACATGGCAGTGTTGGTATTAGCAAGGGTTTTACCCTCACAGTCTGGCACAAATAGTTTTTAGCTAAAATAGTGTTAGAAGAACACTATAAATGCTCTGTTACTCTGGAATGAAGCTAAACACTAGGACACACCTATCAAAGAAAAATATTTGGAAGCCAGAAAACTGCCAGGAAAGGGCAATTAATACAGTTATTCTTGAAGATCCAAAATAAATCTTAACTAGGATCTCATGCCTTGCATCCTTAAATGTTGCCATATATTTTTCTTTTTTCTTTTTCCTTTTATCTTTTTTTTTTCTTTTCTTTTGAGCTCACTATCTTGGTAAACATACTTACAGCTGTAGGAACTGAACCTGAAAATTTTAGCCCAGAAATCTTAAATATTGCATATAACTAATGTTTATAGTCTAGGAGCAGTCACCAAAGGATTTATGAATATTAGATCCTGTGAAAGACTGAAGTGCCAAAAACCTCCAGATCCCTGAGCCAGATATGTTTTCCTGCAGTGCATGAGACTGAAAGCAGTGTCTGCCTGTGCCAGCGAGGACCTGCCTCAGGCAGTTCAGTGTGGAGCTGCAGAGCCTGTGGGTCTGTACTTGCCTGAGCCCTGTGGTCCTTGAGCTCTTCTGAATGTAGTATCTTTGCCTTTTTGAAAAACTGAGTTTGTGTAACTTTAGAAATGAGGCCCAGAGAGAAGGGGTGTCTAGTGACCCAGGTGTGTGTGTGCGGTTCAATTCCCTTTCTCCTTCCAAGAGGGTGCTCATCACTTGATTGCTGGCTGTCAGTGTGCTTTGCACCACTTACCGTCCCTCTTGATGCTTTCGCCTATAGAAGATAGATGGTTACACTGGGATGAGAGACCAGAAGAAAAGTAGCATGAGTCTGTTGGTCAGTGGGTAGGACTAGCCTGGAAATAGATTTAAATCATCTCAGGCAGAGGAAGCAATCCGAACTGTATAGAAGGCACTATTACTCCTAAGTTTTGAAAGCAGCTGTATCTGTGTGTCATGAGGAATGTGATGCTGTGTGAGCCTATTGGAACAAGCCTTGCAAAGGATTTAGATCTCCAGCTCCTGTTGTGTGGAACAGTCATTTGTATCTGAACTGGGCACCCAAATGCCAGTTCCATTAAACTGAAAACCAGAACTGCTGAAACACACAACTCTGGAATGCTGATGCCCTTGGGAACTTTGAGCCAAGAAGCTCACTGTTAACACAATGTATTCCATGTCAGGCAGCAACAGGGTAAGTTTCTGGGATTTTTTTTTTTTTAAGCTTAAGTGGAATTCAGACACCCAAGATTTCATTGGCTCAGGTCTTAACATCTGTTTCAGCATTCTGATGACATTAATGTAACTTCTTTTTACTTCTGATGTGCAAAATCAGTTCCTTTAAACACTGCAATGTACTGGCCATGATTATTGTTCTTGGTGCTCAGGAAGCAGGCTGGCCATCACTATTTCTGGAGAAGGCTGCTATGGTTCTGAACTGTGTGGACACATAGCATTACTGGTGGTTGACTGGAAAGCTCTTACTTTGACAAATGCTTTAGCCCATTTCCTAATTAGTTTTGCAAAATGGGTTGGATAAATCTAGATGATATTCTTTTTATACTTAAATTTTTGTACAGTATAACTAGATAATGAAAGAAATTTGGTTAACTTTAAAGGCCAAATCTTCTGCTATCCACAGAGTGCCTGTGTAATAGACCTTTTTCAATCCACCCCAGTGGCTCACAATACAAATGCCTGTTTAAGTTTTAGTCATGCTTCTATGTTAATTCAATGACAACAATTTTTGTATAAAGGGGTCCAAAGGTGACGAAGAAAACTCCATTAAATAAACTCTAGGCTATTTCTTCTTTTTCTGCTTCTTGCTTCTCATCGTTTTCAGGTGTTGCAGGAGCTGCTGTTTCATCAACACTTGGATATTCATTTGTTGCATTGCTTGATGGAACTGTGGTTGCAGGAATGTTTTCTTCGTTGGGTACCTGAGCATAGTCTGCATTGGATTGTTTCTGAACCATTTCTCTGCAGGAAGACAGGATTAGGATTGTGATCTCGCATGTTGAAATCCCATGTACACTAGAGTCTTTCAAAAGAATGAATCTTTGTATTTGCTATCTGAACAGTAACCCCCCTGTTATTACAACTGTTCCAAGATTGTGTGAAAAGGTTACAGCACCACTGGTGCTGAGACAGAAAGAGTGACAGCATATTAGCTAGTAAGACATCTGCATCGCTGGTTTAAGTGATCCCATTAGAATAAAATGGATTTTAGTATGTTTAAATGCTTTGCCAGGGAAGTGGAATGGGAAACTGAGCACTGGCAAACAGTGTCTGAGGAGGGATAGCAAAACTCACTGCTTGGTGTGAGCTTTCTGGGAAATTCCATGCAGATCTGGTGTCCCATTGAAGTGCATAAAAAATAGAGTTCAGTCAGAAAAGAATTATGAAAAGACTGAAATCTAGAAAAGTATTATAAAATATATTTAGTCTTTTAGAAAATACAGAAATCTAGAAAAATATTTTTAGTAACAGGTATTAATTCCATTTATTTTATCAAAACCATAATAAACCAACTCCCAGTATTGAAGCACTTTCACATGGTAAAAAATACCAGATGCTAGTGGATTAGTTCAATGTGGTAAGATTTATTAGGATCCAAGTACAAAACTAGATGTTAATGCTACATCAATTGAAAGCAGAGATCATGCATGCATGACTGATCACTGGTCTGGGTTAGCAGAATTCCATGTTAGGAAGCCTTAGACCTGTGCTACAGGGAAGTCACATCTTTTTCTGGCCTCAACTGCATGTAGTTATTTAGCATTTAACATCAAGGGGCTAAATACAGTCTATATAGTGCATGAGATTATCCCTATTCTGAAGATTTGGCAGTTTAAGGGAAAAATGAGCAACCAAATCACAGAGAAAAAAACATCTCCAGGGCAGGATCAAAATGGTCATTCTGGGCTCCATTCTGTTGTCTAAAGCCTGCAGTTTCCTGCAGTTTGAGATTCCTTGAGTATCCCAAGTCTGTGTCCTGTAATTTCAGGTACCACTGAACTGAGCCCTCTGTGTTTACATCCCAGTAAATTTGCTGAGGTGACCCTTAGCTGCTGTTTCTTTTTTTACTTCCTCCACCTGCTTTTAACAGACCCCATTAACTTTAAATATAAAGAGCTGATTTTAGAACTTGACACTTTAGCTTGTGTTGTTCAAAAATATTTGTTTCACTGTTTTAGATACTGCTAAGTGTTAAAACAGGGAAGAGGGCAATGGCAACTTCTGTTACAAGAGCAACAGGTAAAAAGTCCCCCAAAAGCAGATGTTCACTCTGAAAGTTTTCTCAAAACTTGTATTACGCATTTTACTTTAGTTCTGGATTATCAGCAGTGCTTTACAGAAATAATTGTCTTAAAATGAAGCAAACAGAAATTCTTACTGCATCGCATTATTTGGTGACTTCCTATTTTTTGCCTTCTTGGTCAAGACCCAGACGATAATGCAAATTATAGCAGCTGCCAGAATTGCTCCAATCAATGCTCCAGCAACAATACCACCATCTGAATCTGGAAAGAAAAAAAAAGATTACTTGACTTTTTTAACAGTAGTAGTAGCAAAATCCCACAGAAATTTCGTGCAGGAGCCTTTAGCAGAAAGAAAGGATTGGATTCAAAGAACTCTTTCCAGGACGATGGCCAAAGATTCTCTAGGAAAGTGAGAGCTCTGTCCTTGTGTGGTCTTTGCTGCCTCCTTTCTCATTGGGTAGCTCCCTATCCCAACAAACTCTCTGTTCATGCCTGGCTAAGGGAAACACCGAGCTGTAACACGGACAACAGGTAAAAGCCTTTGCTTTTCAGTCACTGCAAACACGTACTGAAATCCAGGTTGCCTTTATTTCTGTCTTTCAGCTAGTGGTCACATCTACAGTGCCCCAGTCCTTGTACTACCACATTTCAGTGATGGTTGTAATTTCTGGGGTGGTGAGACCTCAGTGGGACTGTTGGCTGGAAGAAATTGCTCAAAACTCCATGTCTATCTGTTGTCAGTAAAGGCTCTGCAGTCAAAACCAGGTCCAGCTCCTGCTCCTTGCAGCAAATTAAGGTGGGGATGTTAAATCAGTTTTCTAGGTCAGTGTAAATTCTGGGCATGCCTGGATGAAAACTCTGGAGCTCTCCAAATCCTGTTCTATTCTTACTTGGAAAAAAAAAAAAATCTAAGCTTCAAAGTTGTTAGAGAATTTTCTTGCAAGCTGTGGATATCCTCCATCAAAGATGTGATTACTTTGATGCATTCCACTTACGTTTTGCTGTTAGGTCAAGCTCACAGGTGCTGTTCCCCAGGAGGTTGCTGGCTACGCACTGATAGTAGCCAGTTTCAAAGGTGGTGAGGTTGCCAATGTAAAGGATGCCAGAGTTTGGATCTGTGACAAGCAGGGAGCAGGTACACATTACTGTTTGTATTCTGTAGAGGCAAACAGCTCTCTGTAGTGGGTAACACAGAGCTATTCAGATATTAGACAAAGGGTTCACCAATTATGGATTTATTTGTGTGGGTTTTTATATTCTTTAAATATAAAACATTTACCTTCCTCTAAAATTGCTCCAGTGGATTCTGTGGGGGGGTATTAGAAGCCCCTACTCTGCCAATCAGTCTGGCTGATGTTTTACCCACCGTGATACTGTGGTTGTCTGTGTAACTCCACAAATGAACATGCAACAGGTACAGAAAATTTTTGGGAGGGAAGGATGTGCTAGTACTTGAATGACAAATTGATTCAACTTAAATTCATTCAAAATCTCAAGGGAAGAGAGATGCAAAGGCATAAATATTTCTCCTATTTTAACAATTTAAAGGCATAGACAGGACTTCAACTTTTTTTTATTAAATAGAAAAAGCGTCCTGTGTTTTTGACAGCTGTCAGTTGATTTGAGTAAGTAAAAATATGATTCTGTGACATTGACCATTAGAAGAGGAGGAAAAATTTTAATTAGCCTATGTGATACACAGCATTTGAAATGCTGGAATTTTGGATCTTGAACATGGTACGGTAGTCCTGTAGTTACATACTGAATTGTTCTGTCACAGGCTTGAGGGTGTTCTCATCGACTTTGTACCAGCGGTAGGTGGGGCGAGGCAACCCCTCTTCGCAGTTGCATAGGAGGTAGATTAGATGGCCTTTTTCAGGTGTTCCTTCTACTTTGCAGAAAGGTTTTGATGGTTTGACTGTAAAATAAGAACAGACACATCGTATGTGGGTACCCGGGGCTGCAAACATTCGCCTCAAGTTCTGGTACCGTGCTGCTCTGAGCAAAGAATTGAACCCCATCTACAGATTTCCATCCAAGAGCAGAGTGTTGCTTATGGAACTGACCAAAGCCTCTTCCATAAAAAAATTGAGTAATATTAAATATATGTACATGGCCTAGGATACAGTTTTATTATCTTCCATTTGCATACTAACTGTTATTAGGGGGGCGTTGAAACAAAGACTATCAATTATTTTCATTATGATGGGCCACTCACTATTCACCACACGCCATTCTGCCACAGACCAGAATCATTTTCTTTAGAGACATGGCAGGAGCTTTTCCACAGAGAAGGAAAGGATCAAGGCCCAATTCTTTCAGTTATTACAGTTGTGAAGGAAATTAATCAGCTATAGTTTTGGTAAAAAATAAATCTGTTTTTATATAATGTCCTCACTTTGCACAAAAGGGAAGATTCTGTCTTTACTCACACCCATTGGTTTTCGTTTCCTGCCTACAGATATGCTTTTGTGGTTCTTTAGAGCACTGTCAGGGAAACTACCAGCAATGAACACAGCCCAACCAAAAACTTCTCTTGGTTTTCATGTGAAAAGTGCAGTCTTTTACTCAACTGCTCCAAGATTTACTATGTATTTTGGAAATTTTAGATGAGAATTATCAGTGGTACTTTGATTTTTCAGGGAATGAGTTTACATGTATCTTTTTCTTATCCCTGAGAAGTAGGCAAGTGAGGCTGTAATCATGTTCCCATATGTTTGTGATTTGTCACTCTGACCAGGTATGAATTCTCAAGATAAAAGGAATTATTAGACATTGTTAGTACAATGTCTAGTACTCTTACTAGGAAATAAAACATCTCATTCCACTGCTTTTCATCCTTTCTGTTCTGCCAGTTCATGGTTGAACTATTGCTTTCTTCCATGCAAAACAGACTTTGTACTACTTTCAGCCAACACGTACTAAGTTTCTAGAGCTTTTGGGAGCTGATGTGAGCCAGAACGCTTGGGTTGTGCTGCTGCCTCTCCCTAGATTTACACAAGTCACCATGATCAACATGAGGTAAAATTAGCGAAGTTTTGGACTGTGCTGGGGCTGCATGTATTGGTTTCAGTGAGAAGTTGTCACTCCCAGCTAAAAGGGTGTTTTATTTTAATCAAAACTATTATCACTTTGTTTTCCAGTATGAAAAATAGAGTGAAGTTGGGTAATTCCAGCCACCCTCTTACCTGCTTACATAAGGTAACTTTTTGAGAGCACAGAGTGACTCTGAAGGCCAGTGGTGGGAGAAGGAGATTTGGCTGCAGTTCAGGCAAAGGCAGCTGTGGAGTGGAACCAGGTCAGCTGTAGCTGGAAGCTAGAGGGCACCCAGGCTCTGCCTGCCTCCGAAGCTCTTGGAAACACTCTGCAGCAGTGGCTCAGGGAGCTTCTCCCTGCATCACGGGCCTTGTTTACCACAGCCTGTCATTCCCTCTGGCCCTATGTATTTTGAGCTGTGAATTCAGTGTTTCATAACACGGGAAGGGAACAACAATACAGCAATAGAGAGGAAAGGCACTTACCCAGCACACTGACAATCACAGATTTTTGACTCTGTCCAGCATCACCCTGAGGGCTGAAAACTTCACAGGTGTAGGAACCAGTGTCTGAGGGCTGCATGTTGGAGATTGTTATTGATGCATTCCCTGGACTTGTTGAAGCTGTTATCCTGTTCTTAAATGCTCCATAGGAGTAAGACTGGCCTCCCGAATAATAATAGATCTGCGATAAAGAAACAATTGTTAGTTTAATAACAAAAGATCTTCTTGCTGCTTTGTTCCATACTCAGAATATATTTGATTTCCAATTAAAGCCAAGCAATGTCACCCCCTTTCTTGCCTCCTCCCCCAAGAAAGCAGAAATGAAAACATGGTACATTTGAATACATATTTCTAAAGGTTCTTAAAAGACAAGCTTTTCTGAAATGGCATTTTTTGCTGTGTAATTGACAGTAGCTAAAGCTTTGTGGATATTCCAAGCACAGACTGATGCATTTGTGAAAACAAAGGTGAGACCATTGACCATCATATGACAATTCTATGAAAAAATGCTGTCATGCACAGTGAGTAATGGTATTAAGTGAAGCATTGGTAATTTGTGGTATCATTAATAAGCGGCTCAGTAGAAGATTATGACAAGGATGGACCTGTCATTGGTAAAAGTGGGTGGTTGCAGAGCTTTCCAAATACAGAATCTGGCAAACAGAGAACTGAAATGAATTCACAAGCCAAAGGTCTAAGCAAACAAGGCACCTGATCTGTTGGCAGTAAATTTGAAAGCCATAAGGATGCAGTACAAGAACAGAGCAGAGTCATCACACATGCAATTAGAGCAGCCATGCTGTTCTTATTTGTGTCATCAGTGTTGGAGGCTGTGTCATGGACTGTCTTGGTTTTTTGAATTTATACCAGGGAGGAAGTAAAGAATACCTGTTGGCCTCAGTGTTTGGAGGGGTTCCTATTTGGGATCAAGAAGTTCCCCTTTTACTAAGTAATAAAAAAATGTTTTGCCAAATGATAGACATAGCAAGGATAAATGTTTCTAAGGAATGTAACATTTCCTCCCGAGTAAAAATTGCTGATTTAACATTGACTGATTTCACTGATTTCAGTAGCATCGACTGCTCTTAGCAGCACTGTGGAGTAGAAGTGGCCTCATAAGCCTGAACTTTTTGTCTGCTGATGGAAAGGAGAGGTAGAATTGTGGAGCCTGGATGGTAGTCCGAGCCTTGGGCCCTGAGTCTGTTCAGGAACTGCAGTATCTCATATGCTCTGGGGTAAATATAATTGTTCTCAAGGAGTACCTGCCCTCTGTCCAATCTAACTGCTCTGAAACCAAGACCTCAAAGAACAAAGAAGTGGAAAACTATGATTCATTAATTGTTTTTCTGAGGTGTTAATGGTATTGTTGTATAAAAGTGACAGTATTTGGGATGGGCAATATGTTCTCCCACGGTCTACATGCACAAACTAGGCAAAGTGAACAGTTCAGCACACTCAGTCATTTGTTTAAACTGGTGAGAGGTGACCATATAAAATTACAGGTTGTGACCCATATTGATCTAACATTGTTCTTACAGGCAGTATTCCAGAATCATCAGTGTAAATGTATTTACTGAAGTTGAACTAACAGTATGCTTTTTAATGGAAACAGTGGGAAAATGCTTGTAGGAAAAAGCTTCACAGACTCCTCTTCACAGGCCATTCTTACTTGACTAGTATAAAAATTTCCTTTTGGTAAAAGTTCTCTGCCTTTTAGGGATACTGCAGATCCCCAGGCAAGAAGTATAATTTGCTTTACTTTGCAGATCAACTGATTGCATTTTGAATTAAGAATATTTATTCTTAATTCTATTTATCCTCCCTGATATGGTGTTGACTGAAGTCTTTAAGAAATGTTATCTAAAAGCCTTTATTAGCTTAAGGCAAGGTACACCCCAAAACTGTCAGAGCAGGACTGGTTTATGCAAAGATACGGCTTTAAATGAAGGTCAGAACCCAGGTTGCACAACACCAGCAGCTCCAGGACTGCAGCTTGGCCTCATCTCAAGTGCAATTTTGCATACTCCTCAGCCAGACTTTATCTTTCCCTGCCCCAGGTTTACAAACACCAGGTACAATTGATGCAGGGTTCTGAACACCAAAGCATTCCCAAGGTGTGGAACCTTGGTACTGCAGTGGGGAAGCATAAGAAGGTCCAGGGTTAGCTTGGTGTCAGACCTGGTTAGAAAGTCTGCTGAAGCTGGATACTCCTCCCAGTTTCCATTGTGTGCATGCAATACCACCAGTTTTAAACCTGATTTTATGCTTTGCAAATGTCTAGAGATGGAACTCTCTTACAAAACCGGAGTCTGGATGGAGACACTGTATTCCCTGCAGAAGGAGAGTGTTCAAAATAGGGAGTTTGGTTTAAACAAATCGCTCATCAAAAACGTTGTCTGCCTGGAATTACAAAACCACATTGGGCACATTAGTCTCGGTCTACATTTATCTGAGCAATAGCAGAGTATTATTTATCACTGTTTCTTTCAAAATCTGAAGTTACAAGAACTGTGACTTCTGACTTCACACTCTTCTGGCTGATGTCCCTGGATAGCTCTCAGCAGTGGTGGGCTGGATTTCCATCTCCTCTCCATCAACTGCACCTGTTGGAGTAGGGCAGTGAAAGGGGTTCCATCAGCTCTTTACACTGATGTGAAATTAAGCTCTACAGTGAATTAAATGAAGTAATGTGTGTCTTGCTGCAGCATGAGAGGAGTGGTAGGCCCATCACACCCTATTAAGAGTTGATTGCTGGAAAAAGGGGCTAATTTCTACTCAATGTACCTACCTCAGAGTGATCTGGGATTTTTTGTCACAGTAAAGAGTAGAAGAAGGGGTCCACTGAATGCTTATTTAGCCACAGCATATCTTCCTGGAATAAGACTGGCACTGCAAGTCTTAAATGCAGTCAGAGCATGTCAGTAAACACTGTAGAGGAGCAAGTGCACCTCCTTATATTTGACCTGGAGTGAGGTGAATTATGTGCTTAAGTCCTCATACAGTGCACTGAAAAATTAACCCCCTGTGTTCTCTCTTTCTGATTCAATGAATGCAGAGAAAATATTTTGTGTACACTGTTAAATCTGAGGCAGGTGTCAACACATCAGAGATTATTTCTTCTCTTCATGGATTCAAACAGAGTATTTCTGGGTTATTTTTTTTTTCAACCATGAACATAAAGGCAGTGAAACATTCTCAGGCAATGCATTCAGTTCCTCTGCAGGCTCCTGCCTGTTCTCTGTTCTCTCCTGTTTGATGCTTATCTCACTGGCTCTGGAGTTCATTGCCTGAAGGAAGGTGGTAATCACCAAAAAGGCTGAATAACGTTCTGATTAATTACTGAGTGTATATCTTGTCCCAGAGGTATGATTGGATTGTGTACACAGGAAATTTCATTTAAGAGGAATATGTTTCAGTTAATTGGCTGTGAATTCATAGCCCATTTTAAACAATACACTCAAAATGAGTATTTTAAACGCTAGTTCAAAGTGGTTTTATGCTGTCCTTGAAAAGGTGGTTTGTGGCTTTCAGAAAACTGAAATGAAAATTTTTGCAAAAGTGTTTCTGTTCCAATTCATAAGTAAAAAACTTGTTTTCTGTTTAAGATATGGAAAACTTTCTGGTTTTGGGCAACTGACAGCTAATGTTTCTTCCTACAGACACACATCTCCTTGACATTTCTTTCCATTTTACCTAAAACGTGTGTAAGGGAAAACTGTATATTTAGTCAATGGTAGACTTTTTCTGGAAACCTTTTTAATCTGGTGTGATAAAGATATCTTAAGTGCACCATCTCGAATGCAAAAAACCCGACAAAAACCCAAACCAAAAGAAATCTGCTGCGCTTCCCTTCAAAAAAAAAAAAAGCTTTTTATGTCCTCAAGCAAATCATGGGCCGCTCTAATGAAGTTGATGATTTACCAGGGTAGAAACAATACTGAGGGTGCATTAATGCTTGTTGCTCCTTCTTACCAGCTAGTTTGTTCAGGCAAGTTATTATATAATGGTGCCTTTTCACATTTCATGGAAGCAGCTGCCTGGGTGACTAAGGAAACAACTGACAGAAAGAGGAGCAGAGATTATCTCTCCTAAATCTGTTGTCCCTCATAACTTCCTAATCTGAGACACCTGTTTCTGCTAAACAGCAAAGCTGCCCAGAAGACATCTCCCTGACCTTAGAAAGGGTCGCAGCTCAGTTGGTTCCTCAACCTGTGGGCCGGGCAGTGCCCTGCTGTCTCCAGCCAGCCATCCTTCCAGGCTTTCTGAGGCAGTGCTGTGGTTACTCTTCATGTCCACAGGCAGTTTCTTCTAGAGTGATGGTGTGGAAAGTATTTGCCTGCAGAGGAAGCAGGCAGCAGAGCTGATGCTGAGCTGAGGACTTCCAAAGGCTGCCAGATGTTTGGCAGAGTGTGAGGAGCCCACCCACAGGTTTTCTTTGTACAACTTCTATAGAAAGATCTTCCTTAGGGTGTGAAGGGGGTGTGTGAAGAAGCTGGCAGGAAACTGGAAGAAACATGTCTCCCTCTGCTGTTCTTTTTCTTCTTAGGACTGGACAAATATATATCAGAATTTGCGTAAATATGTGTCTTTCAGATGGCTTCGGATGGACTCGTTCATAAGTTCTAGGTCAATACTCTTCCATCCCCATCTCCCAGAGTCACTGAATCACAGTGCTGTACATGCCTAGTACTTATGGATATCAAAGTTATGAGGTTACTTGAAGGTTCATTACAAAGTGTCCTGCTTAATCTGCACAGAATCCTGACTCCCTGACTGGGGGCAGTTTCAGGACATGACCTCCTCTCCAGTACCTGTCTTTCTTCCCCCTGCCTCTTCTCCCTTTCCCGCACCAGCACATGTAAAGCTCTAGCATCCTGTTGGATGATGTTTTTCTGATGGATTCGGCGTGTGACTCACAGTATTTGCCTGGAGAGCTGGAAAGCTCCAGTGTCCAGAGGGCCCTGTCATCGGGTTGGTTTGCCATTTTCTGTTTGACATTTTCCCAAGCTACTAGAAAATGGAGGATATTAATGACTTTCCTGGTTTGAGATCATGATCTCTTTTTGAATTCTGAGGACAGACAGAATTTATAAAATAACAACAAGGGAAAAAAATATTCATCACTCCCTTAAGCATCTTACCATCTAATTAGAGAACAAATGCTGCATACTCAGAGCGTTAACGAAGGCCCAAAGCTCAGATTCTGAACTCAGCTAGCTAAGAAAGCAAATGCTCACGCATGTGTTGGTTTCTTCAGCATGTGTCACATGCCTGGGTCTGGGTCCAAATCCCTTATTTCATCCACAGCTTCTTTTCACACATTTTTGTCAAAACTCTGATCTGCCAGAAGGGAGTAGGGATATTATGTCCTGCCTTGCTGGGATTTTTGCATGAGAATTAAGGATATTAGCAATGACTAGAAGCGTCTTGTCACAATAGCGCATTGATAGAAGAAGAAAGGGAGGGAGTCAGAAGCCTTTAGAGGATTAATCATTCAGCAGCTTTAACTGATGCAAATACATTGGAGGAGCAGCTTTCATGTTCTCACAGTATCATTCTTGTGGCTGAACTATCAGTGAATAATTCCTACAGTGCATCAAGCACAAACATGTTTTCTTAGTGCATTTGGTGTGACTGCTCTTCAGCAGTTATTATTAGACCTCAGTTTACATTGGGCTGTACCCTGTACTTCATGGTGAGACAGGAATCCTGCTGCAGCCAAAGCGAGTTTGGAATGGATTACAGCTGGAACGCTGAGCTGACAGCTGAGAGGAAGCTGGTTCAGCTCAGTGTCAAGATCCATCACATCTCAAAATGTTTTTATATTCTAGAAAGGAGATTCAGCATGATTATTTTTTCCTATGTAAATATGTAGCCCCAAGATTGGGCTATCCAGTCTTGCTCGCATTCAGCCCAGAGGCTCCTGGTGGGTGCACACACCCTTCAGATACCCTTTGGGTAGAATATTCCTGAAGGTGCCGGTTCAGCCACCTAGAATAGGTGTGGGGAAAAAACCCCAACACAACAGCTACTTCCAAAATAATTTTGACAGAGAAAAATGAAATAAAAAATAGGGTGAGTTAAAAATTCTGAATGATACATCTGATTCAACTTATTTCAGTCATGTGCTGGTTTTGAGATTTCAACACAGAATATGAACACAGGTTTCAGAGTAGCACAAATCTAGTAGAAGCTATTTAGCTCTTTTTTCCCCCTTAATATTATGGGGATTGTTTTCTTACCTTGTATCTCCAGCTACATCTTCCCCGTGCATCTGTCACATACACCGTCTTTTGACAAAGACTGACTGACTTTTCATCCATACTCAGAATACCATGACACGGGGAATGCTGTATTTGAGTAAAAATGTGCTGATCTGAGAGTTAAATGAGACTTTAAATGTTCCCCCAAAATCAAAAGAGCCACTCCTCCACACAGCTCCCCACCTACCATCCGTGCTGATCACAAGGGCAGGGTGCCTCATGCTCGGTGTATTGTGCAGAAAGTATCTTAGGCCTTGTCAACTGCAAGATGCAATAGGAGCTTATTCCTAAGATTTACTTAAAATTAGGCAAACTAAGATTGAAGTCTAATGTTTGCTCCAAGCACCCCAGTTACAATCTGACTATTTTCTGCTTGGCTGTACTTCCCTTTGTGATAACCACAGGCAGGCCACCATAGTCCCACTGACATCCAGAGTCACTCCAACTGCACTGACATGACAACAGCATCTCCATTCCTCTGCATTGGAGGTGTTGCCTCTGCTTTCCATGAAGCTGTTCCTTGCAGTGCCTGCTCAGTCATCTAAGTGCTAGATAAAACTCAGTTTTAAAAAATCACCTCTAGGCAAAAAGAAATGCTTATGTATGAGAGAGGCCCTTTCCAGGAAGTTTTCCTGTACTGCCTCAAGAGGTGCTTCACACAGGCTCATCTTTCTCATGGGCTGGAATGGACTGCTCTGCTCCCAAGCTGGTGTCCCCTGCAGCACTGACAGCCTCTGCAACACAGGATCTCAGGTTTCTTGTGGCTGAAAGTGTGTGAAGGTGTCCCCCGAACTGCTCAGACTACATGGAGGGGAATTTGCTCATTCAAATGCTTTTATGGAAACCCCACACATACAGGGCTGGCTGGCCTCTGGCTCTCCCTCGTGGTAGCCCAGTGCCCACAGCTGTGCCTTGCTTTGTGCTGGGCAGCAGAGTTGTGCTGGCATTGGGACTACTGATAATCTGAATTTGGGGTGTCAGGGTGGAAGGAGCCAGCACATCTGTGCTCAGGTCACTCTTCTTGCCTCTTTCCTCCTTTGGGCTTTCTCTCCCTGTCCCCTGTTGCTGACCAATGTGCCACAAGCTCACTTTTTTTTAGAGAACGTTTTCATAAGAATGTCAATAATTCTGTTTTGCTATAAGTAACAGGCATCCATGATCTTTACTCTCATAGTGAATTTAAAATTTCGATCTTGGTTAGCCAGGTCTTGTCCCTGATCATTTCACTGACTTTAGCTGTGGGTGGCCTGGGCTGGAGGCTCAAGGTGTGGCCCTGGTTAGGTTCAGGAGTTGTATTTAGCTTTGCAAGGCTGCAGCCGTGCCTGTGAAGAGTCAACAGAGGCTTCAGCTTTCAAACATTTACTTAGGTGCCTTACACTGGGGCCAGCCAAGTGACTCAGAGCACAAAATGAAGCAGAGATGTAGGTCTTAGCAGGAGCTGAGGCTTTACCTTATGAACCAGGCCAGGCTGTGATGTACCCTGGGTAAGCAGAATAGTTTTAGCCTCAGTTTGTCTAGATGTAAAATAGAGATCGCTCAGTATTGGAAAGTTCTCAAGATCTTTGGCTGGGAGTCATTATTTAAAACTTAAATTTAATATTAAAGGACATGCTGCTAAGGGCTAAATGGCAAGAAGAAAAAGTTAAAAATATGCATGGCATCCTATTTTCCATGATTTTATACTTGCATCATTAAGTTCAAGTGAGGGAAATTACTTCTACTAGAGAAACTTCTCAGGAAAAGAGCAGAGTTAGGCTCAACTAGTAAAAAAGGTCTATATTCACACATCTTGTAAAGTTGTGCTGTCTTCAAAACAGTGCTGTGAACACCTGGCTCTGTTTGCTGCCTCCCTTTTCATCGTGCTGCCTGTGAGCAGCCTGGCTGTGGTGTAACTGCCGTGGTCAGAGCTGGCAAGCACCTGTGGCAGCACTGGGGAGGGCGGGCAAGGCAGAACAGGGCATGAAAACACCAGAACAAGCAGTAAAAGACAAAACCAACCGCACAGAGGCTGTGCTGGGAGGCAGATCTGCATCAGTAGCAGGTCTGCAAAGTAATGAAAAGCACAGCCTCCCCTTGAGGCAAGGTAAAACCTGTTGCTGAATGCTTAGGGACATTAAATTAACACTGGCACTGGTCCTGATCCTGGCCTTACTGATTCCACTCCAGCCAGGACTGTACCTGAGCTTATGGATCTCAAAACACTGCAAAATCTGTACGTAAGTGGCAGTGTAAAATAAAGGGGTACCCATGGCCTCTGCTTATTGTATGTTATGTCCTAAAATCTAGTAATAAAAGCCAAAACTTCTTAATGGTATAGATTTGCCTTAATTACATGTAACATTCATAAATGTATATAATATTCACAGCTTGCTCTTTTATTTGTTGCCACTGTAGAGAGAAAGGGCCATGTTCTCAATTGTTTAAATAAACAGTATTTATTAAAATCAATAATTTTTTCCCCACGTATTGGTTATAGAGAATATCTCCTCTGCTTAATCTTTTTATTTTGAGTGTACTGCCCATGTGAATAATGTGGTAATCAAGACAGCTAACATTTAGTAAGATGTCAGGAATATTTTAAAATGTAGTAGGTGGGAGAAGATGTACTTTCTGTAATTTTTCACAAAAGTTGTAAGTCTCCTGTCTTCAAAATACTTGGCAGAACTTTCCAATTTTCAAGAATGGAATTTGAAAATGTTATCCAATTAGTTGCTGAAAAAATTGGCAAATTTTGAATAGAGCCAGAATTTTCAACAAATTTTTCAGGACAAAAATATGTTATTTCTAAGGAAGTGTTTGGTTTTTTACAGATCTGTTAGAAGAATCTAAATGTCTCATAAAATTAAATAATTTCATTCCACTTAAAATGCAAGCTATTGTTCTGGTGCTCGGTAAGATACGGTGCCAGTCTTTCCAATATGGTTGGGTTTGTCATCTTACCAGCATATTAAATATATTTTTGAATTGCACATTAGTATTGTTTTACCTGAACATTGAAAGCCAAAGCTGGCAACCTCCTCCATTGCCATGCATATGTTTCCTACTTGGAACAAAATATGAAACTTAATTCAGCTATGTGCCAAGCCACCAGGGCAAAGCCAGGTTTGTAGAGAGATTATATTTTTGTTTAAACTTGTAGAAGAAAAACATGTGGGCTTTCAGGCTGCCAGTCCTTTCTGAAAACTCAGAAGAGTCACCAGCCTGAAATAGAAATACCAACCTCATTCAGAGGGAGGGTGAAAATCCAACTTTATATTCAGCTGTGTTGTGTGATTTCTTAAACCATATTTTCCACAAGTAATCACAGTCCTTTCTTCCCAGTGTTCACATTAACAGCATTAATTTTATTGTGAATAGGTTCAAAATGATAAGGAATGGCCAGGTGGTGGTAAAAGGATATAGGGTTAAGTAATATAAGAATGAATGAGTTGCTGAAAGCATTTCAAGAAGAGCAGTGCCCCAGTCCTGCACCCTCCAGGGGCACCAGCAGACTGCAGGGAGCAAAGGGAACCCTCTGAGCCTCACTGAGCGTGCCAGCCCACGATAACTGGAGCTGCAGTGAGAGGAGATGGTGCCTTGGTGCTCAGGGAGAACAGGATTGGCACTAAACCATGGCCTTTCCAGATCGAACTGACTTTATGTCAAGAGAAGGCAAATCATCCATCACAAATGCAGCCATTACAAATGTGCTGTGGTGTGAAAGTGAATTTGCCATGAAATTAGTTTCAGATGGGGAAATCCAGCTGCAGTTTTCCCCAGCAGTGTTTCTTACAGACCTTTTAGGCACAGCTTTCCCATTGCCTGCAGTGAGAGCTGCAGAAGCCGGGAGGGAGCACTGGAGGGATTGATCCATAAGGTTTCCCTGACATTTGGTAGTCTTGCATCAGTTAGTTCTTGTTGAGTGTATTCTGAACCACCCACAGAATTTTATGATTATAATTCTCAGGGGGTATTTTTCTCATCATTACTCACAGTTTACAAATGGTTTTCCCCTCCTGGATCTCTTGAAACTGTGTGATTCTCCCTCTAAACTACTTATAGCTGCAATCTGCTTATTTCTCTTGATTGTGACCAGAAAAATGTATGGCATTTAGGGTGTTGCAATATGGGAAATGGGATGCAAATAGAACAGAAAGACTCTAACCAAACCTGGAGAAGACAAGCTTGATCTTATGTCAGTACTGTACTTCCCACCCGAATGAGCAATTAAAATTTAAGATGTAACATACTGGATCAAAATAATAATATATTGTACAAAATGCAATTTAGGAAACCTGCAGCTACCACCCTTTCAGGAATAGTTCTTAATTTAATAAAATAGTTATAACTTGAGGAAAGCAAACAATGAGTAACAACTACTCACACAATTAATCAGGCAAGGTGTGCATACATCAGTCTGGCATTCAGCTAGAGTTAGAATTTGGGATGGGCCCAGAGTTTGTACTTAGCACTGATACAGGCATAATCTGTGGCTGTGATATACTGCAGGAGAGTGAGCACTTCTGTCTTAGGTTAAATTGTAATTTCTTACATACTGGCTATTGCTGTTCAATGCCAAATACGTTACAACCTGCACATTCTGCAAATTACAGCTAATTCTGTGTAATTGATAAACCAGATAGAGGGTACAACTCTATCAGCAATGGCAAACCTCCTACTGTAATATTAGGAAACTTGTGAACATGACAAAAATATCCTGAGTGTGGACTGTGACACTCCTCTAAGTCAAATCTCTTTACATCAACTCTCAGCTGTCACACCAGGCAGGAGGATTGAACTTTCAGAAGAAAAATGCTGGCAACAGGATAAAAACAATGGGAAATGATCGTCCCACAAGCACAAGCCTGACACCAGGGCATGGAAAAGGAATCCCAGTTGTCTTCAAGGATGCAGCAACACTTGTAATCAGGATTTCTTCTTACAAAGGAAGGAGTTGCTGACTGCTCAGGGTCAGGACTGAGCTGATGGGAACTCATACCTTGTGTGTTATGCTGGGAATGAAATTCATGGGTTCATTTTCCCACCAAAACATCAGATTAATGGGTAGCTCTTGAAGTTTGGGCAGTAGTGTGAGTACATATAGGCAGTTACAGATCCCATCCCTGACTTCTTCCAGGCAGACCAGGCTGCTCTGCAAGGTCTTTACAGCCACGTGAGAGGCTCAGGCAGTGGTTAGAGCAAGTCACTGCCTGCTATTGATGTCCTTCCCAATCCCATCTGTGCTGACACTCCAGCCTACAACACCGTCTCATTATACCCCCAGAGTAAGATATTGTTTGGCTCTGCAGCCTCTTGGGGTCTCAGGAAGGGCAGGGACCATTTGCCCTTGACCTGTAATTGTTCTGTTTCCACAGTGACAGCCATGGGATGCTGTGAAATACCAATGCAAGTTTGCTGTGGCAGATTTCCTGCTGTGATGACTTTCTGCAGAATGCTGCCAACACTCCTGCTGCTCATTTTGTGCCCACAGTCCACTGTCATGCACAGCACCTCTTACTGATCTGCCAAAAGGCAACTGCAGTGCCTGAGTCAAGAGTTCTCATTTGACCCTTAAATGGGGAACAACACATTGTCATAGGCAAGGGCGTCTCACCAGGAAAGCAGCTTTCACAATGGCAGGAAATATCTGCCAGACAAGAGAAAAGGGAGCTGGTCCAGGGGCTGCAGCGCTTGTGTGGTTTTTGGACACCTGGTCTTTGCTTCACGCTTCCTGAGTGACTTGGAGAAAGTGGTTTGAGCATCTGAATCACTTTTGTACTTTCTCATCAGTTTGTGACGGCGTTCAGGCATGTCAGTGGGAACCAGGAGCCTAGATAATTTGTTCATCTGCCCCTAAATTTTGCTGCACCCCAGTCCTTAGTATCTAGGGTAGGAACCCCAACATTACCTGGTCTGTAGTAAGGATAACCCTATCAAAGGTAACAAGACTCTTTGAGGACTTAGGGATATCTTAAATACAATTTCATAGTAATAAGAAATAAATATCTTACTGTGTGCAGCTGGCTCTCTTTGGCACTGTAAAAACTCCACTGAATAAAGAAATTTCCCAGCGGTCCAGGACTGGTGTATGTGCAGAGGAGGGTTGCGTTTCCACCTGTCGTGACATTCACTGTCTTCTCAGGGACGGTCACCACAACCCCGCTGGCGTGGCCTGTGGGCAGTAAGTGTGGTGAGGAGAGATCAGCTGGGGCTTGCCCTGGGAGCCCTGCAGGAGTGCCTTACTCACTGTGTGACTGAAGAAAGCTGTAGGATATATCCGGCCGTTCTCCTTTTCAGCACAGTTTCCCTCAGGCTTTGTGTGGAAATTTCAGTGATAACAAGCTGTGGCTGGGTAAAAGCTAGCAAGCAAATAAATCCCCCAGAACACCTCTGCCCTTACAACAAATAATGTTCTTAAAAAGCAGAGTTCCTAAACCCATACTTGTTCTTGTTTGCTGATACTCATATTCTCACTAAGAGTCAGTGGTTAAACGGAACCTTTCTTCTGCACTCACAGTGTTTTCCTGTGCTTGCACTCTCATTCACAGCTGTGTCTACCCATCTCTTACACCTTTCTTGCCCTTTTTGGCCTTTTTGCAGTTATTTCTTTAGATGTCTGATCTCCTTTACATACACCCTCACCTCAGGCTGGAGCCCAGCAGCTTTTCTCTGCTTTTCTTTTGTGAATTACTTTGCTTTTGTTTCGGTTTCTAAGGGCTTACCTCCAGAAGCTGGGTTTTTTTTCTAACACTATTACATTGGAAAAATAAAACTAAACTTTTTGGAGCTGCTTTTACTATGTGGGTTGTACAGAGTTCTTTGATAACTCAGTCAACCCTTTGTGTTGTGCTCAAAGCAGAAAGGGAGCAAACACAACTTGTGAGCCCTTCCCATAGTTTTCTGGTCACACTTGACTACACGATCATAGTAATTAAAGGAATCAAGCACCACCTTACAGTATTTATCTGTTTCTATCATCTGTGTAAATTACTAGCCATGATGGCACATGACAACAAAGCTAGAGCTGTCAGAAAAATAAGTCTGAATTTCAGGGTTTTGGTAGGTCACTGAGTCCAGCTTCAAAGCCAAGGTCTAAAGATTCAGATGGAGAATGTATTTCTTTTGAATGGCATGGAAAACATAAGTCTTTTGGAGCTTTCAGTGCAAAAGAGACAAGGTGAGAATTTCATGTTACAATAATTTTCATGTGGGTTTATTGCATATATTAATGATAGAGACAAAAGATGTGAAATATTTTTCCCAATGCAGGATCTGTGCATCTTATGTTTGGGTACTGCTTTTGAGAGTTTAAGCAGAACCTGCAGCAATACCAAAGAGTATTTTGCTGAAATTAACAGCCCTATGTGAGAAAACATTGTTTATGAAAAGAAACAATCTATTTTGTCTTTTTTTTAATGTAAATATTGCAAATTCATAAGTTAGTACAGCATGCAAACCTATCTGAACTCTTTGCGTACTGTTTTCTGTGTTTGATGGCTTCAATAGTAAAAGCTTACTGCAAGGAAGAAAGGAATAATATACTTTCTGTATTGGTGGTGGCTAGGATGGAAATTAATGGGTTTAAACTACAACAAGATTTATATTGTATGTGAAGACAGTGTCACAGGAATGGCTGGAGACCGACCTAAATGTGTCAAACCTGCCTTGGGGAAAGAGGGCATCCCAGGCTGGCTGTGAGTCCTACTTGTCTTGTGAGTTCACAGCAGCTTAATCCTTACTGAGATCTAATATGAATGCTGTGCCATATTACTTTAGGTGTCTCAGTTCACTGTTCTCAGCTTTAAGAAATAGTGTTGGCCAGAGGATGACAGTTTCTTGTCACAGTTTACATGTATTTATTTTCTGCTCTTTGCAGGGTTAAAGTACCGTCTTTCAACACAATGTTATTCTACTGAAAACATCAATTTTCCAGTCATCTGCTCCACATATTTACTTTATCATTCTCTTGTTTTGGAGTCAGGAGTGCCACAGAGTCTGACTGTTACAAGCTTTTCCCGAAGAAATTGATTTTAGCAGAAACGACTCCACAAAGCATTCTAGGTTCCATAAAACTGTATTTTGAAGAAAAACATTTAATTGAAAAGATCTTCACTCAGGTAAAAAGATACTGTCAAAACCTATCAAACTGACATTGTCCAGTGAGGCTGTTTAAAGCCAATAAAAATTGCAAGATTCATACATACAGGCCTTTTGGTTTAATTTTTAAAAAGTGCACAAATAAGAAATAACTCAGTGAAAACAGCTAGTGTGAACAGGACCATAACTTGTTAAAAATGGTTGATCCATGTCTTTACTCATCAATATTATAGTGAGACTGTTTCCTTCCCACAGAGAAAGTCATTGCAGTTAATTAGCAATCTCCCACTTCCACTGAAGTCCTTTGCAGTTTTCAACATTCATTAAATTAATCCAAGTTTGCTGATCTTTTCTGAGCCATGACAGAAACCCACAGTCAGTGGTGCCCATCAATATGAACACATTGCTAGTCTTAAATCCAGAATTTTCAAATTAGAGGACATTGCTTTGAAAATTATTGGTACCTACCCTGAATTACTTTTCATATCTAAGGAAGAATCTGTTGGGTGTATATGTGTGTGAGAGTTAGAACACTGAAACTCCAGGAGCAACTACTTAAAATATTTCTGTGGCACCCAAACCAGATAATTCCATCTGGAAAAGGAGATGCTTTCATTTTCTGTAGTGGATACAGGGGCTGTTCATCTCCATGGAGCATTAGACTTAAAGTGACTGCTTCTGTATGTATTAGAAATAAAGCTCAGCACAATGAAATGCCCTCAAAACATGAATAATATATAGTTTTTACTATACCATGAAATCCCTAGATTCCACAAAGTATTATGTCCTCGTTTAATTTCAGGGAAATCTAAAGATTATTTGCATGCTTAAAGCTAAGCATCCCCCCCAAATTTTTTGGTGGTTGAGGGACTGATGCATCATTTTCCAGTCCTATTATCAAGGGGAGAAAAAAGCCAAATATGGAAAAACCTGACCTTGAAACACTTGAAAGACCTGAATTCTCCATATGAGAGCTCTTTGCCTCTTCTTGACATCAGAGCAAAGCATTAATCTACCAAAGCCAAAATTCTGTTCTTGAGCAAAAACCTCTTACCAGGCAGGGGTCAGTTTGTGGATTTCCATAAAATGGTCTGGCAGTATAGCCACGATTTTCATTCCATCCTGAAATAATTAATCTCGAATGTTCTCCTAGTTTGCCAGTCAGGTTCACCTGCTCTCTTACTTCAAGTTCCTTTGTCCCAGTGCTATTTCAATCAGTTTGTTATTCTTACCTGCAAGGACAGCTAGAATTGGAAATATCTTCAGCATTGTCACACACACCTCCTCGATGCTGGGAGAGAAAAGAGATCAGGTGCTGTTTCTGGCTTCTGCTGAAACTCAACCGTTTTATTTTTTGAGGTAGGTTTTTTGTTTTCCTTATCAGCTGCGTTTCAACACGTCAGTGAGCTGTTTCATTCTCCTTTATCACGCCTGCCTTTCTCTGACTAGTGGTGTGACTGTTCACTTGAAACCATTTTGTGGGGTTTGAGCAACTGAGGGTTTTGTTAATAATAAACCTTTGAATCAGAGGAGCCCAGATTCTCCCACTTTTGCCAGGGCCCTGCAGTATTTGCCTACCTAAGTACTTCCACTGAGTACAAGAAAAGTGTTTGTGGGGCTATTTAACAGCCAATCTGATTACTAGTTGGAGTCAGGCCTAATATGAATAATCTTTATTTCCCATTAATTCTGTAATTTCCTTTTAAAAATGGGCATATGTAGATAATACATTGTCAGTACATTTTCAATTCAAAACATGTATCTTATACAGCTTTATACAGAATGGTTACATTGGACACATGATTGCCTTGGAATTTCCATACTGCACTCATCAATAAGATAACATACCAAAATGAAGATCAAATAAAAGT
This sequence comes from Corvus cornix cornix, assembly GCF_000738735.6. Taxonomy (NCBI): domain Eukaryota; kingdom Metazoa; phylum Chordata; class Aves; order Passeriformes; family Corvidae; genus Corvus; species Corvus cornix. The sequence goes on along the minus strand of NC_047058.1, from coordinate 12,043,601 downwards.
TATCTTCTGAACTGTTAATGAAATCTGTTTCATCTAGTTTTAATCCATGAAGCTGGATGTTACTAATCAAAAAAGGGACAAGGTGAATATGTTGATTTTTATTTAAATGTTAATACTAGATTTTTATAGTGAAAAAGCAGTGGATGAAGGTTAGAACTTGAAGAACTAATTAGGATAACTTAAATTTCTCTGTCCTTACTGGTTTCAGAACACACTCTCTGAAGCTCATTAGGAACTGAGGGTGTTCAGCTTCCTGCAGGAGCCAGATTCGCTTTTTGTGCTGTGTCATTTGGCTGAGGCTGATTCAGAGCCCTGAGCTGTGATGGGAGTAGCTGGCTCTGGCACAGCCACGGGGCGTGAGTGCCTCACATAGCAGAGGGCAGCATTGCCTTGTACATGTGTGCCTGCACCTGGGACCAAGGCAAGTAACATGGCCGGGGACTTTTTTCTATGCTTGTTGAAAACATGGGACTAGTTCATGCCTGATGATCCCATCTTTATAGTGGCAGGAAGGGCAGCCACTTCCTCTGTGGCAGGAGTCATGCTGCAGCATGGGAAGCCCTTTTGGAAGGTGGGGTTCAGCATCTGGCCATGTGTGGTTGGAGGGGAAAGGTATGACCAGGCTCTCCCTCATCTCTCATGTGATGTGGTGGTAGATTCTTCAGCAAAGAAGTCAAGTTACTGGTTGCATTTGTTACTATTGGGATCAGGTTTATGGACTATTTTATTCTGCCACATATTTCTGCGCATGGCAGATGCCTGAATAATCTCTGGGCAGATGGCAGAGTTTGATGATATTTTTATATGAGCCGTCTCCAACAGTTTTGGAGATGTCTCCTTAGTTCTGACTGTCAGCACTTCACACAGCATTCCCACAAAGTGGGCAGTGCCTGTCTTTAAACGATGGGAAGGGCAAGTCTTGGAACTGTTAAATGTCTTGTCCAAGAATCACAGGAGAGTCCAAAAAGGAATATGTACATTGAAAGACTGAAATTCAAATTCAGATTTCTTCCAAAAGTTGAAAAGCACTTAGATTCACCTTCACTGAGGAAGCATGGAGGGATCACAAGCACACATGAGAAGTTCTCACTGGCTGTTCCCAAAGCCTAAAATGGGAGCTGCTGCTGATTTCCAACCACTTAGCTGTGGATGAGTGCAAACGATCTGAACATGAGACAACCTACAGATACATTTCAGTGATTGCCTGTGGCAGCTCCATAATACCCAGGAGTCTGACAAGTAGCTCACAGAGCCCCGATCCTTTGCAAAACCAGCAATTTTCAAGAAGATGCATAAAACCACTGCTACCCTGCTGAGTAAACTGGCACGTGCACGATCCTGTATCTTTACCACGACATCAGTGTATCCTCTAATTCCCTCTCATCTATCAACCCCAAAGTCCTTTCTCTGGCATTTAAAACCCCCGCAGCTAATACGTATTTTTGCTCGTTACATTCACTTTTTGCCAATTAAGGCTTTGAAAAATGACAGAACTACATTCCTGGAGGGTGAAATGCTCAGTTTGACCATAGAACAGGAGCCAAGAACACAAATTCTGTATCAACATGTGCCCCTTAAAGCTTGGGATGAAGGGCTGAGATTACCAGTTACAGAATGGGTACAGCTCATAGCAAAAGATTACAACCATCACCCTGTTTTACAGAGGATTCTGAACACCAGGAGTGTTTATGTTTCACTATAAACCACCTGGGGCTCATTTCACTCAAAGCAGAGGTTCCCTAGCATTAAACTTCCAGGCCCTCCAGGGTTACTCTCCTGTGAAGGTAATCGATGTCACCTGTCAGCTGCTGACTTTGCTTCTGACTCATTATTCCTGGAGAACAGCACTGCCTGTTCAGGAGAACTGAACACAGAAAGCAAAATCTGCTTTGGTTTGATGTTTTAAGTTACAGTGGGATAACAAAGAAGCTCTTGCTTACACTGCTCAGCTAAGAGGAGAGAACAGCTCAGAGTGCAGCAGCACAGCAGTCACTTTGCTAGGGGTGGAGCAAAGACTCCTATCTTGAGATAAAATAGAAGGGGCCAGTACCAGGAACTGTGTGTTAACAGACTTCGTGACTCAAATCTGTGTACACTGAAATGTATTCAGAAATGTTCCCTTTCAAGCAGCTCCCATGTATTCACTCTCTAAACAGAAGTGTCAGTCATCAAAAAATGAAGCCCAGAGGCAAACCCCAAGCAAGGCAGCATCATCCAGACAAAGCACTGCCAGGATATTTAGGAGTTGCTTCTGTTGGCCTGAAACCTAATTTAAAATCTTCCTGGACAATTCCACATTTCACTTGATAAAGCTCAGCAGCGTTCCAACTGCTCTGTCTTCCTGAAATAAGCTAAATCTGTAATTGTGTGAGGACACTAAACCCAGTCTAACCCAGTGATTTGTGAAGCTCTCTAGTTCAGTATCACAGCTGATGGCTGGGGATGAAGAGAAGTGTGTAATTAAAGATTCCAACAGGTGCAGTGAAAGAGTTGCTTTAAGCCTCTAAATCCATCATTAGGTTGATTTTCAAATGCACAGTACAGTTTGCTTGCTTATTGCACAGCCTTGTTTGTGGTTTAAAAAAATATTTATAAGTTTTTGCGTAGTGTTTGCAGTCTTAATTCACAAACTCACTGTTATTTTTAAGCTTGCAGAGAGTGAATGTCTGTAAGGTACCAATAACATAAACTCTTCTGAGGAGAGCACCATAGCTTGTCACCTCGAAGTAACTTGGTCAGAAATACACCTAGTCCTCTGTATTCAATTGCCAGAATGAGCACAGCTTATTATCAAAAAGCACAATTCCATTTCCTTGTAAAGGGTCTGGAATGGTCTTTTTTTTTTTTTTTTTTTTTTAATATTGTCCCTTTTCTTACTCCAGAAAGAAGGTCTATTTTCCTTTTAGCCATTCAAAAGCCAGAGTTTCCTAGAGAAAAATCCCTGTCCAACAAGCTTTCCTCTTTCTGGGGGGAAAAAAAAGAAAAGCAAGCACTGAAAGGAGATGGAGCACCCACTCACTGCTCTTGCTCTGCCGTGGAGGACTCTCCCAGGGTGCAGCTGCCTGCCTGTGCACTGCACTGGCCTCCACAGAGCTGGACAGGGTGGGGAGGAGATCCAGCCTGTTTGACAGACACAGATGATGTAGGAAGTTTTCTTGTATTGTTTTAGGACGCTGATGCCTGCTGCAGTCAAAGGGATTTGTTTGTGTGCAACACCTTGCAATAGAACTGTGACACCTGGACCCACAGCAGTGTGTGTTTAGTCACCAAGTTCCATGTGAAATTGATGTGAATATAAGCACCTGGACAAATTTATGGATCTGGCTCAGGCCTTTTGGGTTGACAGTAACACTCCTCTGGTCTCCCCTGCCTTCTGACCTGAGGAAAAAAAGGAGAAACAGCTCCCTGTGATGCTGCCCCAGACCTCCTGGGGATGCTGGTGTAGCATCCACATAGCCTGGGATTAGGCTGCCTTGGACTGTGCTGGACCAGGATGATGGAAGTGATGGAAGGAGCTTTGTTGCAGAAGCACGGGATGGTTCTGCAGCAGCTGTGGTGTTACTATACATGGTAAATTTAAACACGTTGTGTTCAGGAGAGCTGAGCACCACAAGTGCCCTGATGGATGCAGGATAAAGAATGACTTTCTAGCATAAAGTGCCACCATCAGAGAATCCACTCCTGCTCTGTGGCTCGAGTGTCAAAGCCAAAGCAGGCTCTCCCCTGCGTGGTAAATCACAGTGAAATGGTCCTGCCTTTGTACCATTGCTGTGCCCTTGGGTTTGCATTGGCTGCATAACCTTTTCCCTGCATATGATTAACTCTCCTTATGTCTTTTTTCTTTTGACCTTTCTCTTTTTCATGTAGTTTCAGAATTGAAGCTAATCAAACAAAAAAAAAAAAAAGGAAAAGAAAAGGAAAATTCACACTGAGTATCTGTGGATTAAGCTGTCTATCAGCCTTATCCAAGGGAAAGGTCTTTTTTCAGTCATCGTTTGCATTTTTGTAGATTAACAATTTTCAAAACTATCAAGTGTTATTGTTCTTTCATTTTGGCAGCATTTGTTGTCCTTGTCTAAAATGAAAAATGCTTTCAGCTTAAGAGTGCATGGAACTGCATAATTTATATGGTGGCTACTTGCCTTAACAGGTATGATAATGTAATTTTAGGATTACTCTGCCATATTAAAACCTGGCATAAAATTAATGCAGTTGGGCTGAACTCTAGGCTTTCCACCTGCTCCTGCTGTCTCTGAAGTGGAGAGTTCAGGTGCATTGATGTTAAAAGGAAGTGTTTTGTGCTTTCAAACACACTAGTTCATGCTGTCAAATGATTACAAGGTGATCTCATTTTTTATTTTAAAAAATAGCCAGTTTTTTAATTCTCACTGTTCCAAGGAAATTTTTGGACTCAGTGCTGACCTCAGCTGCTCCTTACTCCATGTACTGCTACAAATCTCTTTGCTTTTGGCATGCTCCAGTTTAGGAAGGAGACTAAAGCAGCCTCTGTCTGAACATTGCTTTGCCTGCCTGAGTTTGACCTGGCTGTAAATCCCTTTCATTTTAATTCATGTCACTGGCCCCTGGAGGGAACTGAGAAGCTGTTTCTGCATCCAGGCTCTGCAACTCAGCTGCCCTCTGAAGGAGCCTGAGTTTGGTGGGACTGTGTGGCCTTTTCCTTGGGGAGGCAGAATAATATTTGCATATGCCATTAATTATTAATGAATGGTTGTACGGCTGGATTTGCCCCAGCTGCCCTTCTCCCAGCAGGCGTGCCACGGGGTCCCTGGTGGCAGCTGGAGCCTGGCTCTGCCTGCTGGCAGCCAGCTTCCCAGACTGCTCTGGCACTGGCTCCTTGAGGTGGGATATGATGGGGCATTTTCCTTGGGAAACTCCAGGTTCCCGGAAGCTGGGCAATGCTTTGGAAATGCTGCAGTATGTTAAGGTGAACGAGCTAATGTGATGAGAACCAAGAGCAGCTGCTTGCCTGGCTTCACGACACTTTTCCTTTTGATTCCCAGGAGCTTCCCAGGAGAAGGTTACTTGTTTGCTTGGTTTTAATTCTCAGGAAGAATGATAAGATGCTTCCTTTCCTGCTTCGTTAATAATCTCATTAGACTCAATTATTTTCATTACACTGAGTATGGCAGCACAATGACATGATGAAGTTGTGGAGCAGAGGATCAGCAATCCTGAATAAAAAACAGTGTAGGAGACCAGATGAGATAAACCTAAGCACTTGTTTTGTCCTGCCTCTGACTTGCTTGTGGCAGGCAACCAAAGTTTTTCGTCAACAGATTGGGACTCAGATCCTGTAGCCCGAATTACACACCGCTGTTCAAATTCTTTGGAAGCACTTGTTATCCTTCAGTGATCAAGTGGGCGCTGAGTTTGCAAAGTGGAGAGAAGTAATGGAAAAATGGAACTGTCAGCAGCCTGTACATCGTGGGAGCAGCTGGGAAAGCAATAGCTCAGATGACTTCATCTGAAAAACATATGAATCTTAATAGTGTGTAGGGTGTAACCTTTGAAGAACAACTGTCTAATCCAGTTGTACACGGCAATTTGATTCAAACGAGCCAATAAAAGCCGTGGGGCAGCCCAGCCTGGCACAGTTACACCCCTGTCGCGCCTTCCCCCCGGCACCAGGGGCTGGCAGCCGTGCAACCCTGCGCCGGTGATGATGCCCGGAGCGCGGCCGGTGGCGGTGGCACACTGCACACAGCCGTGGCCCGCAGTCCCGCTCCGTGCAGCTCTGTGTCCCGCACGGCTGCCGCCTGGGGCCGTGTCCTTGCTCCCGTGCCAGGGCTGGATGTGCCCGTGCCAGGCAGGAGATGCCGCAGAGCCCCGGGCGCCAGGGGAACCCCCCGTGCTGCTCCCGGGCTCCTCCTGCCTCTGCACCTGCACAACACTCCTCCTGCTGCACCAGCCTTGGTTTATAAACTACCCTGTAATTCCCACTCTCGCAAGGGAAAAGCGAAAAGCCACAGGCTTGTACAGGCGTTCCCAAAGAATGAAATGGCTTTGTAAAATTATCAGAAATGCAGTTGGGCTCTTTTTTTCTCCTTTTCTTCCCAAGCGCTGAGTACTGATTCTGTGCCAGAGATGATGTAAAACTCCTACCGGGTGGCCTTTTCTATAATGTTCAATAAATGATATATTCTTGGAGCCTGTATGAAATGCTGAAAAGCTTCCAATTCTATAAGCAGACAACCCCCAGAAAGAAATAATGGCTTAAAACCCAGTTCAAGGACTTATCTATCAGCCCCACTGATGTGACTGGTACTTAATTAGCATCAGCTTTTCATTCTGCTCCTTTTCATTCTGCAGGTTAACATCATGTATCCAGCTGGGACTGCTCTGTTTGGCATCCGTCACGGTCACTGTGCATATCTGGAAAAAGCTGGTTTTGGTTCACTGTGATTTTGGGAGGCAGGTCACACCCCAGCTGACAAATGACCTGTAGCAGATAGATTAGAGTGGTTGTACCTTGCTAGCATTAATTACATGTAATTAGTGTGTCTTCCTGGGACAGGAAGCCCCTGACCTTACAAACGATCATTTGCAGCCTTGATTTGAGTCCCGTGGTGTCGGTGAGATTCCTGCAGCACGGGAGCCATCCATGTGCAGGCAGCTGTGGGAGCAGGGCTGAGGGCAGGCAACGAGGATTGCATCACTGAGCATATGTGTGTAGAAAGTTGCTGTTTAGCCTCTATGTTTCATCATTAGAATATGTTATAGATGGGAGACACTGACCTAAGGTGCACCAGGATTGTCAAAGTTATCATGACCCATGCAATAATTAATGGTTTCCCCTAAATTTCTACCTCTGGGCACAGTGGTGGTGAACAATGACACGAAAGGTCAGTTTCATTTGCTCTTTCATTAAGGAAAGGTTGCTTCCATCCTGTGGATTGCATGGAAATAAATCTTAAAATAGTTCCAAGTATACCCTAAAAGAGCAAAAACCAGAAAGCAAATCAATGACTGACATAATTTTTATTTTTTAAAAAGTACGGCCCTACAGAAGCACACAGTGATCTTGAATATGTCATCATGTTCAGAAAGGACTAAAAACTATGAGCAGCTTCTTGCAGTTTGGACTTTTAAGCCAACCAGGGCAATGCCTCTTCCTGATACTTCAACATTGTATTAATAATAACAATAATAATAATAATAATAATAATAATAATAATAATATTGTTGACAATTAGTTGCTAAGTTCTAGAAATAAGTTTATTTGAATAATATAATCTCTCTTGCAGTTCAAATGCCATTCATAGGGTGCTTGCATTTTTTGCAAATGTTTCCTTTTTTAGGTCATGAACTGAACAAAGAGATCATCAAATGGTGTGGGAGTTCAATACAAGGCCTGGCTCTTGACAATTAAAAAGGACTATTTTAGTTGTGATTGAGCACAAATCCATGTGACAGTTTTTAAATACCTTTTATGTGTTATCCCTCATGTAGCAGCTTAATTTGCACTTCCAAAGAACATCAGCAAATCTTTCCTGTTTCCTTAGAAAATGCTATTTTTGTGATCTTATTCCTGTAAGCCAAACTCGTTTTCTTCAGTAGTCCCTCAGGTCAAATACAGCAAAAGCAATACTTCCTCTAACTAAATATCAGCATAATGCAGTTAGGCATCTTTGTTCATGTTTTAATAATATAAAAGTCTGGCAGAGTCCTGGTTTATTCCATGCATGTTAAGTAAACAGCCTATTTTGATAGCCTTTTTTACAATACAAAATCTTTGTGTACATTACTGGATAAAACCTCCCTTTTGAGATGGGAATGTGCTCAGGTGAGTGCTTCAGCCTTGCGTGGATTGATGGAACCAGGGGGAAAGGAAGGCATATGTGTTCTGTTGTAAGGGGTCAGGGAAAAACATTCTGATATTTCATAATGAGAAATCATCTTCAAACTAAGGTTCCTTTCTCCTTTTAAAATAATTATTCTTAAGAATTCTCCTCTCTGCTTTGACTGCTTATTAAGGCACAAGATACCAAATGCATTTCGTCCTTCAAAATTATGCCTATAAGCAGTTTTGAAACCCATTTGAGTAGAATTTGTACACTGATGTCCGGCAGTTCAGTGGGACTTCTCTCAAGACAGGTGTTTACTTACAGCACTTGAAGAATTAGTGGGAAAATGTGGACTTTTAGTTCAAAAAAGAAATCCCAGAGTTGATAATGTGCAGTACTGATTGTAACAAGTAGTCTTATGGACCTGAAATGTTTGTGTGCTGACTCTTGTGTTGGAGCAGAGCATGGTTTCGTACTGCTAAACAACATTTCTGCTTAGATTTCTTATTTGACTTGACAGATCCATGAACGAATCCAGCCTCTGCCGACCCCGGAGGTTGGAGGGTGGGCTGGAAGGCCTGGCTCTCCAGCATGCTGGTACCCTGCTGGTAAAAGGTTTCTCATAATGAAATGCAACAGTGCTGAGCAGTGCTGGTGGTGAAACAGCAGCTGTGGGGAACATTGTGCCACTGTAGGTAATTTTATCCTTCACTTTTATTCACTGGAGTTTGCTCAGTAATCTAACTGCAGATGTCCTCATTAAGCAGAGAAAAACCTACTCCTGTTTTTGTATCTTGAAAACAGATTTGCCTCTGTGTTACCTTTCCTTGTGGGGTATTGTGCAGCAGCGTAGCCACTACTTAGGACATCCTCTCAGAACCAAAGAGAAACCCATTTCTTAAATGTGATTTGGACTGCAAGAGGCGCAGCAAACTCACTAATATTTCAAAGAAACCTCTATATGAGAGAAGATTTATTGTTTGCTTGTTTTAAAGGAATGCCTGGATGTCTTCCCAACAGAAGAGAACGTATTATTTCCTCTTACAACACACTGCAATTTTAAAGCCAGTTAAGAGCAAACATACATCTCTCAGGGCTTTCTGCTGACAAGAAGGGAGTGTGCAGGGCATCCAGAGGGCAGGGATGGAACAGTGTGCAGAAGGGACACCAGGCAGTATCACTTAACCATGAACAGCACATTTCTGTCTGCAAATGGTAAAGCTTTCCTAATCGTCCCTCTTTGAGAAGTTACTTTCTGCTCCGTGTTGTCTTCTGCTGTAAGCTGGGTCACTGCGCTTATTGGGAGCCAGAGAACAGATTTCTCAGGATGCTTTTTGCTATGTATCTAACCTAAATCCTCAGTTCAGCACAGCAAACCTGGAGTGACAATGGTGGTAAGAGCTGCATGGTGTTTCCTTTTCTGTGCTGGTTTCACTCTGGCCAGAAATAAATGTATTGCAACAGAGCAGTACAAAACCAACCCATGCTGGTTTATCTCATGCATGTGGAAACTCTCCCATTTCCTTTACGAACACTGATCAATACCAGTCTTGAGATATGGCTGGAGGTCTCAGGCTTGTAGGTCTGTTTTCCAGAAGGATATTGCTTTTCTACAGGTGCCTGGGTTTCTCCTTTTCTACAGGGAAACCTCACCTCTAGTAACCATCTCTTCTCACTCCAGAGAGGAGCCTGGACCTTGCCCTGTACCTGGTGCAGACTCAAGCCCCTTGTGTTGCTTGAGCCATGGGTGGCTGCATGCAGTTTGCCATCCCAATCCGTCACTGGTAGCCAGGATGAATGTGGCCCTACAAAAACTGTTGGCTTTGCTGTAAGCTATTAGTAACATCTTTCCCATGACTTGGGCCACATGATTTGTAAGTCTCTCAGAAAATTCCCTGAAACATGAGCCAACTTGTCTTTTAAAACTCTTATTACATTAAAAGAAAGAATCATCTTGCACTGCTGAGCAAGATGGTATCAAAAATATTTCATGGTTCTTGCTGCCAACCAATACAGATTTATACCTTACAGCAGAAAGGACACAGAGCCTCAGTTTTTGATTAAAACAGCTCAGCTTTTCGTCAGTAAAAGCTGAAGTCCACAGTGCCAAATAAAATAAGGCCAGGTTCTTAGCTGGTTTAAACTGGATGAGCTCCATGTAGTGTCACTTGACCTGCACTGAATTTTACTTGCTGAATTTTGGCTGTTACATGACTTACCTTCTCTTACCAAGTAAGACATGCAGCAGGATTGCAAAGGATGTGTCTAAAGAGACATGTTGTTACTCTGCTCCTGTCCAGTTCCTGCAGATAGAAGTAGGATCCTGCTCATATACACATTTCTCAGGGTTTTTTTTCTCCTTTGGAGTCTGCATTTATGTTTATGGTTTGCTGGTGGAGCATTTGTCCTAGTGGAGTGAGGATTTTATCTGTTTCTTTATTCTGGCAAGCTGTAAACCAAAATTCTAATACTCAGTAAACAAAACTGAGAAGCAGTTTGTCCTCAGTAAAATATTTTTGTGATAAAACAGTGGGAAGTAAATGGCATCTCCAAAGCACTGTGTTCTTCCCTTGGTGCTTTCAGTAATTTTAGAACTGCAGTCATGTAGCTGGGGAGGAAATTTTGGGGTTGCAAAAATTTGAACGAAAACCCCCAGTGAAACAGTTGTTGGTGATTCTGTCACGCTTCCACATTTAGTTCCTCTAAGAGAGCTGAATCATGAAGAAACGCCGAGAGCATTAATCACACTGGTATACACTTTTCAGCTATCTTTTGGCAGCCTTTTGAATGTCACAGCTAAAAATACTGAAAACACTCTAGGCTTAATTGGATTTGAGTTAAGAAAAAGGATAGCACAGAAAGAAAATCCTTAGAACAACGGGTTGTGCTATGGCTGTACTTGCAAAGGTCCCAACATGGGCAAGATAACAAGAGGACCGTTCACCTGAACTAGAGGTGCACCTCATCTAAAGGGGAGTCCTACAATGTACTCTGAAAAGTCATGACGGTTTTGAGGGACTTTTCTTTGTGATGGGAATATGAATGAACAAACCTTTTTGTGGTGGGTTGATGTCGGCTGGATGCCAGGTGCTCACCAATCTGCTCTATCACTGCCTTCCTCAGCAGGACAGGATGGGGTGGAGAGAAGTAAGATGGGAAAAACCCACGGGTCAAGATAAAGACAGTTTAATAAAGCAAAAGCAAAGGATGCATATGGCAGTGAAAGAGAACAAAAGATTTATTCTCTACTTCCCATCAGCAGGCAATGTCCAGGCACTTTCCAGGAAGCAGGGCTTCAGTACACAGAGCAGTTGTTCTGGAAGACAGAAGTCATAATAATGAATGACATAGGGGCAGGCAGCAATCAGCATCTCTCAGACTCAGAACACCTCCTGATGCTTTAAGCTTAATAGCCCAAAGCTTAGACTTGAATCAGCAGTTCATTTTAGGATATGGACCATGAAAACCTACAGAGAAAGTAGCAAGTAAATCCAATCTTTTTCCCACCTCTGCCTACTATTTTAGTGTTTTATGTGATTTCTGCCAGTTGTTTCCCCAAAGATATTAAAAGACTGAAACGTGAGAAAAGCATTGGAGGCACAGGCTGTGGTAATAAAACATATTTCTTCACTGATTTTACAGGCTGTTGTAAAGTTGTCCCCATGTGACTGTATTTACTCACTCCCAAGTCACACTTTTCTCTAGCATTGAACAGGAGTGGCCAGAAATAAACCCTACACTAAGCTCTTGTTCCTGCCTCCACTTTATGCAGAAGCATTGACTGTCCAGCACCCAGAAATTCAAACTCTTAGTGATGTCAAAGTGTGATTGGCTTTGCTTCAGCCTTCTCTGTTGTAGAAGATGAAAACAGGGGGAGCTGCCGTGTCTGCGGCGGGTGGGGACAGCAGGGACAGCCAGCAGCTGCGTGTTGCTCTCCGTGCCTGGGCGCTGCATCCTTTCAGGGATGCACTGCTTTTTTCCTAACGTGGCACTGGCGCACTGTAAACGATCCCCGGGGAATTAGTGAGGCAGGCACATTCCCTAGGTCTCCTGGAGCCTCCTGATTTTTCCTTCCCACCTAGGATTTGTCTCATGTATGCATTACTGCGTCTTGGGAGCAGTGCCCTGGTGCGAGAGGACGCAGACCGGCGGGGCACTGAAGAGGGCAGCGTCACAGGTCTAGATTGAGTTACCGAGGTAAACAGCAGGGAGTAGAAATCCCAATAAACTGGAATTGCTGGAACTGTACCTTCAAATCCCAACGTGGAGCTTAATTTTTGCTGGTTTGGGTTAGAACAGGGGCTGGGCGGGTTCACTCTTTGTTACCTGCCCGAGTTAAAGGCTGGAATAACGCTCGGTCCCCAGCATCCCTCTCCACTCCCTCCTGTCCCCAGGGACACCGAGGGGAGGACAGCTTTTGTTTCAAAAGGAGACAACTTTGCCATGCTGAGAGGAGATGGGGCGGCTGCTCTGCCTTCTCCGAGCCCGGCGGCTGCCTCACACAGCGCGCTGGGGCTAAGGTGGCCTTCCTGCCGACACCTCCTCTCCGAACACCTCACACCTCTCCTGGTAACTTACATCTGCGCTTCTAACACCCTACACTTCTCCTAACACCTTGCCTTTCCAAGGCGGGTCCTGCCCTGCCTGAGACAAGCATGACACTGATTATTTTGTGTTAATATACACTAACAGTATTCGGAAAGACTGAAAGGACCCCCAGCCCAAGCTGCCTCCAACCCCACCCTGCCCCGCTGACCGGCCTGACCCCCGCCCCTGCTCCGGCCCGGGTTTTGCGCGTGCCTGCCGCGCGGGGTGGGCACGGCCCCACCAGGGCTGACCCCGCCCCGGGATAGCCCCCGCCCGGGATGGCCCCACCCGGGATAGCCCCGCCGGGATGGCCCCCCGGCCCCCGGATGCCCGGATGGCCCCAGCCCCGGGATAGCCCCGCCCGGGATGGCCCCACCGGGATAGCCCCGCCGGGATGGCCCCGCCCCGGATGGCCTCACCAGGGCTGACCCCGCCTCGGACTGGCCCCGCCCCGGATGGCCCCGCCCCGGGATGGCCCCGCCCCGGGATAGCCCCGCCCCGCCCCCGGGATAGCCCCGCCCCGCCCCGGGATAGCCCCGCTCTCCGCCCCCGCGCCGCCGAGGGCAGGTAAGGGCTGTGGGGTTCCGGCCGTGCCGGGCAACAGCCCCGCGGTAAGCGGGGGGGATGGCGGGAGCGCAGCCCCGGGCCGGGCCTCGGTACGAGCGCTCCGTGTTCCATTCCGTGTGCCGGGTTCAGCCGCCGGACCGGACACACCGGTGCCCTGCCGGACCTCGCTCGCCGGCCGGGCGGAGGTAGCGCTCCCCCCTGCCCCCCGCCCCTGGGCCGCGCCCGCGGGTCCCCGGAGGGGTCCGGGACCTCCTGTCCGGGCAGGGTCTGCCCGCGAGGGCTCCGTGCGCTGGGCACGGAGCGTGGGGTCGGAAAGGTGCACGGAGCAGCTGCCGGGCAGGACAGCGGGCGGGACACGGGGGCAGCCTCGGCGCCCGTGGCGGGGGCGGCAGTGCCGGTGGGGACGCGGGCTGTAGGTGCCCGTGTGCTCGGCGGCAGCGCTCGGGGTCGGGACAGCGCCTGGCACAGCCACAGTGCCGTCCGGCGGGGCCGAGGGCACAGAGGTGGCCGTGCCTTTCGCAGCTCTGCAGGTGACGGCTCGGGGCAGACCGGGCTGGCGGGGTCCTGCTTTGACATGGGGCATCACTCCCGTGGGTCTGGCCGGGACTTTGGGCTGTTTAAATAAAAGTGTATCTTATCTTGCGTTGATGAATTGCGTTATTAAATCCTCTTGCAGAGTGGCAGAGTGTTTTTGTCCCATCTATTAAAATTAAGTTTGTGAGGCAGCTGCCAGTTTTCAGAGGAGAGAGATCATAGAATCAGAATAATTTGGGTTGGAAGGGACCCTAAAGATCATCTAATTCCAGCCCCCCTGCTATGGGAAGGGACACCTTACACTAGACCAGGTTGCTCAAAGCCCCGTCCAGTCTGGCCTTGAACACTTCCAGGGATGGGGCATCCACAACTTTCTCTGTAGCAAAAATCTGACATAAAAAACTTCTGAGAAAAGGAAAGTCCTAGAAAATAAGGGGTACTTTTGATGATTTATAATGTACTTTTTGTTATTGCTTCCCCACTTTGTATTCTAAATTATTTGTAAAAAACCTTGAACATGATGTGTCATTTTCCTGTGACTTCTGCTGTTTTGTCTGTATTTTCCTAGTCTCCCCTCTCCATCCTGGTTTTATTTACTTCCTTGTTCATGCTTCATTGTTGTAAATGCTTGGCATGGCAATAAAACCAGCATTTATTAATTTCTGCTCCCTTTGCAGCCATCTCTCCAGTGTGATCAGTGCTGTTGTATAAGCCATGGTAACCTATGGCCGATGACCTATTTGGTTCTTCTGCCTTTCTTGGATTGCTTTGGCAGTGAGTCATTTTCACATAAAATAGTTTGCAGTGGAGCTTATTCTCTCCAGTGATGCTATAGACCATTCTGGACCTCTGCATCTCTGCCCCTGGGGCATAGCACAGGGCATGGTCCAGACGGTGGAAATCTACTGACCTGCCCCTGTGAAACCTCTGTGAGGGTGTCAGCAGGCAGGGGCTAGTTGGTTCTGAGGGCTGAACCCATCTCCTTTACCTCCCTTCCCGTTCCACCTTTGGCAGAACATCTGAGAAACTCCACGTGGTGACCCAAGTTTCTGCTCTCCTGCACAATTCTGTAATTGAAGCGCAAACTTGTTTTTTTCCTCCTGAACTCATAAATCATGTCCCTTTAATGGGCCTCCGTCCCTGGGAAAGGGGCAGCCCTTGCCACAGTATGGCACAACATGGACAAAGTGTTCATTGTACATCAGGCTCACTTTGATTCCATTTAAATCAATATTGTTATCTGCATTCAGAGATGTAGCAGGGGAGTGTGTGGGGGGAGAAAAACAGAGCAATAATCAATGTTTGCAACAAAGTTGGAAGGAGTACAAGGCTGTCCTTGGGTGTCAGCAGGCATCAGAGCCTGAGAAAAATAAGGGTTTGTTAGTGACACTTGATTCAAAACAGAGTTACTTTTTTTGCAAGTTAAACCTAATGGTGCAGTTGGTCTTGGAGGGCCAAACCAGATGGGATTAGGAATTCACCCAGGGAGGATTATGCTGGGAACTGCTCTGGGTGGCTGCTTGGCTGAGCCTCCATCACACTTCAGGAGGTTCAGCCCAAGCTGTTGCCTTCTTGCAGATGTGCAGCTCACAGGGCTGACACTGCAGAGCAGAGTCACCAGTGTGGAGTGTCCCTGGGCAGGCATCCTACCCTCTGCAGCATAACGTGCATTTTACACAACAGCATCATCATGCAGTTATGTCTGGGCAGAATGAGAGTTGTCACTGCTCATATAAAAGCTCCCAATCTAATTCAGCTTAAGTACCTGGAAGTAAAACTACAATGCTCAACAGTTCAGGTGACCTTGTTATTTTTATCCAAAAAGTCTGTTTTCCCCACCTTCCTTTAAGATTTGCTAAGTGTTCATGTAGCTGCACAGATGGAAGAAACACCTTGTCTGTGCAAGGAAGTGGTACCAGATGATCATCTGATACTGATTTTATTTTTAGTTATTTAATAAAATCAGTGTAATCTGTGTGTGGGTTTCTCATTTGAGTTTGCTTGAACTTTTATGCTAAGCTAAACTAAATGACAGGCCATGTCCACATGCAGATTTGTGCTAGTTTAAGCACAGCTGTTTATAGCTGTGCCTGTAGCTAATTAACCTACTGCAACTTTCTCCAGCAGAGAGAGCATAGTATGAGAACTGTGGCTTTGTGTTGAAATTACTGTAGCATCTGATTTACTTAATTATTAATTTCCTTGTGAATTGAGACTATCCATCTCTGGTAGTATTAGCCTCCTCACGGCTGTAGGTGTTGGATGTCATCCTTCACTGGACAGACTGAAATCTTTCACCTACTCAGAGCACTGCAGGGGACAGACAGTGGAAGCAGGTCCCTTTTTCCTTCTTGTGAGTAGCGAGTGCTGCCAGGACCTCCTGTCCCATTCGGGTCATCCAGCTCCTAGAGCATATACATGGCTGCAGTAGGTGAATTAATGACTGAGTCTGTGTTTGTATTGGAAACTGCATTGTTTCTGGAAGGAAAGTGGCCAGTTTTTAAAAAAATATTGCCATGTATGAATTTGTTTTCTCATGGAAAACAAGTGATGGAAAGCAGGTGATGTGGCAGCTTCAGCAATGGGCTTATTCCCCCTGGAACTTCCTTTCACTGTATGTCAGGGTGACAAAGTAAAACAGCTTTAGTTAAAATTTTAGTGTAGTGCATTTCTGTACTAGAACCAGGCCCAGCACAGACCAGTCCAGGCCTCAGCACGTGCTTGGGAATTAGAAGAGAAAAAGGTGTGGATCCCAGATCAGACATGGACTTGAGCATCATTTTTCTGCCCTTCCATAATGTGGGGGCTAACCCCAGCCTCTGGATGTAGCCCCTTTTTGTTTTGGCATCAATAACTAGAAACTACAGATCAGGAGATTACTTCTTAGAGTGTTTCCACAACCCCTGTTCCCAGATGTTGGAGGGAATTATACCTTCCAGATATCTCAAAGAATGATGAGATGCACTCTGCTGTTTTACAGTTAACTCAGAACTAGAATGAAGGTATTTCAGAATCATCCAGGCGTGGCCGAGGCTTAAAAATAATCAGTGACCAGAAGGAAGGATCCCTCAGTATGCAAAGTTTCCTAAACAAACAGCACTGTTTTCCCTTGGGATTTATCACCATGCTGTGCCTCATGCCATTGAGCTCAGCAGGCAAGGAGTACAAAGGAGTTGGGCTCCACATATTTTTAACTTCTCCACCATGTTACAAAACGAGGTGGTTTTAGCATTGTGTTTTTTTAAATAAAATGGCTTCTGATCCGGAGGGCTCCTGACCAGGATAGGTGTTGCAAGCTCACAATTATTGGGGCATAGCAAGCAGGGTCAGGAAAGCAATTTAAGACATGTCACCACTGCAGGCAAACATGGAGAAATTGTGTTTGGAAGGAAACACAGCTGAGGTCAGCAAATATTTTTCTGGGTCAAAAATAAAAGCCAGAAGTTCTCATGGGTGGTTGTTTTTTTCTTCATCTTCCATTTCTGCAGTTTCTTTGTTTGAACTCAGCGAAAACTTATCTTCCACCTCCCATTTTTCATATTGAAAATATCTGGGTTCTGAGGATGAGTGAGTGACAAAGGGGGACAGGGGTGTAATTAATCTAAATACTTGCAGTGTTCTAGCTTTAAGCTGTTAATTGCTCAGTTTTAGATACCATATATTTATTTATTGTTGCCTTTTCAAGTATAACAGCTGAGAAGATGCTTTTAAGAGTACCCATCCTACCATGTGGCATCTAGAAACCCTGCTAGCAGGACAGCTGGGTTCTTTAAAGCTGATATAACATGTCTGTTCTCCCTTGGCTGAGAGGGAAGCCTGGACACCAGGATGTTTCTCTGATGGAAATGTCGGTGCAGCAGAAGCGCAGCACGATGTCCATGAGAAGCCCTAAACTGGCTCACAGCTACGCTGTGGGGGTGAAGGCTTGTTCCAAACTAATACATAGGGAATGCAAATTCTTTTAGAACTAATTCTTTTGAGGACATAAGTGCAAATTTAGAGCAAACCTCAGCACAAGCTCCAGCCCCTACCCCAAAGCCAAGTGCATTTAGTGGAGGTTTGGGAGCTCTTCCCTCTTGCCTCCACCAAAGCTCTTGGGAGTGGAATGCCTGTGCTGGGAATGAACGGAGGCAGAGCAGGTCCGCCAGGATGGCAGAGCAAAGCCCCTGAAATACTGGCATCCTCTCTGGAGATGCAGCCATCGCTCTTCGCTGGGATATTAGGGGATTTCTTGGTGTCCCAGGTGGCTGTGCTTGTTTATTTGTGTTCTGGCAATCTACAGAATTACAATGAACTACATCCTGCAAACTCTGCAAATAGTTCCCACCTATGAAATAAACAGAACTCTCAAATATTTAGACTATAGCATTGGATTATCAGTTTATTACCATTAAAAGAACTTGTTGACCTTAAGGAGTCTGAGTCACACTTCTCCTCTGATGGATGTTTTTATTTTGGCAATGTTGGCTCTAGGAAATAATGATTAAGATTGAGAAGCTCAGTCTTTTGTTTACCCTAGGTGGTAACCGTAGGATGGTTCATTTAATTAAAAATGGTTAAAAGGAAGTAAATTGTGTGTAATGCAAATTCCACCCATGCAGTTCCTTGTTAGAAGGAGATGAGTAGAGTTCAGTGGAGATAATTATTCATGTGGTGGTTACATTGCATTGGGTAGAAATGTACAGGGGAGGAAAAATCCTTATGCATCCTTAACTGAACCTTTTGTAATGTCCTGGGTCTGTTCTTTGGAAGCCAAGGTATTTCTGAGGCTGAGTGCAAATAAGCAGAATTCACCCACTTCTGATGTGGTCAGTGGAGCATTTCCTCAGTTTTGCATTCCCCACGTGCACTGAATAGGGGAGTTTGCTCATTTTTTTGGCTTTGTGTTGTATTTTTGTTCTCAAATACCTTCTCCTGGCTGTTCCCAAGAGGCTGGGCTAGAGACCTGCTTGCCCTGATAAATTCCTGCAATTCCTCTGTGCCATCTCAGAGCCATTCTTGATCAATGGACATCCTTCACTAAAGCTGCCCAAGGGGAGGGGGAGGGAAGAGATTTTAATAAAACAGCAGAGATTTTCCATCATGCTGGACATTATTGGAAAGTGTGATGTGAAACAATGCCTTGATCTGAGAGAAACCACCCAGGGCTGTGCTCAGAATGAACTGAGCAGTAGTTTTTTGTTCTGGGATGCACACTGGAGTGGAGAGCCATCTCTAGGTCAGAGCTGCTCTCTTCTAGCTGCCCCTCGGGGCCTGCCAAAGCTGCCTTCAGTGGGGGTTATCAGCAACACGAGCTGTTCATCGTTCTGTCTGAGGTGGGAATGGCACACTGTGTCATGTATGGCCCTCACTGAATAGAGAAAAATATGTATAAAGTCTGTGAGCAGTTGAGTTTGAGTAATTCTGGCATTTATGCCTGGCATCACCAGAATTCGGCCTTGACATTTCCTGTGTGATGGTAACAGATGTGTTTAGATGTGGGCTGCTCTGGGAGACCACAATTACCTACTTTGTTTGCAGTTATTCTTTATCTTATCAGCTGTCTCTCATCTGAAGGCCATTTCTGTGACTTAGCTGCTTAGGAGGTTTTTAGGTAGGAACAGTAGGCCTCCTTCTCTCATTTCTCTGTGACACATCAGACAAAATACCATTGCAGTCAGTGCAGTGGCAGCATTTTTAGTGGAATAGCTTTTCAGAAAGCAATTAAATATATTCTCTGCTCTTGTAGTTCACAGCTGTTCTTAGTCAGCAGAGGAGTAGACAGTTCAGAGCTGCAAGTGTTTATTGCAAATTATGAGAAAATAATGCACCTTGGAAGAGCTCACGTGATGCTGTGGAGCTTCAACAACTAAACGAAAGGCAGGTATTTTATATATTTATTTCATTCCAGTGAGAGGAGAGATGTGAGCACAGAGAGGGGGAAAGAGGGTTGGTGGTGTGAGTGTGGCCACAGGCAGAATAGACCTGGGTAGGGGTGTCTGCTGTTCAGCCATGTGCCTTCCCAGTGGGACAGCCCTTGGCTGCCTTAGGAGCACTGTCCTACTTGCCAGCGATTTCATTCTTTAAGAGCAGTGTTTGTAAGCTTGTGCAGTAGTGTTCCCATCTGTATTTTTGCACCTTGAGGGCTTGTCTGTGTGTAAAAGGGAGCATTTGGATCAGCTGAGCTGCCACAGGTCTAAGTGGGACTCACATCTGGCCCCCTCCTGCTGCAGCTGCCCCATCGCTCACAGCCGCCCAGTGACTGTGGTGACCGTGGCCAGCGCCGGCTGCAGCCAACACTGGGCACAAACACTGGGCACAAACTGGGACCACACCGCTCCCTCTGTGGCTGCAGACCGGACTCCAGGCAGGGAAACACAGCCCAGCCCCATGGACAAGAGGTTTTATGCTGGTTTTCAGCCCATTCCTCCCAAAGAGAAAGACCATCCTACAGTTCGCTTTTTATTTTTACTCTCCTGGCAGAGGGCATCCATTAAACATCATAGTATTATGACAATGAGCATTATAATGCCTGTCAGTGGTTTGCCTGTAAAGTAATGATGGCAATGCCTCTGCATATTTCACTGACTGCAGAAGAGATCAGATGGGAGGAAGAATGGGGCTGGACTTTCCAGCGTGAGACAGAGAGGGGCACAGGGCTGATCATGGACTCTACACCTTTCTGGTGCTGTTAACTACAGCAGATCCTGGGAACTGCAGTATGACTGTGGGTGCCAGGACCACATCCATCATTCTTAATACAATGCTACTCTTGGTTTTGACCTGCCCTACAAGGGCTGTCTTGACTAATGAGGGTACTGGGAAGTGTCCATACATTGTAAAGCAAAAGGAGGTTATTTCCTTACATTGTGACATGATGTGGACAAAGAGGTAAGGACAGCAGCCTTTTCAGCTAGCTGCTATTTTCATCGGGCTATGAATAGTCTTGTGAGATCAGTATTATCTGTTCCAGGTTTTGTTATATTTTGTGTTAGGAGGTTTTCATATCTTTATTACATGGACCTATGTGCAGCTCCAGATCTAAAGGGTGAGGTGGGTCTAGATGGTCCTATGCTTACCTAGGTGATGGAATGGGGTCCTGACTACCAGTTTGTCAGATTACAGTTCCTAAATTCCTCCTCCCTCTTTACATGCCACTCGGTGTCTAGTCAATGAAATCTGCTTGGCCCATGGTGTATATTGTTAATCTGTGCACATCCCAGTGCTGAGGAAGATGTGCAGCATTTTGAAGGAAAGGTGCATGCTGAGAGATCAGAACCAAGACTGGAGTGCCCTGCAGATGGCCTACAGATAATTTGTGTCTGTAGGCAGATGTCAGCAAGAGCACTAAGCTGGTGCTGGGCATCTGAGCAGTGTGTGCTTGAATTAGTTATGCAGAGCATTAACATAGTTCTGTTTTGAGCTGGAGCTCAGTTAAACCTCCCAGAAATAAAATTAAAATGCAGCACAAAGAAGGTGTCAGCCCCTTCAGCATCTGCCTTTCCAAAAGGGGATGTTTCACACCTGCTAGGCCAAGCAAGCTTTTAATTTTCACCTGGTGAAACTATTTGAAAGAGAGTTACTTCAAAAAACCCAAACAGCTTCCGGAACAACAGCCTTCTCCACTACTTTTATTAGTAACCTTCTTGGCTTTTCTGCAGGTGATCAGAGCTCTCCACTCTCTGGGGGCTTGGCAGAGTCATCTGCTGTGCCCTGTGTGAAGGCTGGCATTTGGCTGCAGAGCTGCAGCTGGGCACAGCTTACACCAGCTCTCCTGGCACTGCAAAACCAGTCCCCCAGGTGAATATTCTGAAGGCTGCAGCTGTTGGGAAGAGCCTTTTTGCACCTGAACACTGCTAAGCAGTTCTGTAGTAATCTAGACCCAGGGCTGAGAAGGGTGTGAGGAATGAGCAAAGCTCCCTGAGTAACACCTGGAATGAGCAAACAACAAACTCCCTTTGTCTGGAAAGAGAAGCCATGGCTGTGACACAGGTCTGCAAAATGCACAATATGGAGCAGGTGAGTGCAGAGTGATCCTTACTGGGTTTTCTAATAAAATACTTGAGGATATCAAATGAAACAAGCAAGTGGCAGGTGAAAACAGATCAAGGGCAGGTACTCTTGTGTTTAAAGTGTAGTGAAGCTGTGGGACTATGAGGCTTTTGAGGATATTGCAAATGCTTAAAATTAATGTGAGTTCAGAAGGTAATTGGAAAAGCTGAAATGCAGGGACAGTGCCCCTGTTTTCAGGGCATCCCTGCCTGGTACCTTGCAGGAAGCCAGGGCGCAGGACAGCTCTGGCCATGTCCTGTTAGCCCTTGTTGAAAATAAACCGGTGCCTTACAGGGACCTTCAGTCCAGCTGTGTATGGCCTTCCCTGTATTTTTACATTGGACACTGACAGTCTGTTGGGGGATGAGATGCACACATGCCGGGGCTCTATGTTTGACAAGCTGCACAGCAGTGTAATACACCATCACAGATCTTTTCTGGAGACTGAAGCATTGGCTTCTTCTTGGGGAGGTGGCCACAAGAAATCAAAAGCTATCACAGCAGGAGATGCAGCCAGTTTTGCCACATGATGGGTTCTGCTGCTGATTGTCTCCACACCCGTTCCACACCCAGCTTTTGTCAACGTGGCTGGGCATGTGAGTTGATCTTTGTGATGTTCTCTTCCCCAGAGAGCAGTTAGAGGAGAGAAGGTCCTTTGGACATCCAGCATACTCTTCTGTTCAGATTTATGGTCTTTCCTGTAGGCATGATAATCCATTTTACCCATCTGCTGTGTTGTGACAGTGGCAGGACCCAGCAGGGCTCCCCCTGCTTTGGGGTGTTGTGGTGGTGCAGAATCTGAGGGCAGCCCAGGTTTGTTCTGCATGGTGGGACATGCCTTGGGCAGAAGCTGACTCTGCAGACACAATTCACTTTTTTATGACTCTCCATTTTGCTCCTGTCACCAGAGAGCAGTCCTGAGCTAGGAGGGGTCTCCCACTGGTCGGAGGGAAGGAGAGTGCAACTTTCTTTGTGCTTGTCACAGTTTGTCCAAAACCAGTTTACAACACCAGTAAGCTAAATAAAGTGCATGCCTGAAGAGGTCCCAGTCTGGGATAAAATCTGCCCCAGCACTGTGCAATGACTCCCACCATTGCCCTACAAAGCTGCATGGCTTTTGTGTTTCCCTTCCCCGCTGTTTGCAGAGGTGGCAAGGCCAGGGCTGGGCACTTTATATCTGTGTAAGACCCATGGGCTTTCCTATGGATCTGCTGATTTAGGTGTTTGTACCACATCACCCCTGTGGTGTCCAAACTGTCCATTAGCAAGGCTTTGAGAGGGGAGAGGATTATGTGTAATCTAACAGAGCAAATCCAAGCTGTGTGGTGCTGCTGCAGGAGTGTGGATTAAGCAATCAGGGGAATGGGTGATGGCTGGGCACAGAGCACTGTGCCTGCCTCATAACATTCTGTACCTGTCAGGTCATTCTTATCCTTAATCTCTTGTGCTTGCAGACCCATGTAAACAATTAGCACTCTCCCTTAATGCTCTGCACCTGAGTGGTTCATGGTGGGGTTCTCCTTTCGAGCCTCTGCACTGCCCAAGACACACATGGGGTGCCCATCAGAGGCTGCCCAGGCTCAGCTGCAGCAGGGACAGCCCCATGGCCATAGAGATGCAGATGGAGATCATTTCCCAGCCTTGTTTATTCCTGCAGGTCTGGGTCAACAGCTTTGCAGCACCTGACACTTCCAGCAAAACCTCCACCTCCGGTGGAGCGGTCTTCTGGACCAGCTCACTTTCCCACAGCAGGTGCATCAAGTGGTTTGATTTTTAACTATATAAAACAAAATAAGGACTTGGCTGCTTGGTTTCTGTTAACCTTTTCCTTCTAATGTGGCTATTCCAGTAAGATAAAACATTTTCATGTGAAAGAAAAAAAAGTCTCTTTACAAGTAGCCTTTTTCCCAAGAAGTAGCCTTTATTTTGAATTGACTGCCATACTGATGAATAAATATGAGTCTTCACTGAAAATATTTTCTGAAGTAGTTTCAGCCCACATGTCATGGGGTTTGTTAAAAATAAATAAAAGTTCTTGAGAAGCAAATACTGTGATATGTCCCTAGATGCCTTTTCAAAAATAGAATCTGTCCCAGAAAATTCTGTGAATGTCTTTGTAGAAGTAGGATTGGCCTGAGAACCAGAGAGAGTAGATGGAAACTAAGCATGGAAGAGCCACGCCAAGCTGGATGAAATGTAGTTTTAAACAGTAGAGATTCACCAGGACTTTTTATTATTGTTTTTGTTTAAACTATTTAGAATGATATTGATAGTTTCTCAGATGTTAAAGGCTATAATTGTAGTGTGACAAGCACAGCCCTTCTTGCCTAAAAGAAATAGGAAATGTTGTTTCCTTTCCTCCAACAATTTTTTACAAAAAAAATAAGAGCTTTTATGATAATGCCATTCCTTTTATGAGCTTTTTCATGCAATGTTCTGTGGTATTTCTTTGTAAATATTACAGCCAAATGCCTGTTCTTTCTTTTAATGTGTTGTTACACCCTTACAAAAAAGGCAAACATTTGTGAATACGTATCATCCATAAAATAAGGTAAATCTGTGAAATTATGTCAGATGAGCAAACTTCACCTGAAGCTCTGGTTCTCAGCTTTGCATGGGTCAGTTGATGGAAGAGATGCACCATGTAGAGGCAAAGAAGTGACAAAAATGATGAAAATACCAGCTTTGCGGAATCTGAAGGAGCTGTGGTTGGCTAACATGGAGGCTGAGGTGTCAAGCCCAGTGAGGGTGGCTGCAAAGGGATCATTCCTGTGCTAGCTAGGACGGGCTGACACCTATCAGGGAGGTCTGGGGTAGGCAATAGGAAGAGGTTTCTTGCTGACAGCAAAGCACTGAAATAGATGGCCTGAAAGGGCTGAGGTTGGTATCCTCAAAGGGGCAGACTAGAGAGTAAGGGTGATACAGGCTTTGGGGTTAGGGAATGGGCCTGATGACCTTCAGATCATGTCTGCCATGAAAATGGTAATGATCTGACTCCTAAGGCTGTGGCTTTGGAAGAAATAGCAAAGTGACATGAAAACCACAATCACTTGAAAGGTTTGGAAACACTGGAAAAATTGAGTGAGCTAGAAACCGCCTACGTGGGCAGGAGCAGAACTTTTGCTCCCTTGAAGGTGTGCCTTACTGCCCTCAAGTTGGCCAGGAGAGAGGAAAAGGAATAAAGTGGCAAGGCAATGCTTGATTTACCTTTCCTCCACGCCCTGCAGCCTCTGGCCATTTTCGCAGTCTTTTGAGACACAAAGTGATCTGCACCAGTAGTGTTTGAATAGCAAATACCAGTGCAGCATAAAGCAAAGGGCACACATATTAGAAGATGAGCAGCCCCTGGTATTTCATAGCATGACATGCAGCAGAAATGCTTGCAGGTTGCTGTTCTGTCATTTTCTGATTGCTTTACAAAGGTTGGCTGCCTATCCTTGGTCTCATTTAGGGCAGAAAGAAGTGAGGATAAGAATGGAGGTAAAAAGCAAGTAAGCAATTTGGTAATTTATATGCATATTTTGCTTGTAGCATGCTGAGTCAACTGTTTACCTGTTAGTAGGAAAGGGCTAAAATAAAACATTGTCTTGGTTAGGTTAATACCATGTGAGGAGCTCTAGGACAGGGAGGAAAGTAGGGCAGCTTGTTTTGGAACTTGTGCTGGAGAACAAATAAAAACCCCCAATGTACACACTCGGTTACCATATGTCACACGTATCATAAAAGGCATCTCGGTGCTATTTCTTTGCAGGGATGCTTGAACTCCACAGAGCAGAACTCCCTGTTGAGGAGAGCGCATGCCAGAGGTGCTGGGGGTGCCGGTGGTGAGATGAGCTTTCGTGCCTCTTGAGGCAGCTCCGGCGGGCGGCGGGAGCTCGCTCCTTGCCGTGCTTCCCGCGGTGATTGACGTTGGCATCCAGATCGCTGCAACTGTGCCTGAAGAAAAGCAAAGCAAAGGAGCCTAATTTCGCTGAGAGAATTTTCCTGGCAGGGGGAGGCATGCAGTGCAGAGAGACGTGCCAGCCAAGAGCCTGGAAGCGCAAGTGCAGGTGCTAAGGCGAGTTCCACCCAAGCCATGCTGTGGTGAATCCTTTCTCCTCAGCCACATCCTGCTCAGCACCAGGGCAGCTGCGAGGGGCTGCCCATGGCACTGCGGCAGCCTGGGCTGGATTAGTGCCTGCTCTGTCTTTGCTCCAGCCATCCGAAGAACTGAAGAAGATTGTAGGGAAGATGTTGGACTTGAGCTTCCTGACTGAAGAGGAGTATGAAAAGCTGATGAAGGTTCTGCAGAGAGATGCAGAGCTGAAGAAGAAGGATGGGGATCGCATCAGGTGAGAGAGCGTGTGATAGCAGCAGGATGTGAACCTCCCTTGGGGAGACTTTTTCACTTCTCTGAGAGAGGAGCACGTGTGTGTCTGTGTGTGCGTGAACAAGGAGAGGTGCAGGTTGCAGCAGTGCTGTCCCTTTTGCTCAGATCCCGATAGATCTTTTCATTGTACCACTGCTTTCTCAGCCATCCTTCTGTCGCTGCTGTTGTTCCCTCTTTGCAGGAGTGGACTCTCCTTTTGAGTTAATCATCAGCCCTCAGAGATGCCAAGGGCAATCTCCCCTTTCCTGTTCTGGGGAGGAAAATGCTGATTTCTTGGTGGCAGAGGTCTGAGCAGGGGAGTAGCCGCTATCTTGTTTTACTCACTTGGTAGCACAGAAAGGCCACAGTGTGTTTTAAAATGAGATTTTACATCCCCTTCTCTGCTTTATGTCCCCCCATTGCTCTTTGAGGTGGATGTGTGTGCACCATCTATCATGCAGAGAGGGGTGATTAGAGGCTCCATGATCTGCCAGAGGTTTGCAGGGAGCCATTCCAGAGCCAGGGATTCTTGCTCAGTTCAGCTCCTTTGCCACTGGCCATCCTGGAGCTCAGGTCTGGTTGATCAGGATTGCTTGTTGCTGCTGTCACTTTTTAAATGCCAGCCATTAGACCATCTGGGCTGACAGTATGCACCAGGCTCAGGGATCTGGCAACGAATTCTCTACAGCAAGAAATTAGTAGCTCAGTGAGTGTGGGTGGCAGTGTGCCAGTTTACCCCAACTAAGGATGTGAGTCTTTGACTTGCTGTTGAGCCAAAAAAAGAGTAAGCCCTGTATAGGAAGGATGCTCAAAGCTTGAAAGGGGAGCAGGAAGCTTTGCTGCAGGTTCCTGGGAACCTGTGTGCCCTGGCCTCTGCTTGGAGGTGAGAGCTGGGGAAACAACTGGAAGCCAGAAGCTTGGACTTGGGGTGTATGTGTCTGCATGCTCTCACCTCTCCTCTGAATTGAAACAATTTCAAAAAGGTTTGTTTTTTAATTATTTTGGGCTTTGTTTGTTTGTTTCTGAAATGGAATAAATTTTTCCTCTGAAGTGGAGGTTTGGTAAAAAGAGTGTTTGGATTATTTTGGTTTTGTTTCACTTCTCTTTGGAAGCTGTTGCACAGGAGGCTTTGATTTGGGAGTGAATTAGGTCCTGCCCAGAGCCCCTTGTTGTCAGTTTGGCTACCTGCAGTAAGACATGTTTGGTTCCAACACAACCTGTCTGCTGGGAAAAATGAAGTAAATGGCATTTCTTTGATCTGGTGTCAACAAGATTAAAATATCTATTTCCTCTGGCCCAGCTCCTTGAGACCCTCATGGAGGCAGGTGCAGCCCTGGCCTAGATGGGAGCTCCTGTTGAGCCCCCAGCACAGCCTGCAGAGGCTTGAGCCCAGTTATCCCATACCTGCTCCCTCCTGGCCTTTAGGCAGCCATGTGTGACCCCTCAAGGCTCCAGGGTTATCTGGGGGTTTGCCCCCTCTTCCTGCTGAGAACCGGGCTGAGGTGGGAGCTTCCTCTGGCCTCCCAGGTTTCACAGGCATCCTGAACTGTGGTGAGCTGTGGGAGGCAGTGCCAGCTGAAAGGCAGCTAACTCAGCAAGCCATGGTGAGGAGGGTTAGAGTATGGGCTGGCAAACAGAGCACTGACAGGCTTAGATGCCTAAAACCAGCCCGGGGTGTGCCTGAGTGAGTTACAGTGGGAGAAGCCATGCTCAGGAAGGAGAGCTAACCATGAGTGCCAAAATGGGCATGGTAGGAGGAGCAGGGAGAGGAGCAGTGTCCAAGGAGATTGCTGCAGGGACAGGTTGCTTCTCTAAATATCATTATTTATTTCTGTAGTTTGCAGCAAATTTGATTCAAAAGGTTTTGCTGCTCATAAAGAGATTAATAGACAAATAAAATGGAGAAGTGCAAGACAGCCCCACCCCTTCCTTAATCCTCAGGGCAGCCAAGCAAGTGGACACATCTCCTTGCCAGGTGACTGATTTGGATTTGTGAAATTTGGAAGAGGTGAAAGCTTGTGTTTACAAGGTGCTGTTGCCATTTCAGATAAAGAATAAATCAGCTGCTGTTTTAATGCTGGTTTGGCTCTTGTGATTGCAGAGAATAATCTCTGGATCCTTTGTAGTCAGAGAGGTGAACCCATGGACATGTTGCAAAGGTAGCTCAGGGGAAGTCAAAAGTTTGGAGATCTTTTTGGTGTGTAATGCTCTTACTGACTTTCAGGAGGATACAAGGCTCTATCAAGGATGAAAAGAAGAAGAAGTTTGTGACAGGTGAATGGTTTTCGGAAGTGAAGGCAAAACGGTTTCAGCAAGACTTGGAGGGGCCGGATCTACTTCGGGCATCAATTAGAAGGAAAAAGGGCAAACTAGAAAGTAAGTATGTTAGCGTGCATCTTAAGAAAACAAATTGAGTGACCACAAAAAATTGGTCCAGGATGGGAGCCTCCTTGTACTGGGAGTCTGTTGAGAAGCAGTCCCTGTGTTGTAATAAGGGGATTCTCAGCTATGTTTTCAGTACTAGAAAAACAGCCCTTGTTATCAAAATCAGGGCACAAAGAAAAAATTACACTGTGGCAGAGGACCAAAGCAAAAGCCATCTGCAGCCAATGCCTTTTCCCCACTTCAGCTTCTTTTTCCCAAAATTTCTGTTTGCTAGAGGTCACTGGTATCATTTCTTACCACAGAAATAAAAGGAGAATGTAGGACAGTTTCTGGCATCAAACTGACATGTGTGGGTTAAACACATTCCCCTGCCCCAATTCCTGAAGTGGTCTGACAAGAGCTGCTCTCACAGGTCTCTGGGGTGGTGGGGTCAGTCACATCTCTGCAAAGGGAGATGGTGCCTCTCTCCTCCTGGCAAGTATTTGCCCACTTGAGAGGGTCCATGCCTAGCTTTTTACATGGAAATAATTCCAAGGCAAAATGTGGTTTTCAAAGTAAAAAGGGCTTTGTGGGCAAGACTGAATGGTACCCAGGCTGTGTGCCACAGCCAGGCTGTATCTGGGACCACGTGCTAATTAGAAGCAGATGTGTTGCATGTTGTTTGACGTGCAGATAAACTTTCATGGTGCTGTGTAAAACAGATCAAAGCAGATTTGTCAGCTCAGGGCAAGAGATCAGCCCTGTGTGAAACAAGCAGGACTGTGCTGAGAGTCAAAATGTAACCAGCCTGGAGCTGGAACTTTGTGCTGAACATCTGTGCAAAGCAGAACTGGGGATGATTCACATCCAGTCCTCACCATGAGGACAGGCCAGCCACCCCCACAGCCCAGTGTCACACAACCTCCTGATTTGTCAGGGTGGGCAGTCACAGACCCTCAGCCATGGCTGGGGAGCTGCTGGCTGCTGCTGCTCTTAGGAAGCCTTGGCCCTGCCAGGCAGCTCTGAGCAAAGTCTGCTGCTGTCTGTAACACAAGGGCCCCATACCCGGGCTCTGCTCTTCTGCAGTGAAGGCTACTGCCCCTGACAAAGGGGCATCTGTCCAGCACTCAGATGTCATCTCCAGCAGTTCAGTTCAGCCATCTTACCTGGGCCCAGTTTCCCATTCCTGCTGGGGGGGAGCAGCAGTACAGATCACTCCTTTGTTTGGTGGGCCTCCTTGGCCCAGATGTCTGTAGCAGGAATTGCCTGGGTTTAGGGTAGCCCTCCTTGCTCCATGTTACTTAGATACATTCTGAAAGCTAAATGCTGACTAGAGACTTCACTGAGAGCCTCATTTTCTTTTTGCTCTTTACCTACCCCTGGCAGTTCTCATAACTTAGCATAGATTCATTGGAGCCTCTCATGCAGAACTGGCCCATCATATTTCATATGAAGTTGCTTTTATCCTTGGTATTATGAATTCATGATGTCATTAAATTTACTATTTTATCATACCTCCAGAATGCTAAAACATATAAAACCTTTTCCATCTTGGCAGAGGTGCCTGGCTTTTCTGCAGAGCGTGTTCTTCTTTTTGAGAATGTGCATTTGTGCTTGCACCCTCTTGGTATGAAGGGGCAGAGCTTCAGCAGCTTCTCTGCCAGGGCCCAGGTCAGGCAAATACTCTGTCACCTGCAACCCAGCTACCAGCCTGCAGTGAATAGAATTGTCTGCCCTTTGCCTTGCACCCTTAGCTCTCTGCCCACTTCAGGAAAGCAGAATTTGAAGTACTGTTGGTTTTAGATTTAACTTTTTGGGCTAATGTGCGCATATGAGATGAAGTCTCAGGTCATCACATAAAATAATCTCCTTAGCAGCATTATGCAAGATAGTCTTTGCATGTGCCTTACTTGACTAATGCTGTTTTAAGAAGGAAGGAGCAAATGTTATTATATTACTGTAATAGTTATGTTTAGATTTAGCCTTTCTTCCTTTTTCAACTTTTTTTCTTCCCTTTTCCCCTCTATTTCTATTCTCAGACTTAT
Organism: Corvus cornix cornix; assembly: GCF_000738735.6. Classification (NCBI taxonomy): domain Eukaryota; kingdom Metazoa; phylum Chordata; class Aves; order Passeriformes; family Corvidae; genus Corvus; species Corvus cornix. Next base: position 12,013,320 of record NC_047058.1, on the reverse strand, counting down.
TTTGATAAAGCACAGGTATAACATGTGACTTTGTTCCTTCCTCTTTCTGCCATTTTACATCACTGTGCATCAAGATTCTGCAGCTAATATATTCACCTTAGATGAGATAAGGGCCTTTGCTTGCCATATTGACACCTTTCTTCCTTCCCCTGGAAAGATCAGTCATTCACCTCTGTTGGCTTTCAATGTGATGAAAGTTCATTTAGTCAAATCTGTGTTCATAACTCCTGATTTAAGTCTTTATAGACTTGAGTCTGTGTTAGGGAGTTAAATGAGAAAATTCCTGCATGGAAAAGCCCCACAGAGATAATTGCTGGCATTCCCTTTGCAAGGTGAGCAGGCTGAGGAGGGGTGAAAATTTGTGCTTGCAAAGGAAAATTCCCAGTGATCTTTTCTGGAGGAGGGTTTTAGCCTTCAGAAGGGAGGGTGGTGGGGATCCCTAAGGGTTTTCACAGTTGGTATTGATTATAGTAGAAAACACTAGTCATGGGCAGTAATTCTAATCTATAAAACAGATAGATACCCTATGTTTAAACTACAGCCTGCAGAGCAGCACAGATGGATGAATTTGATGGTAACTTCTCCTTGTGCTTATGTGCAATAACTTGAGGGATAAAAACCACCTGTGAGAGAGACCATTTTATCCACCTGCTGTGGCAAGTGAGCCCTGATGCACAGTTAGTTGTGCTTTCCCCAGACATGGAGAACCTTTATTTTAGAGTGGTAGGAAACGAGTAAAAGTGTTAAGCAGGAGTGCCTGTCAGTTTTGTACACACATATAAAAATATATGTATGAACAAGTTAAACTGGTCAGGCCACTCCTAATTTCTGTTGGAATTTGCTTCTTATGTTGTCTCATCCTAAAGTTAGCAAAGGCATATTGCTTGTTTTGATGGATTATAACGTACTAACATAGCTTGTTTGTTTGTGGTGTTAGGAGCCAGGCGAAGCTGTGTCAGTGGCTGAGCCATTTTGCAGGGCAGGGATTTGGATGGGTGGAAGGCTTCCTGCTGCCTCTGCCAGCCAGGAGGGAAGAGCTCTGTCTGAGGGGGAAGTGTCAGTGAAGAGCAAGTATGACACGGTGCCTTTGCAAGTGGGGTGAGAAATGAATGCAGTCTTTGGTTGTCAAGGTCTTTTCAACCATGACAGGCAAAGGGAAAGTGTGGGAGCTCTGTGTTTGGTTCCTTAACTTCCAGCACAGCTACCTGCTGGCACCTCCCTCCCCCAGGTGTGAGACAGAAGAGGAGGATGTGGCTCACTGTGTCAATAAATCTCCTCAGTGTGCCTTCCTGTGCCCGCACGTGCCATGGCCTGCACGTGCCACCAACCATGCCTCGGCTTCGCTCTCCTAAAACAGCGTTCAGTGATGCTTTGTGCGCATCAGCGTTCGCATGGGCAGAACAGTCCCTCTCTCAGAAACAAGCTCTCTAAAACTGGCTCGTTCCTACACAACCAGACTCTTGTTTTTCAGCAGGAGCGGCTCCCTGACTTCCTGCTGCTGTGGAAACCACGGGGCCACCCGGCTGCCACCTCCTGTGTGTGCCAGACATGCAGTCCTAATGCAGACAGCTCTGAGCAGCAGCTGCTGTTGTGTCCCTGCACCTCAGGGCCAGGCGCTGGGCAGACAGGAAGATTGGGAATGCAGCATTTTTCTCCATAGGAATGCACAGGCAAGGGGGAATGAACCTTTGGATACTCCTGTGACTTGCAGGCTGACTGTGCTGGTGCTGGATGGCACCACACTGCCTGTGTGGAGTCTTGTCTGACCGTAGGACTGGCCTGCTCTTGGGCCTCATGTGGTTTTCCAGCCAGATAACAAGAGAGGCTATGCTATTTAATATTACTTCTGAATCCTCTGAACTGCTTTTTCTATTGTAATGTTTAATGAAATATATCCTACAATGGTGTGACAGTTCTTGTAACAGGTAGATTTTCTCTTTAAAATAGACCTAGCTACATGTGAATAAATACATGCAGATCTTTTTGACCAGACTAGGCTTAGTTTTTATTCACTGCTTGAGAGTTTAATCTTTTTGGTTTTGCTGTAGCGAGAAAACCCATTTGCTAACAAAATATCTAATGCAATTTTGTACCCTGGCAGTCTGCTGTAAAGGGTACCGTCCTCTATTGTTTTTCCTTTGGGGTCTTTGGGAGCTTAGAAGATATAGCTGAGCCTTGTGCCAGTAAAAATAACAGGGATCTCCTCATTAATTGTATTGGCCTCCTCCTTTGTTTGCCAAGATCGGATGACTTGAGTCAAAACAGGAAATGGCTAAATTTAAATCCTGGAACGGATTAACTTTATTGACAGTTGTGGCAGCATCCTGTGGAGGTTTCCAGTGATGTGACAGCTCCTGGCATGAGTTGGGCGTTGGGCAGCTTTGACCTCTTGGACCTGTGGGGTGTGGAAGTGCCTTGGGGCCTCCCCATCCTTGGGGAGAGCAGGCAGAACCCCTGACAGCCCTCTCCTCTTAAACCCCCAGGGATTGTGCCACTCCTTTTCACTGGGCAAAACTTCTTCTTTCCCCAAACAAAACACACCAAGCATTACAAGTTTAATGAAATGTCATTTCTCAGTTGTCTGTTGCATTACAGATGAGGCCAACAAGCACATCCAGATGGGTCTGGAAAGCAAAGCTGTCCCGAGTCCTGCCTTTCCTGAGGATGTTGCTGATACAGGAGAGGGAAGGTAACACTGCTGCGTGTGCAGTGCTCTGGCTGCTGCTCTTATTTCTAATGAAGATTGAATGCAACCCGTTAAACTCTGGTCTTTAACTGAGTTTCCAAGACTGTATAAGTAATAAGTTCTATAGGATATTTTTTAAGTCCTTCTTCCAGGAATTGTCAGAATATCAATCCACCCCTAATAATCAAGTGCTAATGTGCTTATCCCACAAAGGTCTTTTCCTGCATGATTTGATAAGGGATCAGTGAAATGGAAGTTGTCTCTAATGTCAGGATATGCTGGTTAGTTTTTCAAAGTAATTATGGTTTTATTTGTTTAATTTTTGCTATGGAGCAACACTAACAAAATGAACTGTTTGAGGAAACTGCTCATTTCCTGCTGGTGCCAACCTCTGTGTCCGGTCCTCAGCACTCTCCATCAAGGCTTGGTAGGATTTCACGTTGTGCTGACTGAGCAGAAACATCTACTAAAAGCACTCCAATGAGCAAGTCAGTGATCTCGCTCAATATCCGTGGGCTATGGAGAAGCAATTAAAATTCACATATTCATGTATTGTTCCCATCTCATTTGCCTTTTTTGTCAGTAGAATGAGGAATCATTCTCACAGGTGGCAGTTGCTCCAGTTAAATATTAAATATGGGCCTTGACAACACTGGGAAACCTCTTGCAGCTGATTAGTGGGTGTTGTTTAATGAAGGATCCAGAGGCAACAAGCCTAAGGTGCTCCTGCTTTGCTGGCACAACATTCAGGAGGGTTTTTTTTTGGGGGGGGGGAGGGGTGTTGGTTAAATCCTGAAAAGCTTGCTTTGTTTTTCTCATTCAATCTAAAGCCAGGTGTGGCCTGTTCCTTCCTGGGCCCTAGCATAGAAATGCCTCTCCCTTCTGCATGTCCCTTGGGCTCTTCTGGCACTTCCCAGAAGGGGAAAACCTGAATAAATCTAGTAGTTGACACACATTGTTTTTATTGAGCAAGTTCTGTGTCTGAGCAGAACCGAGGTCATGTTGAAGACTGCCTGAGCACCCAAATAGGCACATCATTACCACAGACCTCCTTGTTCAGGCATTTCTCCTCTCTCACAGATCCAGTAGACCTACTCTTGAAACCACAGAAAAGAAAATTTTGCCAAAACCAAAGCCAAGACTTCCTGTCCAGTTGTCTGCATCATACAAGGTAGTACAGGCACAGCCTCTGCACTTTGTTTTGTTATTTCTTGGAGCTCCACACAGTCTATACCTACTGACAGGGGCTCCACAGGCTGCTTGCCCTGGTGTGTCTGCTCAAATAAAATACATTTTTTCAAGTCTTGCCAGTATATATACACTGATAAGATTTGTTTTCTGTTCAGGGATCCAGCATACATGATGTCTCTTCCTCAGAGAGTGACACTGGAATAAGTCCATTTGTGACTGCAACAAACAGCTTTCATTTGTCTAGGAAAGGTAAGTTTTTTGTTCAGTGAGCTATTGGTGTTTTTGTTATTCAACATCAAACACCAAGAGACAAGATGCTTTTCAGTGTCTGTACAAATAAATAACAAGGGGTACCTTGGCATGTAAGAATGGGCTGCCAACATTTGTATGAATTACAGCCAGGGCAGCAGGGAACAAGGCAAAAAGCAGTCTGATGACTGAAACTTCTCTGGGCTCTCAGTACATTTTAAACTGAATGCTTGACTCTCAACTCTTTAATCCAGAAGAGAACTTGCCCTCTCTTTCCAGCACTGAATGTATAGTGCAGTTTTGGAACATAGCAAATAGCCAGTAGGGAAGCTGTCAAATTGAAAGGGAACCTGCAAAGAAATCCACAACTTGCAGCAACAGTTTACAGCTCAGTGGATTTATTCTGTGCCCTGTTGCAGGGAGAAGAACTGGGATTTTCATGGCTTTCTCAGATGGAAGGGATTTCTAGAGTCTGAATATGGAAAAGAATTAGGAATATATTGTTGGTTTCTGAAAATTCCCCTGGCTTCTCATTGAGAAATTGCAGCCCAGACCTTCTGGGGAGATTGGATGTGATGCAGTGGGACAGGCTCTGAGCATTTGTTGTTGTTGTAGGTCATGGAGTATCTCCATTGCCCACCAAGCTTTCAGAGGATGCTGTGCCTCAGCCCAGCACTGCAGCTGGAGGAGAAGCTCTTGATGGGGCCACCGGCACTACAGAGCGGCCAAAAATTCCACCCGAAGAAACTTACGCTCCCAGCAAGATACCAGTTAAGAAGAAACCAAGCAGAACCTTCCCCAGATCCGAGCAGTTTGTGAATCTTGTGGGGCCAGCAGAGAACAGCCTTACAAAGAAAGAGCCGCTGGCAAGCCCCAGACCACTGCCCACAGAGGGGGAAAGCAGCCAGGCTGGGAAGCAGGGCGTGAACTACACGATCTCATCGATGAGCAGCAAAGAGGAGGATATCGGCCTCGACCGTGAGCACTTCAGGAACTTGAAGAACTTCTGGGAGAAGGGAGCAGACTCGGTGGCAGTGGGGAGCTCGGTGGCGGAGCTGGGCAGGGCGGAGGCAGACGGTCGGCAGTTCAAGCTGTGCCGCTCGCTCTCCGTGCAGTCTGGGCAAGGCCAGGACGCTGTGGAAAAACCTGGCGCCTTCACCAAAACAAAGAGTCCCTACAAAAGGACAGTAACGTTGTCTTCTAGCGAGGAAGAGCCAAGCTGTGCCACCCCTGCAAGGAAGGGCTCGGTTTCCCTCACTCCCAGATCCACGTATGCCAAGAGCAAAGGCGGCCTGGTTACAAGAAATGACTCGCTGAGTGAAAGCAATGGGAAGCTGCTGATGCCAGAGGAAGAGAAGGTGGGGCAGCACTGCCCCAAGAAATCCAGATTGCCTGTGCGGGCGCCTTCCATCAAACTCGAGTCACCTACCAAGGATGTTTCTGGCAACACGTTGGAGCCAGGGTCGCCTGCGGAGGAGCTGGTCATGGCAGAAGAGCACAAGCCCACTGCGAGGTCCCAGGCGAGCAGGGTGCAGATACTGATCGAGCCTGTGCTCACAGATGATGAAGGCGATGATGCAAAAGAGGAAAGATCTGATTTGGGCACTCTTGACAACATGGAAATAAATGGAGAGTTACCTGAGGAAAAAATGTGCGAGTCTTCAGACCAGCCAGCAGCCGGTGAACCATCTGGAGAGAGAGAGGCTGTTCAGGGAACAGACTCAGCTGTTTACTCAGGTACTGAGGGCTGTGACCTCACCCTGTGAAATCCAAACAGAGAGCCATCCCTAAGCTTATTTTCTTCCCTAACTCTTCTGCATTTTGCACATTTTCTTCATCTGTCCCTTTATCCTATATTGCAATTTGTGCGGAGTTAGCTTGTGTGGAATGTATTTTGCAAAGAGCTCTGGAAACAAATCTAGCGTAGCCTAGTGTGAGTGCAGAAGGGGACACTGCCATGCTCTCTTGCTTTCTTCCCCACTCCCAGCCCCTGTGCCTTACTTTCAAGCACCTCACCTTGAGACAGCCCTGCACTACCTACAACACATCACAGGAACTCACTTTATTTCACTCACTGGCAAGATTGAATTTCTTCAAATGTGGGACTGGAGGAATTCTTTGTGGTAATAGAGATAAGTCTAACACAAATAGAAGAAATAAAATGTGAGGTAAAGTGTTTAATAAATATGCTGGCTCTTAGAGAACCTTGATACTGCCACTGGCTGTCAGTGCCTTAAGGACATTTTGGGTCTTTTTGGAATGCACAAGTGAACTTCGATATTAAACTTTAAGCAAAGCGGACTGAAAAAGGAGTCTGATCTTCCTGGGGCCTGATACCATGTTCTCAACCATGGTGGTGTCAATAGTATCACCATTTCAGCAGCCTCTTGCTCCAGGTTTGATGGGCTCTTGTAGTGACTATTACTATGAGAAAATGTTGTTTGCAACTCACTTTACATTTGGGCTTTGATTACCCACAGCTCTGCTCTCTTCCAAGCAAAGACCTACAAAGAGAGAGCATCTTACCTCCTTTTTCCAAATTTTCTGCTCTCATGTACCTGGGTAAGACCTGTTTGAGAGGATTTTCCACAGACTCATCTGGTTTTTATTTTTTAATTATGTAATTTCTTGGCTTATTTCCTAGCTCAGATAACATTCCTATGAAGATCCTGAGTTGCACTTCAGGTCAATGCAAATATTTTCTTTGTGGTATATTTTGGGTTGTGAAAGACATCTAAGATCATTAAGTGCAACCATTTATACACCAGATCATTCTAATATTTCTCAGGGCTTTTTCCTTTATTAATTCATTCCTTTCAGGGTGATATTAGCAGATGGCTGTGTTTCACTGGAAGCTCTTCACAAGAGCTGATCTGTCTTGGGGACTGGGTTAATCCAGTATTTACATTTCCTGACACAGTGTGAAGAGTTTTTCTCAGGGGAGACATCAGACACCCGGATGGTTGGAAAGCAGCCCTGTGCAGTGTAACTGCAGTGTGCTCTAGCAGAGTGACCAAGGGAGGCCCACACCCACATGGACTTGTTGACACACTGCCCATTCGTGTTTATTTATTTACCATGTTGACTTGGCTTTTCGTGTATTCCAGAGGAAGATGGGGATCATTCTCCTGCTGCTCAGGCACTGGCCCGAGCAAATAGCATTAATCTTGCAAAGAGCATGGTGAACATTTACACAACCACAGAGAGTGAGTAACGTCTTTCTTTCTTCTTTTTGGTATACATTTGCTGAAGGTAATATATTATGCCAGTTTTTCATCACCATGCTTGTGTGTGTGTACCAGGCTAGGAAAATGACATATTGTTTCATCATCAAATTAGAAAGTTTATAGTGCCTAAAATTGAATTCAGAGCCAGGAAATTGCAGCTAGATTGATGGTTCGTTACTTCAGCAAAAACACAAGGGCTTCAAAGGGTTGGCAAGAAGCTTGTGCTCGTCTTTCCTGTTCCTGCACGAGGGCTGTGGGATGTGTTGGCAGCCTGTGGATTGATCTAAGGTGCCAGACCTGGTACAAGTTGTGCCACAGACTCCTGCTCATGGGGCCTGTCCCCTCACCCAGAGCAGAGCCCGTGGCTGGACTGATGTCCCCAGCTGCCAGCTGGGACATGTTTTATGGTGACAGTCTCTCCCTGAGAAACCTAGAGAAGATAAAGAGAAGGCAACCAAGGAAGCACCAGCCTACCTGAAGAAGCCCAAGAAAGCTGCAGCCATGGAAAGCACCTGAGGGAAGGCAGCAGCAACCTCTGTGCCCAAGAAAGCCAACGACAATCCCCAGAGGGTGAAAGCTGGCAAGCCCAAAAAGACAGCTAAGAGCTTGCTTAAAAAGAAAGTGTTGAGGCCAAGGCTGCCAGGACTGAAATGAGAAGCATGGGAAGGCAATGCCCCAAGGAAAGGTAAAGCCACTTGGAGGCTTTGATTGAGATAATTGAAGTCCAACCCCTGGTTATGGGAGGGAGGACAGTCCCATTTGGGGCTCTGTCAGGGGCAGCTTGCAGGCAGGTCACACTGCACAGCCCTGTGGCTGTGCCCACCCTGGCTGGCACCTCGTGCCGAGCTCTGCCCCATCCTGTGGTGCCCAACATGTCACAGGGCACGGTGGCTCGAGGCTCCAGGCCCCACATTGCTGTTCAAGGACATGGTCTCCACACAGACAACCAAGATTTCAGCTTCCCTTAATCTAGGGCCCCAAACTCCATCCTTGGAAACCCTCCTCTACAGAGTTACAGTTCCTTGTTTGCAAATATAGCAAATAGTCTGTGGAGCGGGCTGGCTACACTTATTTATTCAAGCTTGGACACAGAATAGTAAATATCAAATGAATGGTAAATCAAGAAGCTCTTGGGCATTTTGAGCACCAAAGAATGTGCCATCATGCCTAACATGCTAAACAAGTGTGTATATGAACATGCATGTTCGTATACATAGATCTTTTCAAAACAAATTCTTCTGGGATGGAGAAAGTAATCTTCAAGAGAGTTAGTGGGAGAAGATAAAGATACAAAAAATAGGTTTTAGTTAAACATTTAAGCAGTCTGGTAACCATCTTTCTATTGATAGGAAGGTTTCTGACCTTCTTTTAGATAGTGTGGTTATTGTACACCTCTGTGTCTATCAGAGTATTTAAGAAGTGTATGCAATGGTGAAATTGTGGGTCTAAATATTTTTAGTGCTCTTTTTTACAGGGCAGTGTGCTGTGAGATAAAAATGTGAACATGATTGGTTTCTTTGACAAGGAGGTAGATTTGCGTGGTTTTAGTGTAAGTTAGTCTACATAAAGCAGGCAACATCGACGTCCTTGTGCTGATAAGGGCATTAGATGAGCCACTAGAGGGAGTTTCACACTCCCACACAGTGAATTAAAACACACCGAAAATAGCTCTAGGATGTTAATTAGCAGTTTTTGTCTTGGGAAGGATCAGCTTCAATGACAGGTGACACAGACAGGGCAAGTAGGTAGTACCCCAGTGCCTCCCACAAGCTTTTCATCCTTCCTTGTGCCCTTAAACTAAAGTGTGATTTATAATTGCTTGATTCTGACAAGCTATCTTGATGCCTTTTTTTTGTACCTGCAGCATACAATAAACCTCATTTGATGCCACATCAATTTCTTGAACCTGAAAGAGTCAAAGAGCTGAGCAGATCCTCTCCTGTCCTGTTGTCTGAGGTGGGTTGATGCCAAAAGTGGCTGAAACAGTATTCACAGCATCCCCTGAATGGCAGTTGGTTTCATGAGAATGTCTCTCCTGGACACCAGCAGTACTTGCTTTAGAGCATGAATAAATGAGAAAAGCTCATTTTGTCATGAATAAATGAGAAAAGCCTTAAGAGAAAAGCCCCCAGTAACCCAGAGCAGCTGTTCCATCCTGGAGGAGTTTAAGTGTTTTGCTGTGTCTCAAACCATGCTGTTCTGTGCCCTTTCCCAGAGCCCAGGCGGGGCATGCAGCTCTGTTTGGAAGCAGTTAATGATGACGTTCAGTGCTGGTTGGAGGGGATGCCCTGGGGAGGCTCTCTGCACTCTCCTCCACTCTCCTAACCTGATCTCTGCTTAATGGGACTCTGCTGAGCAATTGGTTTTTCTCTCTAGTGTTGCAAAGTGCTCGTTCGGCAGAGCTTAAAGATGCTTCTTATTTTCTGAGCAGACTGAATCAGACACAGCTTCAGAAATCAGCTTCCAGTTTAACAGGCACAAGAAGACACCCAGCATTGGCAGCCACTCGTCTGACATGGCTTCTGTCTCCTCGGTAGGTACCAAGCGCCGGCGGCTCCCGGACAGGGCTCCTGCGTTGGATGCAGTGACGCTGCATTTCAGCTGATGCTGATGGTGTGGCCTCCAGGGTATCCTGCTGCTTTCTGCAGGGTACATTATTAACAGAACAGGGGTGGTTAATTACTCACTCGGGTTAACGGAGTGAATCCAGGTACCATCTCAAAATAGAGACCCATTGAGTCGCCGCTGGTCAAACTCCCCGTAAGCGACAGCCCCCTCTGCCAGGTGTGGATGCTCTGAATCCTGGCGGTGCAGGAGGTGGGGGAGGGGGTTTCTAGGTGGGAAAATGAGGCACACAGCTATTAAAGGACATGTTTGTGGTTCAGAACTGCAGATGGGTGCCCTCTGCAAGCTCATCCTTTATCAGCAGATAAGAGGGAACTCAGAGCTGGACAGCAAAGGCATGTTTTGGAGCTTCAGCTTCTGAGGAAAACTGAAAAAAGCCAAATGTGTTTAGTTGAACATTTTTAAAAGATTCCTTAGAGACAGTATTTGGGGAGGGAGCTACTTAAAAGTGCTTGTATTTGCTGTGTTACTGTTATGGGTTTCTCCAAGGAGTATATTTGAGATTTAAAGAATATATGTGAAGCAAAGCTGGTAGGGAAAGGTCATGAATGTAGATAAATATGTTAAAAACTTTGGGGCATATGAGTTCTTCTCCTAATTTGGAGCATCTGGGAGCTGAAAATGAGTCCAGGTCATGCAGGTGTTCTTGAAAATCTCGTTCAAGATTCTCTGCTGGAGTGAGTATCCTGATGGGATGGTAAATGCAGCTCCAAGGTCTGACAGGAGATGTTTAGCAGGTTTTTGGAGGTTATAATAAAATTCAGAACCAAAGTAAGTAGGGAAAGACAGAGAAGAATTGGGTTAATTACTAGGAAAGTTTTTTGATAAATGTTCATGACTGTACCACAGAAAAGTGCCACGAGGGTTAATGATTTGCTTTGTAAACAGCATTGGCTTTTATGATATCCCGTCAGGAGTCATGAGTGCAATAGAAAATTACCTCATCTTTCTGTAGCTGAGCTTTGCTTGTGCTTCATTACTTTCCACCAGTGAAAGACAAAGACTTGAAAAAAGAAGCCAAAGTTGTCTGGGCAAAATGCAGTTTGTTCTGGGAGAGCAAGTGACTCTGGGTGCCTAGCTCCAGATTTGTATCTGGAGAAACCTCATGTTCCTGTGCCTTTGGGGCAAGCATGGGCTGTCTCTGGTGGAGCAGTGGCTCTTCAGGACAGGGTTGTATCTGTTTGGTACTGCTCCATGCACATTGTGAGTAAGCAACAAGAAAGGAATAGTTCTTCCTACATTTCTAGTCTGATAGGGTTCTTATTAGCCTGTTTTTAAATGGATTGACAATTGTGTGACTGTATCTACCTGAAATAACAAGTTCATATAAGATAGTTCAAGTTCTCTCAATATCTTTCTTTCTTAGTGATAAGATTGGGTGAGGATATCAGTTTTTGTACTGTAAGCCTACAGAAGAGACTTGTGTTGTCCCCCCAGTAATATTTAAGTCCATTTCCCAAAGTTTTGGGATTTAGGAGTGAAAAAACTTCTGAATTTCTTGAGCATTCAGTGCTTCTAAGTCCTGGTCTAGGATAGCACATCCTTGTGAGACCCTTATTTGGGTTCCCCAGCCCTGGCTTGTGTGAGAGCAGCCACAGCTGTGAACCATCTCTGTGTCAACATCACACTGCACAAAGATGGGAATGCCAGATTTTTTCTCTGGGAATGCGTTTCTCAGACTATTGTCTTTGTCCAGAACCGAGTCAGACTGTGCCTGTTTCAGTGGCACCGACCTTGCTCTTCCCCCTGGCAGGTGAGTGGCAGTGTGCTCAGTGTCTACAGCGGCGATTTTGGGAGTGTGGATGCCCAAGGAACCGTGGAATTTGCTCTAGACTATGACGAGAAGAACCGGGAGTTCCAGGTCCACGTGTCCCAGTGCAAGGACTTGGCTGTAGTGGATGAGAAGAAAGGCAGATCTGACCCGTGAGTGATGTTCTGGTGCCTTGTGACTTCTCCATTGCTGCATTGTGTGTTCTGGAGAATTTTTATTTTCTTTAAATGTCATGGTTTCTTCCTTCCTTCCTGTGTGCCTGCTAATTAGAGAGCTTGGCAATGTGGGGCAATATCCAACTAGAGTTTGTTTCCTTTTCTAGGTATGTTAAAACTTACCTGCTCCCAGACAAAGCTAGGATGGGTAAGAGGAAAACATCAGTGAAGAAGAGGACAGTGAATCCCATTTACAATGAGGTGTTACGGGTAAGAACAAACCACGCTCTAAAAACCTCTGTTGTAGTAGGCACCTCTATCAGATCCCGCCTTCTTGCCCAGATTTTTTGCCTGGCTCCTGCCAACACTGCACTGCTCTTCCCTGGGGTTTGAGAGGCCTGGGATGTTAACGTTCCTCTGCACCCATCTGTGTGGCACCCGAGATTCGTGATTTCTCTGCAAAACTACACAGATCTTTGGATGCAATAGGGACCTGCAGCCAGAGCAAGGGCTGTTTGTCCTTCCCTTCCCTGGCATGCAGTCACAAGGCATAGGACTAGTAAGAAGGGTCTGCATTATGTGATCATACTCATCAAAGCATAGAGGATTATTTAACAATGCCCAGGCCTGTGTTAATAATTCTTAAAAGAATATTGGTTTTGCCCTGTGATGAATGGAATGCCAGGTTTCCCTGTGCTCAGCAGAAAAGCTTTGTCAGGGTAGTAGCATTGCTACAGGACAAAAAAAGAGGTGTTCAGACTGAAGCCAGTCCATTGGTAGTGCATGTGTGGGGTGAGTTTGAGTGTCTCAGAGCTTATTCAAGCTTTTGAGTAGTTTATTTCTGTTTGTGAAAGAAACAGAAGAAAAATTTGAACAACCTGACTTCTCTTTCTTCCTCTAGTATAAAATAGAGAAAATGGTATTGCTGATCCAAAAATTAAATCTCTCTGTTTGGCACAATGATCCATTGGGACGTAACAGTTTTTTGGGAGAGATTGAAATTGACTTGGCCAGCTGGGACTGGAGCAACAGGAAACTCAACTGGTACCCACTGAAGCCCCGGGTAAGTGTGTCTCAGCTGCAGTCCTGCTTTCTAGCCCAGCCCTGAAGCCTTGAGGGTGGAAAAAGTCCTTCCTGACTCCTTTAAGGTCTTTGGGTGTGGTGGAGCAGAGCAACCTGAACTGTACTAGGGAGCAACCCCTGGAACCTTAGTGCAGTTTAGTGCTTGGAACAATGGCCTTCTTGGGTCTGTTTTGGTGACTGATCTGTAGGGACACTTTCATAAATGCAACCTGACACTAATCACAGCAACTCTGACATGACTTTGCCATTCTCTCCACTCACATGAAGACCATCCGTCAAAAACAGACAGCAGAGTACTAGGTGAAGCAGCTGACATGCCTTGAGAGGTAAATACCCAGGTGCCACTGTTTGTAAAGTCTGTACAGCTTCCTGCATGCTTCTGGATTCACAGGTCTGATTTGAGATCTCTTTTAAGCAAATAGAGGACATTAATCTTTCAGAACCAAGATGCTTAATTATATCCAGCTGGACATGTCTGGAAGGGCAGCCTTATACTCTGGATCCTCAGGCTTTTGGTTCTGAGAGACTGAGTTTGAGAACAAACCCACAGAGAAAGGAGCTGCCCTAAGAACGGGCTGCTCCAGCCGTGGAAAATCAGAGTTTGTCCATTTGTGCTCCTCCACGGAAGTGAAAAGCTGTTTGCCTTGCTGTGTTTCACAATCCTTCGTTTAGTCAGTCATAACTCTTTCTGTTTCAGAGCCTTTCTGCTGTTAATGGTGTGGATCATCGAGGAGTGATGAGTTTGTCCATTAAGTATGTGCCCCCTGGAAGCCTAGGTAAATGTGGTTCATGCATTAAGGACTACTGCCCATGTGCAAACACACACCTTGCAATGCCTCATCTGCTTAGGGGCTGCTTGAAGAGCAATCTCATTAGAGCAAGATCTTAGACATCAGCACAAAGGCACAACCAGCAGTGTTTGACAGCACTGTTTGCAGCCTACATCTGTTTTTCACATCTGGGTTTACTGGGAAAGTGTTGGGGAGAGAGGAGGGGCTCAACAGCTTCCAACTCATCAGCTGTTATGAGCACGTGGGCACTGTAGGGTGCTGTGATGTGGTAGGAGCAGCACAGAACCCCTGTTACTGTGGGGCAGACACGAGGTTGGGTTGGCTCAGCAGTTCCTTCTCTTTTCCTGTCTGATGCAGCACTGGCAGGTTGTGTCAGGAGCCTCTGCAGCTGCAGAAGTGACAGGGCTGGCTGCAGTGCTGAGACCTGCAGGGAGGGGCAGTGAGCACAGAGGAGCCATGAGGGTCCCACAGGTCCCTGCAGAGCAGGCCTGTCATTCTGGGAGCTATGGCTCTGAGTGGCACGACAGCTTTTCTCATCTCCTAAATGGCAGGGCCCAAGAATCCTCCCTCTGGCGAAGTTCACATTTGGGTCAAAGATGTCAAGGACCTGCTGCAGTTGCGTCCATCTGGAGTTGACTCCTTTGTGAAGTGGTGAGTGCATGAGCACAGTGCTGCTCCTGCTCTGTGCCCACACAAAGGGCTGTGTTTCCTTCCCTGTTCTCAGGCTCACCAAGCTGTGCCTCCATACTGGAAAGCCTTTGTGTTGCACTGAGAGAACTGTAGGGGAGAATTGCCCTTGTTATTCACCTCTGGCCAAACTAGGAAAATCCTTGCTGTGATAAAGCTCTTGGTCAATGTTCAATGCTTCATACTGTGTTTTTTCTCCTCTCAAAGCTATGTGCTGCCAGACACCAGTAAGAAGAGCTACCAAAAGACCCGAGTCATAAAGAGAGACACAAACCCTGTTTTCAATCACACCATTGTGTATGATGGCTTTCATACTGAGGATCTGAAGGATGCATGTGTTGAACTCACTGTGTGGGATCATGAAAAGCTTACCAACCATTTCCTTGGAGGAATCAGGCTGGGCCTTGGGACGGGTGAGTATTTTCCTTTATATTAACTCAATACTGTTACCATGGTGCTGAGCCACAAGGTAAAGTGGGAAGTTACAGAGTATTTTCCTGTTGGGGAGATAGCAGGAATGGGGTTTCTCAGTAACTGGTACCTGCACTATGTCCTGGAGGGATGGCCCTGGTACCATGTTAACAACCCTCTGTTCCCACATTTTCTGCCAACATCACATCTGAGGTCTGGCAAAACTCAAGAATCTCCTTGGGTCCCTCAGAGAGTTTTCCTGCTGTTACAGGAAAACAGGCTGCATGACAAACCAACCTTACGTTGGTGCTCCTCCCAGGGAAGAGTGCTCAGGGATGGACTGGAATGTCACACGGGACAGCACCACCTGGTGACTGTCCAGCCTTGAAGTGCTCTCTGAGAGATCTCAGTGTTGCAGTCAAGGATAAGTGTTCTTTGGGGGACAAGGCTCATGGTAGCTTGCAGGTGCACCTGTGGCTATTGGATTTGCCTGTGCATTCTCTGTTTTCAACCTCTAACGTCACCAGGAGGGTTGGGAGCTCTCCAGAGGGAAGGGGCAAGAACTATAAGATATAAAAATACCAAACCCAAGATTAGCTGTGATCTAAATTTAGACTTTTTTAATCTCATTGACAAGTGATTGGCACCTGAAAATTTGGTTGAATTGAAATTGATGTACACACTTTTCTGCTATGGTATGTTTGATTCCTTTAGAAATGAAACGAGAATTTTGAGAACAAGAGAATTTACTCTACCTTGTCCACAAGAAAATCTTTTAAGGGGAAAACCAAACCTTTAAGACCTTCTTTACCATTCAAAATGATGCAGAAAGGGCTTGAGCCCAATATTGCTTTCCTTGGCAGGTTGTGTTTAGGGTTCTTGCATTTTATGGCTTTTGCATTGACTTCATTCTGAACTCTGGTGTTGAATGGGCATTGGCAGAAAAACAGGAGGTGCTCAGGGTGCAACTTGCTGAGGGGGAGTCAGCAGCTTTTATGTTAAGACACTGCCTGCAGCAGTTACATCCAATTGAGTATTTTTGCACAGGGTGGGAACTCTTTGTGTAGCTCTCCAAGTTTTCTCATTCTTTTCAGGTTTGAGCTATGGCATCTCTGTGGACTGGATGGATTCCACACAGGAGGAGGTGGCCTTTTGGCAGGAGATGATGCTGGCTGCCAATGAATGGATCGAGGGATTGCTACCACTGCGCTCACTGGCAGGGAGGAAAAAACTGAAATAACCCATTGTTGGTGCCATAGAAATGCCCAGTGTTCATTAGAATTGGGAAACTTCCTGCACCAGGGAGAAAGAGACCATCCACAGGGCTGCAAGTGTCAGGGTGATAAGGCAATTAATGGGCATCACCTTGGAGGTGTTCATGTTAAATACTAATCCACTGACGGAGGACATGGAAGATGCCAAACTGATGCTATACGTGATTCTGACCAAGAAGAAACTTAATTTGCCTTTTTGTTTAATCATTTATGTATTCAGTATATTTGAATGCCATTAAGCTCTGGGAGCATTAGCAGAAGGAAAAGGAGATACGGATACTTTTATTTTTTTGCTGTTTCTTGTGCCATTTTTTTCCTCGCAGAGATGCAGTTGTACTGAAGCAGCAGCGTGGTATTATTCATACTCCCTGCAAGGGGTACACTTTGTACTTGGTGTACAATTGCTCCAAGTCACCAGCACAGTTTGAGAACGGGAGCTTTGCATTTGTCACTGGTGATAACACCTCTTTAACATGAGGAAAACTGAGTTCCAAGGTGCATATAAAGAAAGAGAGGACTATTTGCAGCACAAATGAAGCAACCTGAGGAGGATGGCAATGAGGAATTCAGTATATTAATTTCTTTCTGCTTTAATCTGAAAGAGTGCAAGGATGGTCTTACAGCTAGTGGGATTTTGCAAGCAGGGGCTGTTTTCCTGGCTTTCCCGCAGGCTTCCTCAGTGACCTCAGGCAAGTTTCTTTGTGAGAGTTTGAGTGCAATATAAACTAAAGTGTTTGCCCAAATGTGAAATATGGTTACATTGCTAATGTGCCTAATCACACCTCTGCAATGCCTTGTGTGCAACACATTTCAGTATGAACTAATGAGGTAGGGGACGTTCACACGTTAGCCTGGCACCATGGGTCAGGGATGAAAGGTGAAAACCACGCTGGAACACAGAAGATACTGGGAGCTGCTGGGAGAGGTGAGTAGGGAGTGAGTGAATGTGAAGGGAGTGCAGAGCTGCAGTTTCCTGGGGGCCTCCTACCTCTGCCTCCCCTGCTGCCCCTCTAGTGTCCCTTTCACCTGATGCCTGTTAGTGAGTTGTCTGTGCCTGGAATTTCCCTTTTGCCAGTAGCTTGCAAAAAACCTTTGCATCTGGCACATTGACTGTGGTGGAGTGGTGAATACATTTTGAATTGCAGCTTTGTAATTTCTATTTTGGATGTACATATTGTGATTAAATAGAATGTTTTTCTTTAGTCATCAATTTGTCTTCTTGTACCTATTTTTATCATGCTCTAAATAACAAAAAAGCAAGCAAAAGAGGTGTTAAATTTTGTTGTGTCATAATGAAGTGGTTTTGCCAAAGGGCAAGTGAAATGTTATGAAGAAATATTTTTTATAACTATCCCAATTTAGATTTTGGCTCTCTGATTGTTCTGATATTCTTCTTTAATGAATTGATTTTATTTAACTCAAGCCTAGTGAATTTTCAGCTTAGCAAAGATGGTTGTAAATAAATTAATGGGAAAATGTACACTTGGAGTAACAAGACTTTTTCTTTAAATGGAAACATTTGGGAGATAATCAGCAGCTTTCATGGGAAAAAATAAAGAATTAAAGTGGTTCTGCAGTTGGAAAAAGACAATGCTTGGAAATGTACCAGACATGGTAATAAAAGCACTAAGAGAGAGTCCATAGAGCAACAGATTTAAGCAGTGACTGTCTAATGAAGGAGCTGATACATCTGTAACATGTCAGCCCAAAAATACTTTGAATGGGCTCCAGCCTGACATGTTTTGTTCACCAAGATTTGGTCATTTATTACCTTTGTGGGATAAAATAACAATACTGGGCCTAAGTTGAGAGTATTAAAAATATTATCTTTAGCTTAGGTGCTGAACATGTGAGTATTTATACATTTGTATAACTTACCTACTCCTCCTCCTACTGGGTGAGGAGCCCTGGTCATAGGGTGGGTGGTGGCTTGTGGCAGTGAAGTTGCCCATGGGAGTGCTTCTTTCTTCCTGGGTGCTTCCCTGTCCGCAGGGATTGGGATATTCCTGGGGGCAGAATTTCTGCTGTGGCTGGGAAAGTGGTTGGTAACACCAGGGGCTCTGCCTCAGACAGGTCCAGGTCTCTTCCCGGTGGGTTCAGCTGATTCCTCTCCGTCATGAAAGTGGAGTTAACCCACCTCCTCCTCCTCATGCAGCATTAGTACATGGCAATGTTGCCAAAAGTGCTGTTTGCATCAATGGAGCTGGAAATGGTTCTGTTGGTGGTTCAGAAAATTAACGTCTTTTTCATTTGTGGTGCCAGTAAGGGGAGAAAAAGGGGGTCAGTGGGCCAGTTCATCCCAGCAGAGTTACTTTTATGAACGTGGCACGGGACTTTGTGAGACTATTCTTGTATTCAGATTCCACTGAGGATTTTTTGTTAATCTTTTGCTGGCTTGTTTGTTTAAATTAAGCCCTGATTAACTTAAGAAGCTTTCTTTGGCATTTAATAGTTTATCAAAGTAAAAGATTACACTGCCAAACCACACACACTTGTGTCCCACAGCTGATTCTGAGGCAGTAAAATTTGCTATTCTCTCTGTGTTTCACTTACTGCACAGAAAGCACTTTATCATAAAATGATTTAAGGCACATTTATTGCCAGTGTCCTGTGGAGGAGCAGAGGATCTTGTGGGTATAAGGTTAGTGGCCTGTTTGCATGTGGTTTACGATGCTGACATTTGTTGTCTATGAATGCTGAACCTAACTGAGACTCTGGCCTGTAGGTGTGTGCTGATGGCAACAAGAGTGGGGTTGTAACTGTCTGATTTATAAAACTTTTTATTGGAACTCTTCCAGGATTAAAAAAAAAAAAGGAGAAAAAGCAAAATTCTAGAAAGTATTTCTGCCTCCTCAGGCAAATATAATGTGTGGCCATCAAAATTATTCATGTCAGAAAGTATTCATATCAGGTATCAGAAGCTAATGAAAATAGTTTAGAAGCTAACTAAAGAAGAGAAAGAAAGAATTGTTGAACCTTGAATGAGTGCCTCAGTGGAGATGGAAAGAAGTGGCTGAATTAATTATCCATTACTAAGTATTTGCTTAGCTTTATCCTTCATCAAGATGGGGAAAAAAATTGAAGTACTGTAGAGATTTGGAGATTAAAAAAAACGCTGGCTAAATAAACCCTTGTAATAATGTGATCTGTTGAAATTTTAAAATGCTGTATTTTTGCAGGCTTGTTAAGTTGAAAAATGTATCAAATAGGCTGGTGCTTCAAAAACTGAATAAATACATTTCTGGGCCTGATAACTAAGCATGAGCATATTCAGCACCTGGTTTGATTATTTGTTTTAGTTGTCTGGTTTGTACTTAAAGATTTTTCATGGCTCAATCCTTTTTCTTTTCTGCCTCCTTACTTTGTACCCCTCAGGTGTTAGAGGGGATGCCTGGGAGCAGATGTCACTCTGAGCACTGTCACAGAGGTTGCCAGCAGAAACTGGGAAGCTCACTGTGAAGCCCCATGCAAGATCAGTGCTTGCACAGATGTGCACGGGACGTGTTCCTGGAGCTCCCAGCAACATTGCTGCTGCACGAGATCCACTGACCACTAGAGAGCCCTTGAAACAGAAATCCCTTCCCATGGGGTCAGCCAGGAGCAGCCACTGCTTCCCAGGGGGCTGCATTTTTTGGGAGGTTCCTGGTAGTGGTGGCTCTGCCACAAGGAACAGCTCTGCCAGGGGGAAGTTTGTGGGGCTGCAGGAGGGCTCAGGTGTTTAGGGACAGCAGGACCAGCTCCTGGCCTGTCCGGAGCAGGAGATGGCTGATTTGGAGCAATGAGGTTTGAGCAACAGTGGGCAACTCCAGAGTGGCCATTCCCACTTTTGGGGTGTTTGCCACCTTCACCCACGCTTCTGAACATGTTGGCTGGTTGGAAGGTGCAAAAATTGAGCATCAGTCTCCAGAAGGCCCATGGAGAAATTACTATAAATGGTTTATATGAGATTTTCTTCTGAGAGAGGGACGGGAATGATGGAGAGCTGGATATATCTCCTTCAGGAGCCCTACAGGAGACTGGCAGCCCCAAACCAACCTCCTTTTCATTTTGCATTAATTTCCCATTCACTCAGCTTAAATACCTCATCTCAGATAGTAAAGTCTGAATGAAGGGTGAAGCTGTCAGCAGGCAGCAGCATCCTAGAAGGAGTGGAAAAACACAAACAGGAGCAGGAGCTGAGCTTGCTAGGTTTGCTGGTCTCACCAGGTTCATGCTCAAGGGCTCCAGTAAATATTCCTGCTGGAAAGGGGCTGATGTTACTTGCCCTGCAAGTGACCTGAAATATGTGCTCGCTTAAGCAAGCAGATACTTGCTTTTTAAAATGTTGTAAAATCATATTATGGTTGAACTTGTCTCTGGGCTGTGGCAATTCAGCCTCTGTTGTGGACCCAAACTAGCTAAACCAGCCCTGCTTTAGGTTCCTATAGGAGGAAAGGAAGGAATCCTGTGCATGAAGGCATTTCTGTGGATTAGTTTTCCCTTTTTTCCAGGACTGCCATCAGGGTTTAGTGAATTACTTGGCATCCTGTATATTAAAAATGGAAACTATACAACACCACAGAGCCACAAGTCCTACCCCCTGCAGCACCTTAAAGACCCCACAACTAATCCTCAACAGGCCTGGCAGTTTCTGATGAAAAGGCACGTGTTCAGCAGTGCTGGCAGAGCGACTGCTGTGTTTGGCCTTTTCTCTACAGACCAGCCTGTGCTGCTGCTAAACTGGAGATGCTACCAGCAGGAACAGAAATCAGATTTCATGTATCTAACAACCCATAATACCATTATAGTAGTTGTTAAAAATCCAAAGTAGCTCTTGAGCTGTAAGCAAGCAGTCTGAGCTTTGGACTCAGAGGGGAAGCCAGGGAGCTGTTTTCTGGCAGTGTAAGTAGCTCAGACACCCACTTTATAGCAAGAAAAATCACAATAACCTCTTTCCCTTCCCTCCTCTCTCTCTCCCACTCACCATTACTAATTTATCCTGATCGTAATGGCTTCTATTTGCTCTAAGCAGATCCTGTTCCCTTCCTGGGAAGAACAGCTACAAGGACATAATATTCCCAGTGGAGGATCTGTGCTAGGATTCAGGCAGAGTCGGCCAGATACAATGATCTCTAGATGGGAGGCCCCCTTTTCAACCAGCCAGCCCAAGACTATTTTAATGTGATCGTAATCTGAAATAAGACACCAGGAGCTGCATCTGGAGTGAGCCCTCCCGTGGTAATGAGCTGATGTTTAATTTATTGTCACAGGGAAACGTCTTGAAAATGTTTTATGTCTCTTCAAAATGCCCAGCTGACTTGCTTGTATATGCCTGCTTTTAGGGCTGGAGGCTGTGTCATGGGTGCTAAGTGGCACCAGAGGGTGGCTCTGCCACTTGCAGGGATGCAGGGACAACCTCATCCTCTGTACACATCTACCCATGTGGGTCACACTGGATGAGAGTTTCATTTTCCCTGGTCGTTCCGGCTGCAGGGCAAATGCTAACGCTGCTCTGGAGCACTGATACTGATTCAAGAGGGTTCTCTGGTTATTTCTGAAGTTTCTCTGCATTTGTGTCTCTCTCACATTCTCCCATTGTCATGGATCCTGGCTGGCTTTGCAGCCCTGTCTCTGTGCCGTTGTTAAGCTCCTTGTGAGGAGGCAGAGCCTCCTGCGCAGGAGATGGGGCAACTGAAGCTGTCTGAAGTCGGGCAGCTACTCTGTGCTGGGCCCTTTGTTCCTCTGCGGCCAAGGGAGAGACAAGTGGTGGTGGAGGACGGTTCCTCCCATCAAGCTGAGTGGGATAAATAGCTCTCAAGATGTTCCTGCCTCTCTCAGCTGCGTACAGATGGATCCTGGGCACCTAGTGTGAGAGAGCCATTTAGGTAATGGGTTCCTATATTGATGGGGGTCCATTAATGGGACAGCCAGCATCACTCAGCCAGGACTCTCTTTATCAAGCCCGTGTCTGCTTTACTCTTTTTGTTTTGATTCCAGGGTGACAGTGGGGAACCAGTGGCAGCTCTGCAGGATGCCACCCCTGGAGCCCCAGCCAGCATGCCTGGAGCTGCCTTGGTGGGCAGGGCTCACTCCCTTATGCACTAGAAGCATTTTGCCGACAGGGGCGTGTTTGGGGAGGGAGAACAGACAAGTTTCCTGGGGACAGGGGCTGCCAGTCTGCCAGAGAACTCCACCTCTCCAAAAGGCAATTTAGCCCAGCCAAAAGCCAAGGTGGAACAGAAGCTACACCGTGTGCCTCCTGGCATTCAGCTGTCTGCTCTCCCCTCTTGCTACTGCTCCTGGAGGCTCTAAGGCTGTCACCTCGTCACAAAGCCCTAAATTATGCTCCCAGTGCCTGCTGTCAGCTGGGCTGTCAGTTCCAGAGCACTGTGTGGTGCCCTTGACTTTACGCTTGTCTGCACCACCCTGACTAACTGTGGGCATCGTATAAATAATAAACACTAATTCGCCTTAATACCTTCCCTCGGTGCTGGGTTTTACAGCAACACAGTCAGGCATAGGTCATGGGTGCAATCACATCCCTGTCAACAGTGTAATCTGTCTCCATGTCACATCTGGACAGGCCTAATTTAACAGGGATGTTTTTTAGAACTAGCTAATAAATTGAGTGCTCCATGTGGTTACCCAGCCCTCCCATCACCCTGGTGTGTGGCCCGTGACTGTTTTAGTGACTGGTCTCTGGCCTGTTTGGTCATGGAGGGACTCAGGGCTCTGCTTGGGTGCAGTTTATCTCTGCAACAACCAGCAGCTCCACTGTGAGTGTGGCTGGGATATAATACCTGCAAGGGCCAGGGATGACAGCATGTGGATGTGGGTGCTCCAGTTCACAGAGTGTTGTGATCACTGCACGTCCCAGGCTGGGGCACAGACATGGGCTGCCTCACAGAGCTCCCGTGCAGCCAGACCCGCAGCGAGGGATTGTGGCTGATTGATTGTTTTTTGTATCCTTGGAAACTGAAAGGGCATTAAAATTGCATGGTGTGTGCAGTGCTGATGCATTCTGCTCCTTGTAGTGCAGCTTTGGGCTTGGAGATGGCTTCAGCCTCCAGCTGAGGGCTGTAAAGGGCACTGGTACAGGAGAAAAGTTAAGCTACTACTGACCACCAAACTATTTAGAGGGAATCCAACCAAGGCCAGGTTGGATAGGCCTTTGAGCAAGTTGGTTTAGTGGAAGGTGGCCCTGCACATGGCAGGGGTTTGGAACTGGATGAACTTTAATGTCCCTTCCAACCCAAACCATTCTATGACTCTGTGAAGTACCTCTGTGAATTGCAGTGCTGAGGTCTAGGAGGGTATCTGGCTTTGAGACATCCCTGACCATGGCTCAGTACCTTCTCTGTTTTGTTTCTCACAGCAGAGGTCCTGCCCAAGAGGAGTTGCCTGCCTCGAGACCATTCCACCCCAGCCATAGGGACTGTTGAGGCTGGGGCCAGGCCCCAACGAGGAGCTCCTGCCACTTGGAGCATGCATAGCAATCACCACCCACCAGCCTGAGGAACAGGGCTTGCAAAAAGCTCAAGTATCTGCTTAGGGCTTCATCCTCTAACACTAAAAGGGAATGAATATAATCCCTCTGGGATAGAGACTACAGGGAGCACAGGGAAGCATGGGAGTCGTTCTCCAGCCTTTGCCTCATTTTGTCTCAGCTTTTATGCCTTAAAATAAATTTACTAAATAAGATGTGTGGATGTTTGTCACCTAGTGCAAGGCGTGCACAAAGCCCTTGGGCAGGGCTGTCACCCATGTGTCACCCATGTGTCACCCATGTGTCACCCTACACAGGGTGTAGGGCAGTGCTGCCAACAGAGGAGCTCCCCTTGGCTTCCCAACACAGTGCTGGCTGCTGGATTGGACCCTGTTTATGGAGTCCCACAGGTGCTGCCAGCAGGTGGGAGACCTCTGGGACCAGCCATGCCCTCACCTGTGCTCAGGTGGCTCTCAGGCAGCTCCCCAGCACTACCAGCTCTGAGGGGAAAGGAGCTTCTCTGGAATCATCCCCAGGCCCATGGGAAGGAGTGCTGAAGGGTTGTCCCCAGTCCGGGGCTACCATCAGCCCACAGGGGCTGCTCCCAGTGCTGCCATCAGTGCACACACTCCCACAGTGTCTCACCAGCACCTGCCATCCTGTCCTCAGCCAACAAACTTCCTTTTGCATCGAATCTGGGTTACTATCTCTCAGACACCAGATTTTCCGTTTTCTAAAACGGTACCAGAACAAAGGCTCTCCCAGGATCTCATTTGCTCCTACTTTCTCACTTGCTGCTAATTAATACCGTGGCTTCCTAGTCACGCAGCCAGTGTTCATCTTTATGCATGTGCTCAGAGAGGATGAACATAGTATCTGCATCACGGGGTCCTGCAGGTTGATTTGCTGGGGAAGACAGGTCCCTGATGCTCCAGGAATTCCTCTAGCTATGACAGGATCTGCTGGGCACCTTGGTGGTCTCCTCAGCTCTGCACAGTCCTGCAAGTCAAGGTGCTCTGGCTGCTCCCTGTCAAAGCTCACTCTGATGGCAGGAAATGTCCACTGTCACTGCCTTGAGCTGCTCCTGGAGATGCTGCTGGTGGGTGACTTGCAGGGTGTTACTGAGTGCCCTGTGCCTGCTTGGGCACAGTCACACCTGTGGAAGAAAGGGAATGTGTGTGAGTGCATGGGGAGGAGAGAAAAACAGTGAAGAGAAACCACAATTGGTTGTGGGCTTCAACTAATGGGCATCGAGTACTCAGAAATCATTCAGTAAAGTGCACCAGATCCTCACAAAGCCTCACTGGCAATGAGTCACTGGTTAATGTACCACTAACTTGGATTTATAGGTTTAATATTTTTCTGTTGCTCTGTTGCTGTTGCTGTGTAGATTGCTTCATCCATTTTCTTTCCTGTCCTGAGGTACGTTAAAATAGGATCTTTTGGGGTCGTTATTTTTTAATAAATAGATTATATTTCAAAGAATATTGAAAAAGTTCCTTGCCATTTATTCCTCAAGACTGGAAATGGTCCCTCTAATGTCCTAGTCCAATTTACAAGGTGGCTAACTGTCTCATGCCTATATATAAATGTCCTTTTTCTGAGGACCTAATGAATGTAACAGCCACTGTCAATGCATTTATTTCAATAGTGGTCATGCGGGAAGAGCGTTTAATGAAACCATCTTTATTTTAAAAATACCCACCAACACATTCATAAATTTTTTAAAAGTGTCAATATTCCTCCTTTTTTTTTTATGTCTGACTGAATACAGACATTTTACTCACTGTTTTTAATAATATACATGTCAATTTTCCCTTCCAG
The DNA here is from genome assembly GCF_000738735.6 of Corvus cornix cornix. Classification (NCBI taxonomy): domain Eukaryota; kingdom Metazoa; phylum Chordata; class Aves; order Passeriformes; family Corvidae; genus Corvus; species Corvus cornix. The sequence goes on along the minus strand of NC_047058.1, from coordinate 11,987,881 downwards.
AGATTAAAAGTCTACTCTGGCAAGAGTTTTAAAAGTAGGTACTCAAACTTTGCCATATCGCACGGAGCCAGGGGAGAGTGGCTGTGTGCTGCCGTGGCAGTGACAGTCCCTGTTTGGGACAGGCTGGGCAGAACTGGGACTGACAGTCCGAGGTGTCTGTACTAGCACTGCTGGATGTTCACGGCCACTCGAACCCCTGAACACGGCACTTCACCCTGCGGAGCCTGGAACCCACTCGAGCAAAGTGTATTTAAGACTTGTGGTATTTAAGTTGCTGGGTATTGAATGTCTGTAATTATTAATTTTTGAGACTGTACACACATCATATATACACACACACTACATATATATATATATGTATATACATATATATGTGTGTGTATATATATATATATATACACACATAGGTATGTGTGAGCGTGTGTATTTGGTGGGTTCCGTGAGTAAGACACCTTCCTGTTACCATTGTCTCTTTCCAGACAGGCCGGTGCGGTGCAGGTGACCCTGGGGCGGTGCAGAGCCTCTCCAGAAGTGTCAGGAGCGCTTGCCTGCTCCGGTAGATTTCAATGGGAACGAAGCCCCCGACGCAGTAGTGAGGAGCCTGAATCTCTCCCGAAATGCGACTCGGGTTTAAAACACAGAAAGGTGTTGCGCACCCTGCTCGACCCCCCTTTACCTTGGCGAAACACAGGCTCAGCACAGCTCCCTCCGGCCCCGGGGCTCCCCTCGGCCGCTGGGGATCCCTTCAGTCCCGGGGATCCCTCCAGCCCCCAGTCCGCTCGGCCCGGGCTCCCCGGCTGCCCCCGCCGCCCCGCACGGTCCCGCCCCGCCCCGCCCCGCCCGGCTCCCGCACCGCCGCGTTCCGGGGCTGGCGGCTCCTCCCGGCAGTGCGGTACCGCGCGGCCGCCATTGCATCACCGGCACCGCGCCGGCCGCGCCTGCACCCCGCACCCGCACCCCGCATCCCGTATCCCGCACCCCGCATCCCGTATCCCGCATCCCGGCACCGGCTCCGGCGGGGAGCGGTGGGGCGAGCGCGGGCTCCGCGGCAGCGGGGGAGCGACTCGCGGCCGGGCCCCAGCGCCGGTTCGGCGGCTCCGGGGCCGCGCCGGCAGCGTCGCCCGCCCGCCCGGCCCCGCGTTCGACGCAGTGCTGAGGCGGCGGGGGCCCGGCGGGATGCGCCGGTGGTGACGGGGCAGCGGCAGCCGCGCAGGGCCAGCGCCGCCCGCCATGGGCCCCGCCTGAGCGGCGCGGCCGCGGCCGCCCCCGGGCCCGCGGGCCGGGCATGGGCGGCGCGGCGGCGGGCGGGCGCTGAGGGGCCGGCGGCAGCAGGATGGAGGCGATCTGGCTGTACCAGTTCCGCCTGATCGTCATCGGCGACTCCACCGTGGGCAAGTCCTGCCTCATCCGCCGCTTCACCGAGGGGCGCTTCGCCCAGATCTCCGACCCCACCGTGGGCGTGGATTTCTTCTCCAGGCTGGTGGAGATCGAGCCTGGCAAGAGGATCAAGCTGCAGATCTGGGACACGGCCGGGCAGGAGCGGTTCCGGTGAGACCCGCGGCGCGGGGCCGGGGGCTGCGGGCCGGGCCCCAGCTTGGGCGGGGGGCGCGCGGCCGGGTGAGGCGTGTGGAAATGAGACAAAGAAGAGTCAAATTGGAACCTTTTGTGGTCTCCCCCCCCCCGTTTCGTGTGTCCCTGGGATCCGTGTCCACCCCAAACGGCGGCGTGCAGGTGTGCGGGATGTGCAGGTGTGGATGTCGAGGAGCGGCCCCGCTGCCGCTGGGGCGGGAGACGAGGCCCGAGGCAGCGCTGGGTCCGCGTTTTACCAGCCAGGAGGTGTCCGTGCATCGGCGGATGCAGCTGGCAGGGAAAGCCTGCTCCCCCCGGTGCGGAGGCAGTGACCAGGATGTTTCACAACCGAACACTTACGCTGAGGCTCGCGAAATGCAGTGGAATATGTGTTTTGGTGCTCTGCTGCGACAGCAGAACCCAGCTCTCCGTAGGACAGAGAAAGGTCGGGACAAACCCTTGGCTGTGGCTGTGCAGGGATGACAGGTGCTTTCTGGAGAGTGCCACGCCGAGCGCTGCATGGGCACAGACAATTTGGGAGCTTAAGCAACAGTAACCAAGTCTCGATGAAGGAAAATAAAGGCAGCATGTGGGACCGTGCCAAGTTTCCCACAGGACTGTATGGGGAAAACAGCAGCCCTGGTTAGAGCAGGCTCTGCCCCAGCGAAAGAGGGGCTCAGACCTGCTGCTCAGACAATGCTCATTTAGAAGGGGGGTGAGTGTACCCGCAGCTCCTGGCCTCCTGTTTGCTTGTATTTTTCATGTGTCTTTAACCCTCATCCACTCTTCCATCCTGCTCCCTCTGGGATCACTTCCTGTGTTCCACATCTGTGTGCAGCATCACAGAGCTTCTACTTCTGTGTTGTAATGAGTCGCCTGAGGAATGTTTTGGTTTCATTCAGTAGATTAAAACTCCCCTACCCCCACCCCTCTCACCACCTTCCCTCACATCTGTGGCACTGGCATCTGGCCCAGGATGTGCAGTAGTTGCTCCTTATCCGCTGACAGGTTTTTCCTCTGCTACCTTGAAGCCTTGCAGGCGAGGAGCTGGCGCTTTATTCTGCTGAGAGAGGAGGTGCTTTAGCTTGCAGTTGCATCAGCTTCCAGCTTTGGCTCTCTGGCTGAGGTCTGTAGAAAACACACCTGAGTGCTGTTCTCTGTTCTTGCCTTTGCTGTGAAGAGCAAGAGCTGTAGGATGGATTCAGTTTCCTTTCTTTTACACGTTAGGAAGTTTGGGGCCCTGGAGGCTGCTTGCCCTCGGTGCTGAGGGCTGACCTAGCCCGGCACTCGGGTTGTCAGCATGATGAGCAGGCGACCTTCAGCACAAGGGCAGCTGCACTGCTGCGGTGGGCAGCAGCCTGCAAAGGCATGAAGAGTGCAAGGGGCAGGAATGGTCAGTGACATTACAAAAAACCCATTGTGCAACTTTGAAATGCCCTTGCCAAAGTGCAGACTTGATTTCCAAATGTGAAAAGGTAGAGGGAAATGAACAGACTCAGGGGCCTTTATGGTGCACTCTGAAATGTGAAAAAAAAAGGTAAAATGTCTGGTTTGTGTTTATCCCTTTCGAATCACTCTTAGCCCTGTGGTGAATTGTGCCCCATGAAGACAACTCTTGGGCTCCTCCTACAAGGTATGTTTCTTGACCAGAGACAAGAATTAGCTGTTACTGGAATAAGCCAAAGCCCCTTGTACTTGTCATAGGCAAGAAGCACAATTGAGTAGGTGCCCTCCAGAAACCTTAAGCTTTGTAATTTGTCAAGCACAGGGAATTTCTTAAGAGGGAAAGCCATAAAAATGAGCTTCCCTTTTTCAGAATTCTCTGATTTGAGCATTTCTGATCTGCTTTGCGTAGTTTAACAGCTGCCCCACGAGGACAAAACCGCTGTAGTTATTTTGAAAACACCTTGGCATTCTCTGAGCAGCAGCTGTGTTACATTTTTGCTCTTCCTCACCCCCTGTTGTGAGCTCTTTCACTCTCCGTAAATTAGTAGCAATTTCTGTGCAGTCAAGGCTTAAATTACCGTTAAGCATGTGCCACTCTATTTTGCCAGACCAGGCTCCAAAACATGCTGCCTGGGGCAGTGTTGAGGCTGCTTTGGAGCTGTAGAAGAGTATGGTCCAATTCTTCCCAGATCCAGCAGGTTTTGCCCATCCCTGGTTGCTCAGATACTGCTATTTCCTTGTCTGAAACGTGATGTTGTGTAATGCTAGCAAAAGCAAAAGCCTGTGCAGCCCTCGCTCCCTGGAACTGTGTCCCACCACCTACAGAAGAGCTGTTTCCTTCCAGCCAGCAGCTCTCCCTTGGCTGAGAGGGAAATACTCAAACAAACAGGCACAGAGCCTGGGTGCAGGAGTCCCCACCGTGGGTACAGAGCAGGGGACAGTTCCCAGACGGAGACGTTGCCTTTGTGTTAAAACTTGGCCAAAATAGGTTCAAGTCCCTGTACTGCTCTGCATCAGTGTGTGAGCATGGCAGGAGGAGGGAAGGTAAAAATCTCAGAAGGGAATTGGAGAGGGATGTGCAGCATGAAGGCAATATACTTTGCTTCCTGCAGATCAGTGAGGAAAATAGTTGTGGAAAAGGCTTTAAGAAAAGGCAGTGAGACCTTCACCTAGTTTTACCTTGAAGCAGCGTTCAGCTTAGATCCCCTCATGTCTTTCAGAAGTACCTGAGGCATTGTTGTTGCTGGCAGGAGGAGCCAGGGCTGATGGCATGGAACACAAGGGAGAAGCAGAAATATCTGTGACAGTGTGGGGGTGAATTCAAAGTGCCAATATCTGTTTGCAGCTGGCCAGATGGCAAAAGGCAGATCTAATTCCCTCAGTGCCAAATGTCCAGAGTGACTATTGTCCCTTCGCCAAACAATTGGAGAGGAGAAATGATCCAAACACAGCCAACTATGTTTTTTTCCCTGCTTCTGGCTTTCTTCAGTTTCGTCTGTGAATTTTCACCCATTACTGTGTGTCTGTTGGTAAAACAATTATTGAAAACTCTGGTTCCTCCTTTCTTGGGGCAATTTTGACAGATACACACACTACAGGACCAAACAGCACCTAACAACAGTCTTGCATTGCCAAAAAAAGACTTGTCCTAAGGTAAAAATGCAGCAGTGCTTATATTACTCCAGCAAGAAAAGTTCAGGCTTGAGTGTGAATTCCTCCAGGGACTGAAATCGATCATTGCTTCTGGATTTAGAGCGAATCCGTGACTTGCAGAAACACCACTGTTAATCAGCTTCTTGGTTTTCCCTTATGTAGTAGTCACTGAACTGTAGCTCTCCTCAGCCTCATGGCCTCAGCTTTGCTCCATCACCTCATTTGCTGATTTCCTGTGCTGCTTCTGGCTGCCTTGGGCTGGCCTGGCTCAGACGAGCTGTGGGAGATGTGCTCTGTTTCCCAGCCTGCAGTTCTGGGGTCTTTTTGGTGACTGTTTAATGTTGTCAGTATTTGGCAGGAATGCGACCAGTGCTACTGCAGATTGTCCTTGGAAGCTCTTGTATCATTTTGCTGTTTCTCAGGTCAGATGGGCTGCTCCTGTCAGTGCCACTAACAGTAACAGTGTCCTGTCATTGCAATGTGACTTTAATCCAGTGGCGTAGTGGGAGAAGGTGTAGGTGTAGGGTGGATGTCCCTATGCCAAGGCCCTGGGTATATGGAGTGGAGCTACAACCCCATGGTCAACCTTCCAAATCTCTGACCTCCTGCTTTTCTGTGTCTGTCAGAGAGCGGGTGTTTGGTTTCAATTGAATCCTTTGATTTGTCACAGTGCTTCTAAACCAGTGGGTTAGATGAAGTGTCCACAGAACTGACATGATGGGGGTGGGATTCAACAGCCAGGGGCATACAGAAATCCATGAGAGAAAAAAGTGGTGGGGGGGGATTTTGAACAGAGCCATAATGAATCAGTGGGGTAGTTACCCAAGCATGAAATTGTTAAGCCAAGGTAAGTTTTCCTTTTGAATGAAAAGCTCTACAGAGCACAAGCTAAAAGCCCTAAGACATTGCCTGAATGGCCTTCTCTTGCCTTGTGTTCTGCAGGGTAGACAGGGTGGTGGTAATGCTGCTTTCTTAAAGGTCATATGTTCAGACAGCTGTAACTTAACCCTGTTGTGGCTCCTTGGCTTGCAGGTCCATCACCAGAGCCTACTACAGGAACTCGGTTGGAGGACTCCTCCTCTTTGACATTACAAACCGCCGGTCTTTCCAGAACGTCCACGAGTGGCTGGAGGAGACCAAGGTGCATGTCCAGCCGTACCAGATCGTCTTTGTTCTGGTAGGTCACAAGTGTGACCTTGACACACAGCGGCAAGTGACCAGGCACGAGGCGGAGAAACTGGCTGCTGCCTATGGTATGAAGTACATTGAGACCTCAGCTCGAGATGCCATTAACGTGGAGAAGGCCTTCACTGATCTGACTCGTGATATATACGAGCTGGTGAAAAGGGGGGACATTTCCATCCAGGAGGGATGGGAAGGGGTAAAGAGTGGGTTTGTCCCAAACGTAGTGCACTCCTCAGAAGAAGTGGTGAAATCAGATAGGCGGTGCTTGTGCTGAGCTCCTCTAGTGAGGCAAGTGGTGATGAACTCTACTAACCAAACGTACTTTACTAAGTGAACTCAGTGTGACAGAAGGGAGAGCAGCACTCCCATTGTGAACAGCCTCCCACATTGTTTTGGACACCAGAACAGACCCTGGAAAGAAATGTTCTGTTCCAAATAACCTTTCAGAACTGGGGGCTACAAACCTGAAGGAGAGTGAGTGAGGGTGCATGTGGATGTTGTAAGGAGACAGGAAGCAGAAATGAGGGGCTGCATAACACAGGAGAGAGTATACAGAGCTGAATGGGCTGGTACATGCCAGGGTACTGTACATGTCCTCTTTTAAGTAAATCCATAGCTCCCTGCAGGCTTTTGGAGCCACAGGATGGACACTCAGTCGTATGACAAATGGGCAGACAAAAAGAAGGCAGGAGGACATCTTGGTTTGTGTCAGCCATTTCTTTCCAGGAAGGTCTAAAGGCAGCACAGGTACCATTTCCTCCTAAGGTCAGTTCCACAGGAGAAGTTTACTGACATGGTATGCACACTTCTGAGTTTTCTTTCTTATGTTCTTGAACCTAGTTTGATAGCAAAGAATATTTTGTGCGATTTGAAGAAGAAAACAGTAGTTATTTGATTGGTAATTAAAGATTAAATTATCCCTCCCTTAACAGTGCTTCTCTTGCTGTGCTGAACCAGGACTCTAAGTGGCAACTCTTGCTGCAGTAGGGATTATTCAATGCAATTTTTACTCATTTACTGCCTGGGTGAGTACCTTGAAAGTACCCAAAGTTCAGGGCTTTCCAGTAGAATTAAGTGATCAAGATCATAAAGAGAGAACCATGTCCTCAGGTGTTATGTCTTAAGGCTGGGGTGTTGCAGCCAGGTGGGACACACCAGCATTTCTGTCTCAGTAACAGAGCTGTGCTGACCTTACCAGCCAGGTCACAAGGAGGAATGGAAAGGAGGGAGGAAAAAAAGAAACCCGACAAAATAAAAAACTTGAAAAGCTTAACTCAGGTGCATCAGACATCCTAAAAGGTGAGATTTGCTCTTAAAGAAGTTAAATAGCATTGGAAGCAACAGTGTCCATTGGTACTTTCTGCTGTTAAAGTGTCATTTCTGTCTTGGCCTCTGTGGAAGAGAACTGGCCCTGGGAAGGTGGGACACACAGCAGGAGTGTCTGAGCAGGTGGAAAGGAAAGCCTCAAGACACACTCAAGGGTAAAATTTGTTTTCCTCCGTGTTTTAGTTTGACAAAAGAGGATCCATCTCAGGTTGGCCGTCATGGGATGGCAGCCGTGTCACAAAAGCTGTATGTAGGTGGATGTTTTTGGGAATGCCATTCACCACTTAGAAGCTTTGCTTCTGCCAAGTTTTAACCCAAGCTTTTGAAGTGCAATGGGGTGACTGCGCTCCTGTAGCCAATTAGGGAAGTTCAGACTATTAAAAGCAAACAAACAAAACTATAGTGACTTTTTTTACTTGTGTTTGAAAGCTTTATACACCAAACTGCAATGGGCAGGAGGAGGGGATTAGGTAAAAGCCACAGGAAGCATCTAGTGTTTATTTTAGGCCTCTGAGTATAGAAAAAGAAAATATTTGTTTCAGCTTTTTAATCTGCCCTGTCTACAGAAATACGGGTCTTGATTGCTGTTGAGTTCAGACTGTTTCTCCTTCTGGAAACTTCTCGCAGTTTGCAGCAGTACATGGGCAGGTCTGTATTAAGAAGAAAACCTGTGGTTTCCATGTTTCCATATTTCCATATTTCCATATTTTCCATATTGAAGCTGTAAAAAAAGCTCAAACCCGCAGCAAACCCAACTGAACAACCCAAACCCTGAACACTTGTTTTCAGTGTTCTAGGAACAATTTCAGTTCCTGGGGTCTGCAGGGGAGCAGCAGCACTGCACCTGCTGGGAGGGCAAAGGGAGCAAACGCCAGGAAGGGCAGTGGCAGCGGCCTGGCGCTCCTCACTGCGCTTCTCTCTGCTTGAATAGGCCGTGAATGTATCCAACACCTCCTGCTACAGGCCGGTGGTTGAGTTGAGTGCCCTAAAGATCAAAAAAAAAAAATAGTATCCCCTTTACAAAATCTGTTTCTGGTGAGTGCAGGTGGGTGCAGGGAGCACCCCAGGAGCTGCCAGGGCAGAGCACGGGGTTTGCTCAGAGCAGCTCAGTCAGTTGCGTTTCACAAAGGCCCAACAGACAGTACCAAAGGGTCAGTTTCTTTGTTCCCTGGATGGAAAGTCCACCAAGCAGCTGCTTCAGCTTTTCAGAGGCCAGCTGGACACAAGGTGTGTCTTGGGGTGTCTGGCTGAGGATAGCAGCAGCCCCAAGGGCAGAGCCAGCGTGACATGAGGGACAGTGAGGAGTCGGATCAGGAGTTGGATCAAACATTTTAGCAATAGTCAAATACTCTAATTCCCTGTGTGAGAACCTGGCCAGAGGGGGAAGATCACTTTTCATGAGACAGACAATATTTTATTTAATGGGTTTTGGACATTCCCCTTTACTGCTCCCAGGGAGAAATTCCAGAAAGCCTAAGCCAGTAAGTGCATTCAGGCCTTCAGAGTAAATCTTCAATTTAAATATAGAAGTGTTGTAATTCTAAAGAGGAACAGTGCAGAAGAAAATGTACACAGTCTTAACTACTTAGAGTTAATAAATTGTTATATTAAATGATAGAGCAATCATTATCTACATCTTTTTCTAATTCCTTGCATTTTCTAGACAGCTTATTAAAATATAGGAAATGTAGATTCACCTGTACAAAATTTGGAATGTTTTTTCTAAGATGAACTTATAGGATATGCTAAGAATTCTTTTCTAACAACTGGTTTTAATGCTTTGACTTAGAGGGACTTTGAGAAACCAGAAGGTGATACCTCTCACAGGCTAAAGGTCAGGAGCTCTTATACTCTAGGACAAAAAGAGAAAAAAAAAAGCAAAAGCTAACTTTCTGTGGTCTTTACCACATGTTAAAAACAATCTGCATGTTAGACTGAACTTGCTCAGAACCTCCAGAATAAAAGCGTACTATACACTGTCCTCGCTTTGTTATGCACTGTAACGAAATGTGAAAATAACGCTGTATTTAGCTGTCTGTATGTGACTGAAAATATGCTTGTATTTAGCAAAATGGTTACTACGTGATAATGTGAAATTCAAAACTTGTAAAGAAACTTTGGTGGCTTTTTTTTTTCCTTTCCCCCTGCCCATTCTCTCTGAGTGTGTTCCCTGCTCCCTGTCCCCGCTCTGTACTCCTGGCCAGGGCTGGATCCACCATTCCCAGACACTGCCTCACAACCACTGGACACCCTCCCCTGCAGAGCCTGCCTCACTCTGCAGAACCTGCCCTCTGCCTTTCTGAGAAAAACCAGACCAACTACTCTGAGACAGAACCACCCCCTGCTCCCAGCAGCTGCAGCCACCGCAGCCTTGGCCCCTCCAGGAGGCCTCTGCAGGGCTGGTGGCATGGCAGCTGCAACAGCAAAGGGCAGAGCAGACCTAGGCAAGGATTAGTCATTGAGCTCATCTGTGAGTTTTGGGGTTTTTTACTTACCTCAGATCAAACACACTAATACCACACCCTGAGTTGTGATGGCCACAGCCATCTCCCATCCCCCAGGAGCCAAACACCTTTGAACACAGGAGCCATTTCAGCTCCAAGGCTGTCACCCTGTCCCCCCTGACACACAGCAGCAGGTTCCTGGCAGTGGCACACGGCGCTGATTTTGCTCGGTTCTGCTTTTGCTGTGCAAAAATGCTTAACTGGTCGTTTCGTTGTGCACAACAAAGGCAGGCAATTGCTGCCTTAGGACCAGCTGGGGGTGGCGGCGGGAGGGAGCAGAGCCTGTTGGGATCTCATTAATCCAAACTGAAAACTGTAAGAGAAATCAGGATGTGTTTGCAGCTGCCTTTCCATCACTGCTGATGCTAGGAAAAGAAAATGGAAAGCAGCAGCCTGCAGCCTGACCAGCCACAAGTCCCACTGCTGTAGCAGAAACCTGCTGGAGAATACATTAGAGCTCCACATTGCTCTGCCGCAGCCACAGCCACTGAAATGAACAGCATTGCCCTGGGGAAGGAAGGGATGAGGCCAGGCTCTTTTTGGTGACCAGTGCTGAGGGTTTACCTTCTCTCTGCCCTTCCCTGCAGCTCACTCTTTGGCAGACACAGTGCTGGTAAAACACTTGCTTTCAGTCACTAATTCAGATGTGCTGACTCACACTCCCCCTTTCATTCAGGATCCAGCAGCCACACTTTTCACGTCTGCTGCTTCAGTGGAATTTTTCACCCCCCACGACCAGTTAAGGGAGGGAAACATAAAAGCTCTCACATCACATTCATGACTTTCACGCAAAGAAAGATGCACAAAAACAGCTGGTTGCCACAACTGTTTAGTTTTACTATTTTAATATAATGAAATAAAAGTACAAAAAATTTACAGGTATATTGTTTCTTACATGAAGATTGAACAGTTAACATTTGCATTTATTTTGCAGTGAAACCTGTACTCTCAGTCACAGAATGTGATTATTAGCCACTGACATCACCACTGAGCATTTCATTTTAGAAAGAAACTGCTAAGGCAAAAGGCAACAATCTCGCAAGGCTTTGTAAGGACCAAAAAAATACTCCAGCTGTACCACCAGAGGCCATGTTCCAGTCAACCATCCCGATGTAACACAGGTTTCACCACCTGGGAGGCTGCGTTCAGACATTTGAACCGGACATCTGGGCCAAGGGGGGCTCTCATAAGCTGTGGGCTCTCATAAGCTGTGGGCTCTTGGGTGTCCTTGTTCAATGCATTTGCTGAAACAACCAACGTGTGCACATGTATGAAATAGAAGGGGTGAGACCTGCAGACTTGACATCCCCTGTGCTGCTCACTCCTTTCCCACTGCCCTCTGAGGACAAACCACAAACTGCTGCATGTGAAGTGCTGAGAGCTCAGTAACAGTTGGCTAACCCACAGTTACTACTACAAGTTTATCCAAAGTGGATATCCAGGAATGCTTACAGACTGGTGCTGCCATTAACTGACTGAAACAAACCCCATGATTCCACTCTAGTTTTGTTGTTTCCTAGAACATTACAGCTGCACATCTTCCCAGCCCAAGTCAAAGTTAACTTCATCAGCTGTACAGAGATGAAAAAGAAAACCCCTGCATTGCCTTAGCCTGCAAACATGTAAGGCTCCATTTCATACATGCCCCTCAGCTTTTCAGACAGGCTTTCAGGTAGGAATTTATTTATGACAGACTGGTCCGATCAAAATACTACGTCCTTTGCTGGACTGTGTGGTGCCTTTTCAAATAATTCATTTCATGAAGCATGCATGAAACCAAATTTTGAGTTTACAAATAAATAAAATGGTGCTCACCATTAATCTTTATATATTTTACCATTTACTGAAATGCTGAAAGTAACTCAGTCCTGAATGAAATTTGGGGGTGTTTAAATAAAAAATACTTGGAAATTGAAACCACATTTAAAATTGGCAAAATTATGCTTTGTTTTTGGAAGGGTCTTGCTTGTTTCTTCTCTTTACATCCCAATTATAAACTCTAGCCATATCTGAGGGCGTGGAATTAAGGAAACAGCTCATGCTATCAGAAAAGAGGAAAAAAAAAATTTTAAAAAAGGAGTAAAAGCAGGTTACAGAGTTGGCCACTTAGTTGTAACAGTCAGTATAGAAACCATTTCATGAAAGGGCTGACTTGGTGCAAAGCTTCAACACTCAAGAATACTAGTAACTGTTGGTAATTGCAGTATTTATATCATTACTTAAAAAACATCCATAAAGATATTGCAGAGAAACACACTTTTAGTTTTGCCCAATTTTTTGCTGATTTCAGTCAAGCTGCCCATATCAGCTGTATTTGCCTCTTTCAGGCATCCCAAACTCCTGCAACACTAAGACAGCTCAAGGGTCAACTTGAAAGAACAAGCAGTTGTGCCTTCATTAAACTAAATCTAATGCTTCAGTTAATGGCCACACTCATTAAAACAGTTTTTAAGTATAAAAAACAACCCCACACACCTAGGAGGTGTTTCATGACAGTATGAAGAAATTAAAAAACCACTGAGCACAGCCTAAGCCAGTCCCAGGCTTGCTGCAGTAAGGCTTGTGCTGCTTGGAGGCAGCTGCAAAGGGTGTGATGGGCGACAGTCCGAAGAACAATATTCATATGCTCTAGAGGAAGGCTCACTGTGCTTTGAAGTGGTCACCTGGGCATCAATCCACACTTCCAACTCTCTCTGGAGTCAGTCTGAGTTGCAACCACTGCAGTAGGTTTCATGATGACACAAATACAAGCTTTGCTACATCTCACACACCAACCTCCAACTCAGCCCTGCAAACACAATATTCCATTTCATTGCTAGGACAGTTAAAGTTCACAGGTGCTAGAGAGTTTTGAGGGCAGCCAGTCTAAGATAAAAACACATCACAAAGTTGGTCATCACCTGGATGTTGGCTTTCACATACATCTCCTCCCCCGTGAACAAAAAGGATACTGACTTCTGTAGTGGTGAACTGATCTCTGAGAAAATCCAGGTCTTCCTCTAGAAGATCGAGGTTTTTTGTAGCTGTTGACAAATTCTTCTCTAACAGAGCCTGAGCTTCATCAATATCATATTCAAGCATCACATTGGCCTAAAAAAGAAAGATTGATAAAAGCTCTTACTCTTGCATTGTAAGGACTAAGCCATGCTGAGCTTATTTTAGGCTATTGTTCATAACTAATCATGTTAGCAGCAGACTGTCCTGCCAGACAACAAGATGCAGGACAGGCAATGTCAGAATCCACTTGAGGCCTCCACCCCTTCAGTAACTGAGAAACAGATCTCCCTACTGACTTAAAGTTCTCTTCCTATAGCTAAGCAAGGAGGGATTTCTTCCCCTGTGGATCACATTCAGCCTTTCAGGCATCAGCATCTCATCCTCACTGTATTTGAAAAGTGAGAGACCTTACATTTCTTAGCAGCATCTTTCAGGCGCCACACAACTCTAGAAAGAGTTTTTGATGGATTCAAGAAAAACCTCAGGCTGTGTGGAATGCTGACAAACAGGTGGCAGTGTCAGTAACAAGAGCTACTACACGTGTTTAAAGATACACCAGATATAAAAGTCCTCTCTGGTGCTGTGGTGGTGGTCTTCAATCCACACATGGTTGTTTCAGTAAGAAGCTACCACAGGACGAGAGAACAGAGCAGTATTAGGTAAAAATGCACCAGTGAAGCTTTGCCCCATTCAAGAAGTGTGCCCTGAGCAGAGGCACATTCTGTGACTGACAGGACCCCAGGGAAGGCTACACTGAGCTGCCAGAGCTGGATAAACTGTTCTTTAAAGCAAGTGGAGGGCAGAGATACCCAGTAATAGTGACATGTACAGCCCAACACAGACTGTAAGCAACAAGGAGGAGAAAGGCAGAAGGCCAAGAACACCTAAATAAAATGAACTGTTTGTGTGTGGTATTTCATTACAGCTTTTCAGTACGAACTGTCAATAGCATGAACTTTCTTGGATGTTCTGTTAGAAAATAAACCTGGGATGCTCCATTAAAGTCAGTGTTATGAATTCTGAAGACAGTCTCCTGAGAGCAACAGGTATCAGATTTTTTTTTTCTTTTTATGATAGAAATGGGAGAGGTTGGGAGCAACTGCCCAATTAGTCTGGATGCTTCATGTGTCAACAGTGTTTCTGTCCTAACCAAGAGGTTTTGTTTGGCAGCCAACACTGGGATTTAGGAACATCCATGATTTAAAAGTCTCAAAAGAAGCATCAGCAGGTTAATCTCCACTTATAATGAAGCCTCTACATTCAAAACACCCCAACGTGACATTGCTTAAGTACTTGGGAATCTGGGGTGTGAATCCTGATCCCACCAGGCTTTAGTGCAAAGTCCATTATAAATGCTGACAGATACCTATGAGTAACAGAAATCCCATCTTTCCCAAAAAAGGTGCATGAAAAGGGAAAGCAAGATGCTGAATACAAATAACATAGAGACAATGGGAAGCTACTTGCCAAACTAAGTTATTTTGCTGAGCACATTCCCATGCCAGGCAATGTTGGATGGTAATTTGAACCAAAAAGTGACAGAAAGGGTAAGGGGAATACAAACAAGCTTTTTGGAAAGAACAATCCAGCAAAAAGACAATTCTCTGAAGTCTTACTGTTCAGGAACCAAATAAAATAGAACAAGAAATCTTCACTAACACACTGAAGTTGCCTGGTTAGAAGTGCTCTGCTGCCAGGGTGCAGCTCCACCATACACCCATCAATAGAATCATGCCCACTACCACCAGGGGAGACAGCAGCCAAAACTCTCTTTAACAAGCCTTTTGTAAGTTACTGAAACAGTTTCAGAAAAAGTTCCATTTTACTTACCCCCAACCACAAACAAACTTTATCTGTAGGAGGAACTGAAGCTTTGCAGTAGAGATTATCTGCCAATAAAAATCTGGTTTCCATTGGATGTGTGGAATCCTTAAGACAAATGATAAAACTTACAAATGCTATTTTCACTGGAAACTTACGTCAAAGACAAAAAACTTAGAATAAAGAGCACACTTTTCTTCTTTTTGCCATTGATACAGTATTAACTTGGGTGGAATTCTATGTAACTTTACTTCAACATTAAAGTTAGAGCTCCCAAAATAATGCATTTTTAAAAGATATATTTAAAAACAATACAGAAATCCCTATAAAGAATGGAGATGAAGTCAAAGCTTAGCTGCAATCTATACACTATTAAAAGTCAAGTTTGCATTACAAACATTAAACTTTTTTTGAACTAGCTTTCAAAAAGTACTACATACCTTTAAAAACAATTCTGTTATTTATAAAGGCATATTAAGTGTGCTCTCCAAAACATTTCTTGCAATGTGTTCTGTTAGGGTGGAAAGGTAGTTAGCTTTTCTCATACTCATTAGATATTCAAAATAGTTTACCTTTTTCTTCTGCATGTGTTTTAAAATTTCTAATGTCTGTTTAATTTCAGGAATCTGACTTTTTAGCCTGTGAATTAACAACAGTCATAATTTATTATTTTACAGAGACACAAAGTTTCCTAAACAAGTGATCAGTTTTATTATACAGTCCACCCTCCATTTAAAAACTTGTTAACAGCTTTTTCCAGGCTTACAAATGCAGGTGTAATACAGGAAGACACGGCATGTAAAGGCAGCTCAGCTCCAGCTTCACCTGCCCCTCACAACACCGAGGCTCGCTGGCTTTGGAAGCACAGCAATCCATTCAGATTTCACAACACACAGGAACAGTAACAGACCCTTTTTACTGAAATGGTACATTTTGCGTATTTGTCACCTCCCAGAGGAGAGGGAAACCTCAGCAGAAATACAGGTAGAAACCACTTCAGGTAAAACAAAACAAGAGTGTTCCTTCTGAGGTTCATGGACTGTTCCGACAGACAGTGAGAGCCACAGGACTCTGCAGCAAAAGCTCTCTAGAGCTGAAGGCATCGCTCTCCCCGACAGCCCTGGCAGAGGCACTGGCATCCCCATGGCCTTCCTGGCCACTAGACTTATTATTTAAAAAAAAATAGAACTGTGCTAAACATTTCCCAGTTCTGCAAAAATTATGACTTACCTCCTTTTCTTTTGAGCAAGATTAAGTTCCAAAAATTTGTACTTCTGATACTGCTCATCCAACTTCTTAAGAACTACATCTGCTGTCTCATTTCCTGGCTGCTTCATAAAGGAATCTACATCTTCCTTTAAGGGGAGAAAGAAACCCTCAGTGTTAGAAGAGTTTTATGGAAATCCTAGACACAGACATGCTATCAACTTACTGCAGCTACATCCAGGGGGAGTTTGAAATGCAAACAAACGTTTTCTGGAGTACAAAAGCATTTTGTTTCTTTTTTTAGTCACCTCTTTATTTCCCCCTACTTTTTTTTTGGTAGGGAACCAAGAGATAGGTGCAAGGATTATTTCATAACCATATTTGTGGGTACATGGCTAGTGGTGCTTTCAGTCCTGCCTGAGGTGAAGTGACACCTTACAGGGGTGGGTATCCACAGAGCATGGCTAAACCTACCTGTAAAGCAGGGATAATGCTTCTCCATGGCTAACCAGATTATGAACTATTTAGGATAAAACTGATGAAGGAAAAGAGTCACTGCCTGATCAAGCATGTTGTAGCAGAGAAAGATGCAAAGGGGGCAAAGCTCAGGTATCTGCTCAGACAGGCACTACGGAATTGAACAGCTGGGTTTCAAAAGCTCCTTCTGCAGTGAGCAGGAAGCCACAGAAACCTCTAGAGAACAACTCCAGCGAGTCCTACCATCAGCTGGAAATGCTGCCAAAGACAGACCCAAGCCAGCAAGGATGTCAACCTCAACATGTGCCTCCTTCAGAATCCTAGGAAGCAGTTCACCTGCCTGGGGACAATGTTCCCAGCCTCTGAAAGTTACATCAGTCCAGGGACCAACCACACGTTTCTGGCCTTGCCACCATTTACACACATAATTATAGATGACCCCACTCCCCCACTGAGGTAATTCTGCCCTTACTTGTCTACACAGCTCAGTAAAACCTGATAGAAGCCCTACCACAGGCCTCGTCAGCTCCTCCTTTTGAACTTGGTGTCTCCATTCCAGAAGTTTCACACCAGAAAAAGACTGCAATATGTCACTAAAGTGATATCGGACATGGAGCTGCTCCCCCTCATTATGACACCGTAACTCTCTTGGCTGAAGAAACTTACTATGAAATGACTGAATCTGGTAAGAAGTCCCTGCCTTCTTTATCATTAAGGAAATCTGTAGCAGAACACAAACTCCACACCCTGCAGTAGACAGCACTGTCCAGGTGGTAGATCCAAACTCAAGAGACCATGCCTCAGACTGCCTGAGGAATGCCTCGAGCTACCTCACAGTCCAGGAAGCATTTCTGCCTCTGGATAAAGCTCACAGAGAAGCTTTCAACAAAGAAAACAAGGATTAGGTTTGGGAAAATGTTGTAGAAGT
Source organism: Corvus cornix cornix (assembly GCF_000738735.6). NCBI lineage: Eukaryota > Metazoa > Chordata > Aves > Passeriformes > Corvidae > Corvus > Corvus cornix. The sequence continues at coordinate 11,970,769 of NC_047058.1, read as the reverse complement.
GAGGCCTGAGGACACTGTGAAATGAAACTCCCTCTTGTGGAAGCAGCTCTGCTCGTTGAAATCATCCAGGGCAGAAAGCAAAAGCGGGTGGGCAGCAGCTCCCCCCACAGCCTGCCCGGCACCCAGCTCTGCCTCAGCTCCCGTCTGTCTGTGCACAGGGACGGGACACAGTCCTCATCCTCCTGAAACACAGATGCCCAGAAGTGAATCCAGAAGCAAGTCCAGGCCCCCTATATACTGGTGATCTCCTTCCACTACATAATGCCCCACTTCAAGGTGGGCTCAGATTTACTCCCAAGGTTTTCCAGCTTCCAAGCCTGCTGGTCAGGCTCTTGTCCCACCTCCACATCTGCAAGGCTGAGGCACAGTTGCTTCCTTAAGCTTGACCAGAACAGCTTTGAGGCACAGCTGGCTGTCAAAGCCATTAGGATCCCCACCTTGTGGTGCATTCCACAGCACCTCTACTGCAGAATCACCTTACAGATTCTGCAAGGACCTGCCAAAACTCATCTCTATCTTTTTAGGAAGAAAATTCACTGGCAAAACACCATTTTGCAAACTTCAAGCCTAGCCACAGGAATGTTCTGTAGAACCCCTGAAATGCAGCAGGATAGCGCATTCCCACGTGTCCCTACAGTTCTGAGAGATGACCCAAATAAGAGCTGCAGGCACTCACTCTGCAGAGAGCTTCATCACCTGGGGGCATGTGCAGACAACATGACAAGAGACACGCGTTTGCAGATCTGCATCCTCACACCTGCTGAAGAAGGCAGAACAAAGAAGGCATTTTATTTGGAAATGTCTGGGCAACAGCTCAAAACCACCAGAGCCGAAAGTTCTGTTTGGAGAGTATGTTATCCAGTAAAACCTCGTGTCTTAACATTACTTAATCTGAGTGCTTAACATCATTTGAAACCTGGAGAGGGACAAGAATTCACAGATCAATTGCCTCAGATAAGACATCAGCCATAAATTGTGTGAAGAGCCTCTATTGAACCAAGACACTTAGAGAAAACATCTCTGAAGACAAGATTCACAGTATGGCTGCCCATGCAGCATGTGAGGGGGAGGGGGGAAATGTCAAGCAAGTGATCAGCAGGTCTTTAAATGTTTTTGAAATAGAAACCTATTTTCTGAAGGAAAAAAGCTCTCGTAAAACCTACCCTCAAGACAGAAGTGTTTTCACTCTGCAGAGCAGAATACCATTACAACTTCCTAGTGTAGGCTTATTTTGAATAAAAGAAGGTCTATCTTAACATCTGCATCCAAGTACTCTACGATCACCATCGAGGAGCTCTTCTGCAGACACACCTGTATTTGATCAGAGCACCTCTCAAAACTGAGAATTAGGAAACTTCCAAGACATTTAGATCCAGACATAAGGTTACGAAGAACTGAAGAGAAGCACAGGACTAAGGCACAGCCCCAGAACTCTCAGAGCTGCGTGGTACAGCACACATGATACTTCAGACATGGGTATTGAAAGGAAAAAACATGGAACTAAACACAACAGCTACAAAGGCAGCCCCCAGCATGGAATGAGGGATGTGACAGATACCTTTAAGTGTTTGCTGAGGCTAATCACCTGTTTCCTGCAGGGTGGCCACCTGCACTGCAGTCAGCCAGACCACAAGTTCTCCTCTGTCAGGATCAGTGAGATCTCACAGGACAGCTAAAGACACGGCCATTCCCTTTCACTTTCATCTATGATGGTCTCCCACAAGGCATGGAAGGAAGTCAACTGGAAGCAGCAATGGTTTTCCAGCCCAGTTAGGATTTGCCAGATCCCAGTTATTTTTAAAAAAACCTTAAAGGAAAAGGAGGAACTAGACCACTGAAAGCAAACGCACCATACTTGCCTGGTCAGGCCCTATGCCCAGACAAGACACATCAGCGGTACAAGCACTACCAAAATGCAAATCAAACCAATTTATTTCTATAAAAGCAGTTGTATCAGATGGGGCAGACATCCAGCACTTCCTGAGACCACCAAGGCAGCCAGGTTCAGCCACTCTGATCAATAGTTATTGATCAATGGAAATAAAACAGCAATCAAGATAGTGTACCAAGAATAAGCTCAGAGCTGAAAGTGAACAAAAGATGATTGTGAGATTATGTCACTGCATAAGCCACTGACTCCTTTTCAACCACTCAACAGAATCATCAAATGCTTGGTATATCAGTTTTTAAAGTTGGATAAACAAGTTCTGCCTGCTTTCCAGAGGACACATTTGTTGGTTTTCAAGAACACATGGGTGCTTCTGAAAAGTGAATCTTGTCCGCAGTCTAAAACTTTTTTTTAAGAGAGGAAGATGTATGGAAAGGTGCCTGGAGCACGGCAGGTGATCCGTGGAACAGGAGCGGCAAGGCGTGCCCCGCACAGCGTGTGCCAGGAGGGCTCTCACAACACGCTGCTCACTGCCCTGCGTCCGGCAGTGCAACAACGCGATACTGCTAAACGCGGGGAGCTGAGCTTCTTGTAAGGTGCATAATGCTCAGTAACGCCAGGTTGGGATCGAAACAGGGCAACTGGCCCGCGAAAAGGCCCAGGACTGAGGCTGTGAAGGGCCTCCGCCATCCGCGCCCCTCGGGCACCGCCCGCCCGCCCGTGACTCCGCCGAGGTGCCGCCTGACGGGGGCCGGGCCCGGCTGGCGGAGCACAGCCCCCACTCCTCGGCCCCGTTCCCCAGGAACGCCGCCTCGGGGCTGCCCAGCCCCGCTCGCCGGCCCCGCTCACCACAAACGCCGCCTCCGGGATGCCGAGAGGGCCACGCCTCCCGCCCGCCGCCGCCGCCGCCTCGCTGCCCTCGGCAGTCGCCATGTTGGAAACGGAAGAGGCGTGCGCGGCGTGCGCCAGGACGCCGGAGCCCTTCGTCATCACGTGGGCGCCGAGCGGCCGCGAGGCGGGGGCAGCCCCAGGGCACCGCCCATGGGTGGCGGGACGGGGCCGGGGCGGGGCAGGGCCGCTGAGGGCGAGGAAGGCGGGGCGGGAAGGGGAAAGCTCCGGCAGGAAGGGGATGGGGCCGGCAGCAGGGCCGCCTGGGGCGGCGGGAACTACGAGTGCTCTGCTTGCCCCGTCCCGGGGAGGGGGTCCCGTGCCAATAGACCGGTGGGCAGGAAAGACGGGAACGGGGTGTCCCTTATCCCAGCCTCTGCTTCTGCCTATGGAGGAAGCGCCGTTGTTTCTAAACGCAGCTGCAGCCTTTCCCTGAGCGCAGACGTTGTCGAACAAGCCAGATACAACAAACAGGAGCAATGCCTCTAACAATTTACAATAAACATTTCTAAAGGATCACCAACACTGCTTGCCCTGTGTTTACGCGCATAAATTTCCCCTTGCTCGTGCGTTCAGTGACTTCCTGCCGCTCCTGGGAGGGACAGCGATCCGCTGTGCCAGCGCCAGGCCGGGCCCTGGGCCCCACAGCTCATTGCTGCTGCCCCGTGCTTCTGCACTGAGACGGAAGTGTGGCACAACACGAACCAACTATTAAGTAGTCCAAGCTCAGAACTGAAAACAGGTCTCTGCAACCTAAAGAAACAAAAATACAACTATTAAAAATAGCATTTTCGAATTTAGAAACAAGGAGCACCTGCAGCAGCCATGCGTCCTTAGCCTGGCCATTCCAGGCCCTGCACACTGCTGGACTGATGATGGTTGGGAATGAATCCAGCTCTAGGCAAACTCAACCAGAACTCAGTCTTGGAGCCGTCTCTTGGCCAATGTGAACACAAAGGAGTAACAAGCTAATCAAGCACCCTAATTCAGCCATAGCTATCAGCCCTATAGAAACTGAGAACACAAAAAATGATCACATACACACACCTTGCATATGCCAAAGTTTATTTTTTTCCAAAACTTGTTTCATCAAATAATTGGATATGAGCAATTTTTAAAAAAATGAACAATTTGCGTATTAACAAACTGTGAAGTTCCACAATTAAAATATCAACACAGCCAGTCTTGTGCTTAGGCTTCTTTTTAAAAAAATTATTCATAGAACATAAACCCTTGGATTTTTTTTCCGGTTTGTGGCTAGAGTATTTTTCACACATTCTGTATTCTTATAAAATGAAGGAACTCACATAAAGGAACAGCTGTACAAGAATACATCTGAAAAAAAGCAACCTAAATTATCATAGCTCCTTTTAAATAAATATCCAGTAAAAGGCACAAACCTGTCATGGGGGAAAACAAAACGTACAAACAAGACCTATTAAATAAATAAAGTGTGGGTTGGGGTGAGGGAAATCTGTTCCAGCACCTATTTTGTCATTGCTCCAAGATGAAATTCCAGCCAAACATTTGATAAAGGATTAAGCTTAATCACAAGGATACACATCTGAGATATACTGAAAGATTTGACGTTACAATTCCTGTTGTAACTGTACCAGTTACTACAATCTCTTTAAATAAATGATCATGAAAGTCTGCATAAAACAGTGATGCTGCCATGTACAGATCAATGACAAGTCAGATACATCCTCAGAGTCATAGCAACAGGTTTTCTATATTCCTAGCTATCAGTAATGTATAAATGATAACATGTACAGTTTCCATTGCTCAAAAATATAATCTTTAAATGGAAATAAATGACTGATACAGTGCCTTTAGATGTTATCCTTACAATACAAACTACCCCAAACAAAGTTTTCCTTTTTATGTACAAATTAAGCACTGATCCACAGTGCATACTATTCTACTTGTAACCCCCCCTCCCTGCCACACATCAAAAAATCCAGCTGGGAATAGATACACCCTGTATTCAATCTTGTAGTCAGAAGTTCTGTTGTTGTTACTTTTGTGTGTGTGGTTTTTGCTGTTGGTTTTGGTTTTTTTTCCTTAAACAGAAGTCCATTTGTAATTTTTACCTATAAATATTCCACCACTATGTGCACAGAACTGAGATTTTTCCAGTACACATGTCCAAAATTTATTTTAAAAAAATCCATAACTTCTTGGAGGCAAAGTCAAACTATATCTAGAGAACATTAGAAAACCCCAGTTATTTAGAGAGGTACACACCCAAGTCCAAGAGGCCTCACACAGTCCACCTTTCCAAAGTCCCTCAGAAATTATCCTATTCCATGACAGAGAGCCTGCCTGTGCAGCATCAAGTCCCAACAGTGAGGCTCAAGTGACCCACTAAAGCACAATAATGCAAAGCGTACAGCACACGTCAAAGTCTTCCTTCCTTGTTCAGACAAACATGGAAAGACACCTTAGTTACCAGCTTCCTGAAGTATTCAGAACATGATTCTGATCCAACGAGTTGGAAGGAAAGTCACATTTATTTACATCTCTCTTCACTCATCCCAACTGCTATTCGCAGCTCCTGTGGGCTGGATACAGTCACCCTCAAGAACAACAAAGTGGGGCTTTTTGTGGAGAATAAGTTCTGAGCCATAACAAGCCTTGACAGCATCCTAAGTCCTTGGTTTTCACTTCTCATGTATATGATTTAAGCACATACTCTGCGATTTTATGTGTTCCAATATATGCACAAGGAAGAGGTGGGCAAAACCCAGTCCTGTGCACTCATGTGCAGAGAGAAGGTGCAAAGTGATCTCTGCTTCACAAGGATCAAGCTGAAAGCTGTGTTTCAAAGCATCAAAAGAAGGTAGGTTATTAAGTTTTTAAAACACACTTTGTGGCTGTTTCTCCTTTTTTAATACTAATTAAGTTGGTATCAGACAGCTTTGCTACAAGAAAGCAGACCAGAAGAACCATTAAAAGATCCAGAGCAAATCAGAAGTAGTGCAAACTATTATCCAGTACTAAATCCATTTCTGAGCCAAGTATCTTCCAGATATTCAGAATGCTCTGCAATAAAGTTGTAACAATATATACTGCTTGCCAGGCATTTATTTGCACATTTTATTAAAATAACAAATTATTACTTATACAACTCAGTATAAGAAAAAACCTAACAGCTTACAAGAACTGCCTGCTTGTAGCACTCTCACCTCCGCCATTAATGCCCAGACATTTATAATTACATGGACTGGTCTATTTGAACACAAGACTTTTGATTGCTGAATAAATCTATGGAATTCACTATTTCTTAAATGAACAGTCCCCTCAACACAATGACCCATTCTAAAGGACATCTATTCCCTCATCATGTGGAGGGCAACTATAGGCACTGAAGAACTCATTGGCTTAAAATTGTACAATTGTTCAACCCAATAAAGGTGGATTAAAGCTTGAAGCCCTTAGTAATTCAAACTTGAACATTAAACTGCCATATACTGGTCCAAATTCTTTCAAAATCAATACACATCAAGGAACACCAAGTTTTAAATTTCTGCAGGGTTTCATTTTCCAGGAAATTAGCAGTTACAGATTCCAAGGGTTGAGGAGTGGAGTTTTATTTTGCTTCTTTTGTATTGATTCATTTGGCAAAATATTTACCATAGGATTAAGAAATACTACTTTTGCACTCTTTGGACAGAATGAAGTATTTGGAAAAAGAGAAGGGTTGTCTCACTGTGAGGAATCTACAGGGGAGTTTGACAAGATTCTCAGGCCTATCTGCATTTATGGTGAGAGTCAGGTATTTCTGCAATTACAGACACCCCAAAGGATAAAAGACATACTGCTCTGGAGGTCTATTTATTGTAGCAATAGAAAACTCAGCTGTAATATGAATCATTATTAGAAGTAATTTTACAGGAGAGCTTTTCATTGCATTTTGCCACAAAACTTCCAGAGGAAAGGTTGCTCCCACTTCTATCCACTTAATTATAACTTGGGGTTTTTTAATGCTACCACTTTTTATCAGACAGTGAAAAATACAAGATAAGGCATTTTCATAGCCAATTTCAGTTCTGGAGGAAGATTCTTAAATACAAAATATGTGCCAGAAGTCTGCACACATCTGACCCATTGTGAACAGCATTCTTCATAAATTAGTTGATTTTAAAGATTTTCCTCTCAAAAAGAGTCTGGATTTCTTAACGTAGCATTTTTACGTTGAAATTACTACAGAAGAAAAAGATTTCTGCAGCATCAAAGAAACAATTATCTAAAAGTTTACACATATTTACACATTTAAAAATAATTATTTTTATATGGTTTATAACTAGGTTCTTATTTCAAAAAAGAAACACAAGCTATTCTCTACAGCTGGATAATTTCAAAATAGTTGGCAGTTCACAAGTGTCAGCATGATTGCAAGGTTTGATTCTTTTGACCTAATGGACTTTAGAAAGAAGAATTGGCTCTCTTGCCTCTACTACAGTTATCAACAAGACTCTCAAACTGCTCCTGTGTGCTGTGGCTGGGGCAGCGACAGCTACTGGCTCCCAAGGCTGCTCTTCCCTGAGCCCGTGGTGGGAGATGCCACCTCAGGGAAGGCACCCATGGAAGGGCAGCTGCTGGCACCTGCTGGAGGCTGTGTGAGCTGTTCTGTGCCACTCTCGTTTCCCCTGCTCCACCACAGACTTGCAGCCTTGCAGCTGCTGGCTCTTTTTACTTAGCCCTGTAATACTGACATACCAACGGAGCAATTTATTATTTTTACTATAGCTATCTATCTATGTAATATGTCTCTTGTTGATTCACAGCATTTCAAACTCACATTATAAAGTTTGCAAATTACTATAAGCTATTCTAATGTGAAAAAGCTGTCTGATTTCACACAATATTGGCTTTATGATAATGCAAGCATTGCTCTACCAGAGTATTTATTAGAGCACATAAAAATTTTATTGCTCAACTTGATTTATGTTGTGTCTTGGTTACAACAGCCACAGAATTGATGGATAAAATAAATAGTTTTGACATCCTCAGTCAATTCCTAAAGTAATCCACTGATGATTAAGGTTGTAGAGCAATCATGTGACCTTCTCCTCAATTTTGAAGATGATAATCCAGCTTGCACCTTCTGAGTCAACCTCAATAAAAATACGTTTTCTGCTGAGCAGTTTAAAAAAAAAAAAAAAAAAAAAAAAAAAATCAGGGAACAACCATGACTTCACACTGCAGTGACTGTTATAAACAAGAATCTCTAAAGCATTGCAGGTCAAAATAATATTGTATTATACAGGGAATAAACAGTTGCCCTGTTCAGGAATACATCATGGAACGATTGAAATTCAGTCTTTTCTTTTTTTACCAGTATTTGGTTGTTCTCACATCTTGTTGCTTTGGTGGCTCTACATAAACTGTATCTGTGAAACAAAGATTACATATTAATGCCACTTACATAACAAATAGTTTCCCAGTGTTTTAGAATAATGAATCTATTTGACCGCCTTGTTACTTATAAGTTAAGTCTATTGGCTTTGGCACTTTAAAAAAACCCCAAAGAATATTAAGACCAAGGTATTTGGATGATGGGAATACAGTTTCTCCAGTGTGAATGATCTCTTGTCCATGTCTTTTTCAATCCCCCATCACCTGATCCTTCAGGAAGCTTCCAACACTGGTCTGGTCAGTATGACTAAACCAAGTACCCAGCTAATGTCATAGGGAGACTGAAACCTACATACCTTCACCACCCCTGTTTGCTTAATACTGAAACAGTGAGGGGCAAAAATCTGCTTTTTACTTTCTTCCTTGCTTCCTGCAATTTCATCATCTGAATTTGACTCCTCACCAGCAAAAGCTCCTGCCCTTGACTGAGGAACCCCTCACTTTCATGTGCAGAAATACACCAGCAGCCCTTTATGAAGCATTTGGTTGTGTTTACCAAAGCTGAAGTTTCAATGTCATCACAAGATTAAAGAGCACCGTTCACCTGAGTTTCAGAAACAGGTGCAAAAGGATTTGTTGGCCTTAGACCAGGCTGTGTATACATCATTGACTGGGGTGCCATCAAAGGAGCAGCTCCAACCTGAGGAGGTACCTGTAAAAAGAACAAAAACCCACAAAACAAATATATAAAATTAAAACTACTTCCAGAAAATACATGTTTTTGCATTTTAGGTATAGTAGAAAATAAACATATAGATACACACACACACACAATAAAGTCAAAGTTTTTTAAAAACCCCTGCTATATAAACCTCAGAGTGATCTCTTTCAATGCAGTATGAGAAACATACCAGATTTCACACACTATTGCCAATACATTTAATTTGAAGGGTGGTTTGAACATCACAATGCGTGACATGAAACCTACTGGCAGAGACAACAAAGTGTTCAGGAATGCAAAACAAAGCACGTTACTTACCATTCCATATACAGGCACTTGAGGTGTGGTCAATGGGTATGTGATAGGAGCAGGTACCTTTAATCAAGAAAATTTTAATATATTTTAGAGAAACTCATGCATACTTGGTAATATATATAGAACTTTGAAAAACACATTTTTCAGTACTTAAAATAACCAATGTATTTACAAGAAACTGACTTACATATCCGGGATAGTGTATTCCATTCTGGCATAGCAAAAGGATAAGACAGAAAATTATTTAATAGGTATTTATGCTGGAAATTCTAACTCAGGGATGGATTCAAGTCCAGTACTGTAATAGTCTGTAACTAAACTCAACTCATTTATTAAAACAATTAAAGCGTGAGGAAAAAAAGTGCAAGGACAGGAGCATCAGCAATTATGCTTAGAAAACTACCACTAGTACAACTTACAGCAAAATTAGAAATTTTACTACACCTAGCCACATGTGAGCATATTGCTTGCACAAGCACGTGTGTGAGAAGCTTTTAGAGGGCATGGCATGCAATGCTCCTTCTTCCTCCCATTATGTGAGAAGGACATAAAAAAAAACCCAAGAAAGCCAGTGACCATTCAGCTTAAGAAGTGAATAGCAACAGATGTTCAGTCAGGTCAGTGTTGCCCACATACTAACAACTGATGTCAGCAACATATCACAATATGAAAAAAGAAAAATGAAGAGCATTTTAAGCCAGAAATACCTTATATCAGGGTATGTTCACAAGCACAGCAATGCATGTGCTTCTTAAGGCCATGCTTTGTTAAGCAGTGCTAATTATACTGAAACCCAAGTGCTGGATGAAAGACTTGGCAATGGGATAGGATGCAGTGGTACATGAACTGGAGGGTCAGTTCTGAGTGCCAGAGGCCCAGCCAGGACACTGAGACATTTGCAGTTCTGGGGCACAGGTTTTAATGAGGCTCGTAGCTGAGCTAGATCTTCACATCATTAACTGTTGGGAGTTCCAGGCAAATGTGTGAGCAGACACCTGGCATAAAACACTCAAATGCTTAGACCTGATGAACACATGATATAAAAACATAACTTTAAATCCACAGTGATCAACAGGTAGTAAGGTACCCCTCTATGTTCCAGAACTAAAAATGCATCGGCACTCTAACAACACATTCTAGAGCACCTAGACAGGATAAAGAGATCATATGGTCGCAAAAAAATCTTACATGAAGTGCAATAAAACTGTGCCCTCTCATCAAAATTTTTAAGTCTCATTTTTGAATCCAATACTGGATTTAATACTGTATTCAACTTTTCTAATTCTGAATGAGCATAGTCATGTAAGACAAGGAAAACAAGCATTAGAGCAGAACTGTTCTTATTGCAAAATTAAGTCAGACAGCAGTCCAAAATTCACAGCAAATGTGGTAATTATCCTAGTTGTATGCATAACTGAGATGAACATTCTACTTCCCTCTAAGACAGGTATATTTTAGAAGTGATTCATATTTATATGAATATATTATAAATACAACACACTTGAAAAATCTCTTTTAAAAGCATTGAAAAGTCAGTTGCCTACAAATATCCCTCTTAGAAATGAAAATTCTTCATTTAAGTAACTATAAAAGATACACTTAACATTTCGTACTGTGTTAAAAATACGAAGTTGCTGTTGAGCATTATCAAAAGTCCAGAGTGCTGCTTGACCTCATTATTAAGGTGCCTTGCAGGGGTTGCAGCAGTTTTTAATGATAAAACTGAAAAAGGAACAAAGACTGGAAGGAACAGCAGTTTTGCCCTTAAAACGCATTCTCAGGATTCTTAAAGGTGGATGTTTGTGTGCACATGTGTGTGGGAGGGGGAATGGGAGTATTTCAAACATGCACATCAGGAATTTTCTGGACTCGGATCATTTATTTCAATCCAAAAAGAATTTATGAACTGAGACAGGTAATCAGACTTTCACTTGTCCTTAATGGACAAGGTTTACAGTGAGGGGAAGTAATGCATGCTAAAATCTCTACCTCATTCAGTGTGACCCTATGAGCATTCCCTGCTACCCCCAGTCTTGTATCAAATGCCTTTTTGTCCTTTATAAATTAACTCAAGCAGAGAAGCAGAATTTGCTAGAATGAAGTGTGATTGCATAGTACAGAAATTACCATGTGTGGAATAGTGGGTAAGGGAGTCGGGTTCCATGTGGTTGATGTGCTTGTTTTTGCTTGCCAGTTTGTTCCACCAGTAAGTTTTTTCTCTGTAGGCTGAGACCACTGCATATCTGATCTAAAATGAAACCACGGTGTTAGTTTTCATGGAGGGGCAACAGCTAGAGTAAGACAACATAACAGGAAACCAAAACATGCCTTAATGCATGCACACAGATGAAATCTGAAGAAACACTCAGGATTTTCAGTAATTACTTATGTATCTGTTCTCCAGTAAGTGTGAAATCTGGGGGTTCTGTTTATGTTAAAAGTGAACTATCAGTACTGCACTGTACAATATAATAACTGGAGTCTGATGTAACTCTTAAGAGTGTTTCATAAAAACACTTCAATAAAAATACAGGAATTGCAAAACTAACTAAAGTGAGCTACTTCACTGTGTTACAGTGGCTGACCACAAACACTATGTTCCAATGCACTTCTCAATTATTTCAGATTATTTCAAGAGTTGAGATTCTTGCCATGTTAGTGCCAGAGACTATCAAATAGTCATGTGAGAATATTCTAAGTACATATATGCACTTACTTTTTGGATGGAGTTCCTCCAAAGCCAAGATCTGTGGGGGAAAAGAAACAGACAAAATCCTTAGGTGTTTTAATTTGGGAGGGAAAAAAAGCTTGTTTTACTTTCAGTAACAAATGGGAAAGCTAATTTTAAAAGTTTCACACTTACTTCCTACTAGATTAGCAAGTGAAGAATCAAGGTCATTTGCCAAAATTTTTCCACTTTGCTGGCTGGCTACAGTGGCTCTTTGACTTTGTGGCGGTACTGTGGGTTGCAACACATCATCTAGAAAGTTAAAACCTAAACAAAGAAAATAAAAGCAACTGTTAACAGAATGGTTACACTGCATTTAATGAACTACATCCATAGGCCAGGGAGGTATTTTCTTTATAGAACACTAATTTGAGCATTTATATGTGAAGGTTCAACATAATGAAAGTATTTAAGACTTTGATAGAAGCATAGTTTAACTTATTTTTCATGTAATACTATATTGTACCTACTACTCTAAAAGAATCTTTAATTGTACTTCAACAATACTTTACAGAAGAGAAAGACTAACTCAGGTATTCTTCAAGCAACACACACAACTAGTTCTGCACTTCTGCAAGTGCTCTGCCTCTCAATGGAGTCAGAGGGAAGTCATCATCATGCATCAAGAAAAAGCACAGAAGACAAATGAACACGAGCTTACCCATTAGGAGACATCCAATGGGCCACGTTCAAAGTTTGTTCCCCCAGAGAGAGAGGAAACAATTATTACACAGAGAATTAAATCAGTCAAAGCTAATTTTAAAGTAAATAACTAGAACTGAACTGATTGCCTCTTATCAGCCCATAATCACCTTGCAAATATATTAAGTTATTAAATTTTCAACTACAATAGCCATTATGCTAAATTGTTAAGCAACTGTTGCCTGTAGGGTATAAATTAGTCATAAGGCAGCTTTTACCACTTGCAGTCCTGTACTCTGGTGCTGTAGATTTTCCTCCAAAAACAGCATCAAAGTCCACATTAATTGTTGAAGAGGTGGTACTCGGAGGAGCTGAATGAAGAGGAAAACCTGAAAAAAAAATTTGAATAATGAAATACACCCATGAAGTAATATCATTCATTCCAGTGAAACCAGAAAGTTTTAAAAAACCAAAAAAATCAAATTACCATCAACAGTCACAGGATGGTACACAGAAGCATATGTTGGTTTATGACCACTAAAGTCATCTTTGCAAAAAGAGAGAAGAAAAGATCAGTTTTAAAGAGAAAAAGGAAGAGGGAGCCCAACAATTAAGTCTGCAGTTAAGAATTTTTACTATTATAAAAAGGTTTTTTTTATTTTACAGATTTGAAAAGTCAAGTAACTCCTGCATTCCCCATTACAAAATAGAAAGGTTGCAGTTTGAAAGAAATCAGCAGATTTCAGCAACACTGCAAGTCTTAGGATGTCTAGACTGGGCAAGCAGAACAAAATAATAATTTATTTTGACTATAGAAATAAACGTTTAAGGAAGCATATAATTTACTACACCTGGAATTAATGCACTACTTTCACTTGTTAATAAAAAGTGAAGGTTGGCCCAAACCACAAGAAGATTCCATGGCCCACTTTATTAGCATTATTATCTCCAGTTGCAAATAAATTACATGGGGTTTGTTTTTTTTACCACTAAACAGTTCCACTGTTTGTTTGGAGGAAAAAGAAGAATTGATGAAAGGGGTGGCAGATTTTACAGCTTCTTCAACTGGCTTCATGTCAAAGATGTCCAGATGAGGTGGAGAACCAACACAACCATTTGAAGACGAGAAAGGACCTTTCGGACGCAGAAGTGAAGGAAAGAACACAGAGTACAAATAATGGAAAAGAAAAACAGACTGAAATGATTGACTATGAGAATCTCTAGACAAAGTCAAATTGTAAATACTCCACCTAATGGTCAGCCCTTTTAGATATACATTTTTAGTTTCAGAGAAAAATCCTAACAGCTCTCTATTAGGGAAAATATTTCTAGTATTGACATTGGGTGGGAGGGGGAGAACGACAGATCATATATCAAAGAAGTCAGACACTACATTTTTGGCTTCAATAATCTACCTTTTAAATAGCATGTAAGAGTAGCAATTCCACCTATTAAAACACTAACATTTACCATGGTGTTAACATTGCCTTCTTTTGGCATTTAAGCCATTTCTTTACATCTAACCTGACCGTTCTTTGGAAGGATGGGTGAAGAAACTGGAATCCACAGCTTTTTTACAAGAACTCTGAAGTTACCAACACCTTTTAAATGAGAAGTATATTAAATATTGCTTAATTAAATGGAAATACTAGTCCAGGATCTTTTCAGTTACACCTGCTTATTTTATGGTTTTATTTCCCAGTATTTTTCAACTTTGATCTTTAGTTACATTTCTTCTCCCTGTCCCCTTTACTGAACAGTTCCACTCTTTTGTTCCATCAACATTAATGCTGTGCTCATGAAAGTTTGTCAGTTTTCAGATTATTTCCTTCATATTTTTTTATGAATGTTTGGATGCAAAAATAGTTAAGGTTTAAGATGCAGATTCAATTAAGTATGAACCTTGTATTCTAAGAATTCCCTCATCATTTAGACAGTCAAATCAAGGTATGAGCTCACCTCCCCAAGCACTGCTTGCTGATGTTGATATAGCTGGAGTACTTTGCACAGTTGGAACAAAGGCAGGCTGAAGATCAAAAAGATCGCTAGAAAGGTTGGGCATGCTGAATAAGAAATGAGAGAGAGAGAAATATGAAGATATGTAACAGGCATTGTATTCTTGCTTTTATGAACACTCACACCAATCTCATTTTCTCTTATTCACTAGCAGCCCATCAACAATATTGGTACAACAAACTGGTCATTAAGCACTTACTGACAAAATTCCTGTGGGTACACCAAGAAAGCATCAGCAAAAGGTACCTGAGAGGTAACTAGGATCACAGTTTTGAAGTCAATTGTGCAGCTACAGGCCAGTGCAGTAATTTCTGCTTCTTTCAGAAAGCAAAGTATCTCTCACCTATTTGTTGTGGGTGCTGGTGTAGCAAAGAGGTCAACAGCGACAGTGGTATTCACACTTTTTCCTGACAAAGTGCTTGGGGATGCTGATGTGGAAGTGGAATTTGACACTACAGAGATCTCTCTTAATCGCTGCTCCTGAAAGATGAGAGAGACAGTTGGCATTTTAGTCTTACTTGTTTATTAACATTTGAGTCCTGGAGACCTTTTCCAAGAAGAAACTTTTAATTATGGTCTTAATAAGTAAAACAGTTATTCTTCTGTAAAGTCCTAAAACCAGAGAAATAGTTGAAATTAGAAATAAGAGTATTTGTTTTAACAAAGCATGTAAAAATCAAGGTGAGATTTGATGTTTTAAATAATTATTTTTTAATCCGTAACTGCCTAGATGTAAATTACTTCTAGTCAAGCTACACATTCCAGGCTCCCTCCATAGTCACTCAGAGAAACAGCTCAATGGACCTTTGCACAGGAAGACTCATCTCTCTACTTTATGAGTCTCATCATGGTTCAATTGAGATGTTCAGAAACCACTGTGCCAATGTGCATCCCAATAATAAGGCAGCAACATCATAACCTTGTTTTCATTCATTTCAGGTTTACATCCCCCACACTTCTAGATATACCCACTGCATTTTTACAGCACTGGTCAAAGCATGGGTGTATGTTTCACACAGCTCACATTCCTCACATAGAGCACTAAGTGACCTTGCAAGCTTCCTCAC